>NW_024005558.1:0-13814 GCF_014805625.2 Glossina fuscipes | reverse complement strand
TTCATTCAGGGATGACGGCGAAGCCACACCTGTCATCCCCTATCCGTGGTGGTCGGTAGCCCTATTATTCATTCAGGGATGACGGCGAAGCCACACCTGTCATCCCCTATCCGTGGTGGTCAGTAGTCCTATTATTCATTCAGGGATAACGGCGAATCCGCACCTGTCATCCCCTATCCGTAAGGGTCAATAACAAAAAGGTAGGCTTGTCAGATTATCCGTACCCTATGACACAAATTGAAAGATTCTGTGTGATGAGGCGCTTTTTTATAGCTGAAATCTCGCTCGCTTGTTCCATTAGAACCATGTGTTAGGCTGTATGCGTTTACATGTGTATGGGGATCATACTTGTACGTATGCTTGATTTACGTTGGTTTCCTTCGGTCGCAACCTTAGCTGCGACTTGCATGAAATACTTATACATGACTTAATGGCAGCTTACGTCTAACTTATTGCTATGTTTGCTCAAATGCCCACTCAACATGCACCCAGGTACCAAAGCGCGTGATTGATCCACCGTTAGGTACGTGAGTGCTAGCTTTTTATACATCTGTGTTCATACATGTGAATATGTTTTGCATGGCCTAACGGCATTTAATACATTTTTATACCTTTTTCTACATGTTTCTATGCTCGTGTATGTTTATATAGTTCATTCGTGGTTACTTGCTCATGAGTGCTTATACATTTTTATACCTAAGTGTCTATCCCTGTGTATATGTTTCGCATGGCCTAACGGCGTTTATACATTTTTCTACCTATTTCTAAGTTCGTATATGTTTATACAATTTTGGCAATTTCTACACTCGTGTGTGTGTTCATATGTTGTAATGATTTCATACATATTTTATTAATTTTGACCCTTTTATCCATGTTTTATACTCGTGTGTGTGTATTTATACAGTCTTTGTGTCATGTTTACGCTACATAAGTTTTGCCGTTTAGACGATTAACCTTACGTTAGGGCCAGAGGCGGATGGTCCGGTGCCCTACCCAGAGGTATTTGGGTTTTCGTGCGGACGGAGGAACTGGACTGAAGGTTACTAGGGTCTACGGGTGGACATCTAAGCGGACGGAATTGTTACTAGTAAGGAAGCAAAACGCTTCCTTACAATAGTATAAAAACAACTTGGACCTTCGGTTTTGTTCTTATGTGTCTATTTATTTATCTAGGAGAAGATTACAATGATCAGCGATTTTAAGAGGGGTAGGAGGAAAAAATCAGCGTGGTGATCCGACCTTAATGTTTTAATATTTCTTATTTGAACGATTATTATTATATTTACCTTTCCACGTTTCCGTATCGCGAGTTTCTGTGAAAAAAAGAATACGTCGCGGGTGTGGTAGCAGCCAGCCTCGGCCTACAGGTTCACTTGTCCGTCTCTAATCGTTTCACGTTGCAAGAGAGAGTATCCTTCAGTCATTCAGGGATGACGGCGAAGCCACACCGACCACCCCCTATCCGTAGAGTTAGCTGTCCTATGAGTCATTCAGGGATGACGGCGAAGCCACACCGGTCATCCCCTATCCGTAGAGTTAAAAAAAAACCTAAAGTAAAAGTCAACTAGTTATGTCCGTGATCACTTACCCTTGCCTGCTGCCGCACAACTGAAAGACCGACCGTGGTGCGACACGCTCTTTTATAGTATAGCGAGCACCGTTATATGCGTGTTTTAGACTATACTCGCTTACATCTGTATGCTAACTTAGGTTTGATCGAACATGTTTGCTCAGCTCTGACTTGTCCAAATATGCTTCTCTTATGCGTATCTTAGCATTAACACAACCTTACCTACCAACTCGTATGATCTTATTGCTAATGTTTGCTTGTAAGCCTATCCTTACATTGTTTTACCGCTACTCGATATGATTCTGTACAACGCTAACCCAGATACCGAATCATATGACTTGGTAACCGTTAGGCGTGTGAATGCTAGTCTCGCTATGACCTTACCATCTGTCTGTACAATGTTTCCTTAGAAAAATTCATGCATGTTGTTTATAGGATCTACTATACCTACATTTACCCGTTCTATACAATTTATACCAGTATACGTTTCATACCTTTGTGTACATATTATAGAGTTTATAAATTCGTATACGTTTCCTACCTGTGTTACGTTTCATACACGTGCATACATTTTATATAGTTTATACATTTGTATACGTTTCATACATGAGTACATTTTATAGAGTTTTTACATTTTTCGTTTCTCTTTTTCCTTTTTTCTTACTGATTATCAAAAAGACATGTAAGGGACCACTGACTGCTTGGGGCCTACGGGTAGACATTTGTGCGGATGGACTTGTTATCAGTAAAGAAGCAAGACACTTTCCTACAAGAACGTCAGATGAGAAAAATTTTCCCTTCAATTTCCCTTTCCCTCTGCGGATCTTATTGAGAACGTTTCGTATCGTCTTCCTTCTTGGAAACCCCAAATTATATCAGTATTCGCAGTTTTACTCTGTTTTAATACTTTTTGCCTTATTTCCTTTGCCTTTTTCTTGTAATTTTTCACTATATTCTTTAAAGTTATAAATACGTTTGCTTTCTTTTTTTAAATATAATTTTTGCTTTTTTCTCATTACGTTTTAATCATTTATAAGTTTTTTTTGTTTTGTAGCGGGCACCTGACCATTAGACCACTAACTATCCATTTTTTTTCATTTAAGTGAAATAATGAAATGTTTTATTGTGCATAGGTAAATTATGTCATCTCCGCAACCAACATTACCAACACTCCTCTAATAATAATTACAGGCCCTTTTTTATTTGTGGTTTCAGAAAAATATATTTTTAACACATATGCAAATTTTCAATGGGTCATCAATGGCTATCAATTTCTTTCTATTAGAAAAATAACTTTGGCTCGACATTGCTCTACATGTATCTTGCACATTTATCACAATTAGCACTCGCTAGTTTTTTATTCATTGTTGATGGCATTTCTATACCCCATGATTATAATTAAAGTACATAGATTTCCAAGAAAGCAAGAAATGTCTGTTCAATTCTAACTCATACTTACCCAAGCGCTTTAATACTTTCTTTACTTCATTTTTTTTTTTCTTTTGAAGTTCTTGTTTAATTATTGCTACTTTTAAGTTAATAACCACCGGCAAACTGAAGAGCATTCCAACATTTTTTTCTCGAGTCATCTTAGAAAAATCGTTACAAATCTCGTTACCTTTTTTTTCTCTTCTCTAAACGTCATTCATTTTTCAGTGAGTGATATTAACAATCTCACCTACTACAGGGTGGTATTTGTTACAAATATTTCAAGATGCGATACAAAGGACAAGTCCGAAATGGAACGTAGACTGACCGCAATTTAGTTTTTCTAAGCAAAAATTTGTGGGTTTTCACTACTTACTCACAAACTATAAGAGATAGTAACCTTAAATTTCTAACATTTACTTTACAAATTTTACTGTTTATGTGCAGAATTGGGAAAATCTGCCTTTCCGTCACAGAGTTACAAGTGATTAAATGCTGTTTTTACTTTTAAGGGTTTTATGCTTACTAATCACAAGGCAAGCATGACACAATGTTTGATATTATTTTGTATATTTCTCAAGTGTAGATATATTATCTGCCTAAAAATGGCTTATTATAACAGAAATAACTGGGGGATTCATATTTTCTTAATAATACCAGCAATGTGGGTATTAAATAAAAAGATTAGGAGGGTAGAAGGCGACAAGGTAAGTGCGTTATTTCTAGATTAACTGAAAATGTTTTTTATACGCAAGTGAGTACGACATTCCTGATCGAAAAAACCAGGACGATGATGTAGAGGGCGACGTTTACGATGCAGATGCAGCCTCTAGCAAAGATAATTATCAGGAAAGGGTATAGCAAAATGATCTGAAGGAGATACAGAAACAAAAAATTCCGAAGACGCAAAGAATCCAATTGTCATCAAAGCTATATCACGCGATATTAGCTTAAATGTGGGGGGCGAGACGCAGAGTGACGTAATAGAACCCGACTCGGATCGTCTTTTTCTAGTAAGGTCATTGCCGCATTGGCGTAAGTCTTTCAAATTAAACAAAAAAAAAAATTCAAAAATTTGTGTTATATTTTTTACTGAATGTACATAAAAACAAAAAGAAGAAGGACTGAGCAATCCGTAGGTACCGCTGAGACGGGTAGGTCACCGGCCTGAGCCATTAACTCTTGCAAACTAATGAAATGCTATTTGTGGGTCTTTGGATCATAATGTAATTTAAAAAAAAATGTCCAAAAAGGAAGAAGGTGGAAAACATTAAAAAAATCTTAACCGTCCAAAATATTGTTACGAAAATTCCAAATTCAGTTAATGTTGGCTACGTAATTTTCGTAATAATAAATTCCCTAAAGAAGGAAAAACCAAATGAGCATTCGCAGGCGCGTTATGCAGGTGCAGGCCGATGAAAACGATTAGAGGAAAATCAGGGTGGGATTAGAAATAAAACTATAAATTTAGGTATAGTAAGATGCTTGTAAAATTGTATATAAATAGAATATTCGTGAAAAGTAGGGTTAGTCTGGCAAGAACGTAGAAGTTGAGAGTACGGCCAAAATAAATTGTAAATAAATATTCCTACTGTTGTGAAAGACAAAGTAGTAAAATAAGAGAACTTTGAAGTGCATTTCTCTTGATCAAAATGTCCACGATCTAGTGATACGGACTGTATCTTGTAAAAAGCGAATTCCATGACAACTGGTGTCAGAAGTGAGATCGTGGAAACGAAGAGAAATGGTAAAATTACACGATCTAAAAGTGGAACAGCTCAAACAGGAGCTGAGGGAAAGGAACGTAACAGCAACTGGTGGTAAGCGTAATAAAAAAGAAAAGCTGCAGGGCCGACTTTGGAAACTGGCAACACCGAAATCAACAACAAATACAACAACAAACGGAACGGATAGAAACAAAAATTGACGAGAAAATACAGGAAAATCAACGCATCCTGCGAACACATATAGACGCAACGTACCAGCAATTCGAAGTCAAAGTTAACGTGCTGGAAAAAAGGGTTGACAATACGCTGAGCCAGTTTGATGCCAGACTGAATGCCCTGGATGAAAAAGTTGCTAAAGTAATAAGTCAGTTTAATGCGAACGTGGAAGCCTTAGAAGAAAAAATCGGTGGAAAGTTGAGCCAGTTTGCAACCTTATGAAGTGAAGTCGACGCCTTAAAAGAAAGAGCGGCTATACAGCAAGTTGGTAATGAATCCAATGCTCCTAAATTTCAAACTCCAATCATTGATGACGTGCTATGTGCAGAATGTCCAAAGAGGCAGAATAAGAACAAGAGACTCAAAGCATCCGCGCGCAAATGCTACAATTGCGACAAAGTTGGTCATAAGGCCCGTGAATGTAAATTTCGCAAGAAGGACTCGAACTTGAGTGTGCACACCAATAGTAAAGCAGGCGTGCAGCGTAAATGCCACATTAAAGTATATAAACTACCGGATGACTGTGGCAGGCAGAAACATATAGAGAAGACCGTAATAACTCAAGACCTTAAAGACAGTTGCGAAAGACGCATGCCAGAGGAACAGAATGCTAAAGAAAATATCGTTGTCCGTCGGATCAAGGTAGAGACAAATGTACAGTTCTCGAAGGATGACGTCCGAAATGCGCAACTTGCCGATAACGATCTTAAGTTAATAATTGCCGCTAAGAAAGGTGAACGTGTTGGTAGTGAACAAATCGACAAAGAAAGTGCCATAGCGAAAGCGTATTGGGCCCAATGGGAGAGCCTAGTTTTCGAAGACGGATGTCTGTGGCGGATATGGTACAGTAAGGACTGTTCACACAAAAGAAGGTTGTTAGTGATCCCAAGAGCCAAGTCCAAAGAAATCATAGAAAAGCATCATAAAGGTCCAGACGGAGAGCCCTTTGGCGTTATGAAAACTGTAAAGGAGATTAGACGGAGATTCTACTGGGTAGAATGCCGTAAATCAGTAGCAGCATGGTTTCATAGCTGTGAGGAAAGTGGTAAATCAAAACAAGCAAGACATAAGCTGAAAAGCCAAGAGGGGCCAAAACGATTTACAGACAGCGATCAAAACGCAAGGGAGAAGTTAAAGACCGGAAATGATCGGAAAGCGAGCTTTATTAACGGAGACCTGGTACAACTGTATAAGCCATCGCATAGTGACAGATTCTCCGCAAAATTGCAATGTAACTGGGAAGGGCCGTACAAAGTTATCACGCCTTAAAATCCCTAATGACAACCGCGCTTAAAAATGCAGGAGTGATGGCTATGGAGGAGTAGCTATTTTAGCTAGGAAAGGCACCTCCTTCAAACAAATTCCCTTCAAATCAGCTGCTTATATTGTAATTGTTAAAATTTCTTCTCCAAAACCAAATATAGTCATTACTGCTTGCTATTTTAAACCCAATACTACCATCCAATCTTTCCGGGACGATATGAAACGCCTCTGTGATATGCTTGACGGTCATTATAATGTCATTATTGTAGGAGATTTTAACGCAAGACACCCTTGCTTTAGGGACTCTTTGTCAAATAATAAAGGTAAAGCTTTGTGTGAAAGTATGGAATTCAGTAATTTCTACTGTCTCAATATACATATCTCCAATTCTTACTCACCAAAACCTTGGGGGAATAGATTGCTCACAACGTGCTTCCGCAAATTACAAGCAACAAAACCAAAATTTGCTAAATAACCTAACTTATCTACTTTCGATGAATTTAAGCTATCCCAAAACGAATGGAAAAGCACGGTTCAAAAAGCCAAGAGAAATCACTGTGCTCGAGTAATCGAAGAGCTTTGTACAAATGGCAACACAAAACCGTTTTGGAAATTTTTGAATGGACATCGCATTACAAAAAAGAAATATCAACACCCCATTTGGAATGACGAGAATACCAGACCTTACCTAGAATGGCTTAAAGCCCAGGTTCCCCCAACAAATACTCTCAACGTAGTCTCGCTTAGCTTGCAGGTGGAAGACATTTCTGCATTTTCATTGGGAGAACTTGTATACATCCTTAAATCAAAAAAGAAATCTACGCCAGCGGGACATGATGGTATTAAATATGAAAAGGTAAAGGTTCTTTCCGTATCAAGTCTTTCAGCTCTGCTATCTGCGATAAATGATCACTGAATGAGTAACTCTTTTCTTGTAGGTTGGCAATTAAAATTGTACCCCTTCCTAAAGCTGGAAAAGATCTTGAAAATTCTACAAATTTCAGACCTATATTCCTCCTGTCTGTACTTTTAAAAATTACAAACCAAATGATTAAAGAAAGACTCACTAAATTTCTGCACAATTCACAGCTGCTCCCCTCTAGGGCCTATGCTTATCAGAAACACATTTCCACCAGTATTTGTCTTAATGAGCTTCCTTTTACCATAGCAAGTGACAAAGCAAATGGTAACCAGGTAGTTATGGTTATAATAAATAAAGCATATGACCGTGTCGATCTGGGGAAACTAGGATAATGGATATAAGTTAATTGTAGTGGAGAGTCCCAACGGTGGAGTATGCAAGGGTGTGCGTGCGAGTGAGTTTAAGGGATAGGGAATTGGCGTCCAGCTTGTGAGCAGGACGCCAAGGAAAAAAATTAACAATTGATAAAAACAAAAAGAAAATTTTTATTTATGTCTACCAAGGCAAAACGATGTCCAATGTATACCGTACAGCTATTGCATATTGCAATAAATGTGAAAAGAAATAAAACAATTTTTTTAACAATCAATATAATTACTTAATGATATCCTAAATAACTTAAATTTTTAAATAAAAAAAAAGGAGAATGAAATAAATTGGGAAAACATCGCACGCTATTTCATATACGTATATAAAGAGGAAATATGTTTAAATAAAATTTCTAGCTTATGAAATAGTAGACTCAGGCAGAGCCAGTTCAAAATTGCAGAGTAGGAAAGAGTGAAAATCAATTATTTAGTTAAGCAGCAGCTTGCACTAGAGGCAACACATATATTTTTGGTACTTAAATACATTAAAAAAAATAAGCTAACATGCAAATGCACTTCGCATAGACTCATCTTCATAAAACCGGACACAGAAAAGAAGGGAAAATTTTATTTGTCTTTGGCATAGCTACTTTCCGACTGAGCTTTATGATTTTTGTATTGCATATGCTATGACAATTGTAAAGGTGCAAAGATGCACAACATAGTCTGTATTTCAGACAGAGAAGTAAGTTCGTACTTGATAAGGTAAATCTCTGTAATGCTTTGATTTTACGGGTTGGGGGGCGATTGGCTTAGCTTAGTCGCTAAGAAAAATTGATAGGATTGTTCGGCTTAGGGGGTCGACTAGGTTAAATTAGTCCATGATCTCGGCTTTGCGAAAACGGGATAACTGGCTTAGCTCAACTGCGTCTGAATAACTCTTTAGACGAGCAGACAAAGCCAACCCAATTGGTTCGTAGGCCCGACGTAACGCAAAGCATTTGCTTGCAAAGTCGTGGAAACAATAAAACCGTTAAACGTGAAGTTTAGGGAAGCGATGGCCGCAGGGGGGACAATACTGAATAAGTAATTGTGTTCGTTTTAATGCAAAACGATCCGGGAGGTCGTAAGATCGCTAAGGTCTCCACAAGCACAGTTGATAAATTACCACCATTACCCTTAGGCATCCGTGGATATATAATTTAAAAAGTGTAAAGTAGGCAAAAAGGGTAGACAAGCCTGGGGTCAAATCCCTTTTTTTTAATCCTTAGAAAATTCTCAACTTTATGTAGAGTAGGATTTAATTAATTAAATAGGCCAAAGGGTAAGCCTTCCGTCAAATCGCTTTTATCATTATTAGTAATAGGCCAAAGGGTAAACCTTCCGTCAAATCCCTTTTCAATTATGAGAAATTTTTATTTATTTTAGTTTTAGTTACGACTTTTTAAATCTCAATCCCATCATATACCCCCAGGCATACGTGGCTATAGTGAGCGGGCCCGTGACCCCAGTTTAAACTATAAAGCCTTAGGCATACTTTACGCACCTGAAAACAGACCACTCTTGCCTTTGGATTAGCCATACCATCCTTGTTAGCCAACCCCAGAACTACCCTTCATCGAGATATATAAGCTTTGGGCATTGCACTGACATGGTAGAAGGCGATCTACCATGCACTCACTAACTTACTACCTCTACGTATTTTTACGTAACCAGTTACCAGCTGGTTTATGGTTAGAATTTCCTTGGTAGTAATTAGCTTGCTGAGTAAAGAGCTCGTCTTCCAGTGAACCCCCACACCATCACTCAGAAAACTCGTCGTCGAGTTATAGTAGTCCAGAAACCTTAAATCCTTCTTCGCCGGTCGAAGCCGTTGCCCGGGGATCCGCACAAGGAGGTGCGGATTTCGACACATCTATGCCCCCTCTAAAGCATAGTTTATCACCCCGCTATTTCTTACAATGAAAACCGTCTTCTCAGATATCTTCTCCCACCATCTCGGTTCCTTTCATTTTTATTTTTCAGGCTTACCAATCTCTTAGGACCGCCAATTATTTTTTTAGTCAATGAATTTACCAACCCTAGCTTCGGTAATGCTACAGGATTATGGATATAAATTAAGGGAAAAAAAGTTAAATGTTACACGTGTGTTTTCAAAACGGTACAGGATCTCCGGAAAATATGAACGCTCTTGAAGTGTGATCGCATATCGTTATATTCATCCACTTTGAAGTGTGACGGAATTATACAAATTCAGCATAATTCTGTTGCTAAAACGAAAAACAAAAATTATGTCACACTTCACCTGGCTGAGTATTTCGTTTCGTAATGCAATACGATGCCAGGCGCCGCAATTAAACAATTATTATTTTTGTTAAAGTAAGCATAATTTAATAAAAAAATTATATGTAAATAGCCGAGTAAAAGATTAATAAAGCAATTGTTTTTAGACAATTCAATTCTAGCGTATCAATCCGCTGCAATTATTAATCAGGCGATCTATCCGACCAAATTAGCAAAGGGACTATCTCATGCCGAACTTCGTTGGCATTTACAAAGAGATAGAAGACTTGACACACTGAAGCCGAGCAGGGTAGGAGCACACACAAACACGCAAGCCTCAGAAAAGAAATACCATTTTATTTTTATTAGACTCTTGTCACATACAACACGTAGAACACATTGGTTCTCCTGATAAATCCACAGTAAGGTAAGGAAATTGGAATCAAAATTCATCGACAGTGCATTACCAAATCGCGCTCTTTATCTCCAAATAAGAGACAAATTGAATAACGGAAACTCGTCTCAAGGTTGGCTTCTTGTCGAACAAAACAATTCGATACTTTCAGCCACGTGTCGCAATGCTATCGTAAGATCTAGTAACAACTATTCTGTTCATGTTAACATAGCAATGAGCCTGTGATGTAAACAATCATTCGTCTCAGCGCTCAAGAGTAAGGTTGATTTTTTCACTTTTGATATTGAAAAATAATCTTAGGTTGTGTACAAATGCGCAAAGAAAATTTACTGCCATAACGCAATTATCTACTAAATATTTATACGAAAATGTCAAATAATGTGTCTAGCAATGCCTAAAGTCGTATTTTGAAATTTGGAACTTTCTATAATTGGTAAGCTTGGTCCGACAATTTATATCATCTTGGCTGAGCGCAACAGTTAAGTGAAGGAATTGGAATTCTAATCCACAATAGCCTGACGTTTTATGAAATTCCATCAACTAAAACCGATGTAATGGAATCAGTCTGGATATTCGAAATGCTAGTGGTTATTCTGCAAGGTACATTCGTATGTATTCCTAATCAACCGTGGTGAGTGCAAATTTAAATGGGACTTACTTAACATTTTGAACATAAACGTTTATTTTGTTATGTGAGGCAATCGCAATTGATGCTGCAGATAAGCAAATACTTGAGATAAGCAAATTCTTGAGTTTTTAAATTAAATTATGATATGCTTTTCTATTTTGTACACTAATGATCCGACCTATATTCCACCCGCCCGGAACCGCTTTCTTTTTTTGTATTTAGCCTTGGCTTACATATGAGCCTTATTTACGTTTTTTAGACCTTAAATAAGTTTCATTGGGATCATTTGGTTTTTAAATTTTCTCTTAGTTATCAAGTTCTCATATAAGAAAATATTAAAATGGGTTATAATAACTAACTGGAAAATAAGTTCCCGGAAATGTTATCGAAGTTTTCTACCTCTGCATGGATGATAGTGATCTTCCGGAAGACTACGACAAAAATAAAGGCAAGGAGCTCATAAGAAGCACTCCGAGCACAGTTAAATGAAATGAACTTTACGCTAATAACTCCGTCAAAAAATGTATCATGCACAGGCACGTCATAAGAATAAGAAGCAAACAGCCAGCATCTTTATCGAGTTTCAATGATAGGTTTGCCAGATTGAAATAGCCAAGTGCAATGAGAGAATCTCTTGAAAACAGTTAGCAATTTTCCATTCATAAAGAGCAGACAGAAGTTATATGAATTTTCCCGAAGCAAGTGAGAATTAGTAACAGATAAGAGAAATATACTTATCAACTGCACTTATTGGAAACCAGATAGACCCTCCATTAACGGATTCCCAATACGGGGAGAAACTAGTATTTAAACACAATCAGGAACTCACAGCCTGATCTCTCAAACATATGTTTCTAAGCATGTAGCACGCAGAACATTAGAAGAATTAAAATCAAAATATAGCCATGCGTCGGCGAGCGCAATAATTTCGCGCTTGTGATCGATTCTATTAATAAAAACGGAACGAAGTATGATTCCTTACTCTGTGACGATCCCGAGACTCTAAGGAAAACCGAAGACTCCATGTTTCGAAAATTTAATATTTCGAATTATTTTAAAAAATGTACTTGTAATTATCGACTTAAATTTAAAAGCAGAGAAATCAGATGAATATTAAGAAAGTTTGGAGAAATAAGATCTTTAATCTCATCGACAAAAATACCATTAGATAGTGTGGATGTAAACGTGGACTTTTTCGATTTAATACCATTACACGAATCCGGCTGATCTCCTGTCTACATCCCCAACATACGGTCCCAGAATACCAGACAAAATCGGCAAATTAAACATCGAAGACGATGCAGTCGACATAACGCTCAATGAGCTTGGTGGTGCACAAGAAATCTTCAGTTTTTTGCACATTTGCAAGACTTACAATATCCACACTAAATACGCTAGCAAAGAAGAAGTGTGGCTAAAAAGCGAGTACCTCTCTCCTTCTTCTTGCTAAACAATACCAATCAAGATTCCACAAGCAGAGAAAGATGCCTTAATAAACCCGCATGCATTAAATGGGTTAAATTGTTACATAATCCTGTAGAGATTATTATTTTTCCTGCTTCGAAAAATCATTTATTTCTGTTGCCAGGGTATGCCTCCGTAGTCCGTAGTCCATGCGCTGTTATGTGGTTAATTCATTACATTCAGTAATTTTAATGCTACGAACAACAGGAAAAGGAGTAAAATTTCGTTATTCTCATAAGACGTTCCAAACCAATCCTTTATTTCACTATCTTGCTCACATTGTAGTCAACGTTTTCATCTTTTATTTTTTACTGCTCTGAACTAAGCAATCATTTAATTAGCATAAACTGCATGAAGATGGTCACGATTGTTTATTTATTTATCAGCGGCTGCTGCGTTGATGAATGGAATTTGAATGTATATCACACTACCATTTTGAAGTACCGGGGATTCTTTATATTTTTGATTGGTGTTGATTGATTCTGCTGTTCTCTTAATTGCTGATATTTTTGTATACGATGCAAACATAGTAGGTAATTGGTAGTTGTTTGTTTCGTTATAGTTGTTTCATTCGTAAGCGTCGTAATTCGGCATTATGAACTTCGTAATTCCAATTCTAATATTATATTAAAATATTCTTCTTTCACTTTTAGGTTATAAGAACGCGTGTCGATAATCGTATTCACATTCGTCATATTATGCTGCACCACTTTGAGAAAAGATGGAAAGCAGCGCAGTCATCTCGCTATCTCAGCGAACTTCTCGGTGATCGACAGAATCATCAAAAGTGGATCCAGGGAACGGTTTGCCTGTTTCAAATCTAGCGACACTAGCTTTAAATATAAGACACGAAGAGATCGATCATCGGATTTCGAGGAGCAGGCAATTTTGACAGTAGTGGAAGAGGACAAAAGCTTGACAAGTCGAATGCTGGTCGACATTTTCAGTGTGAACCACTCAACTTTCGTTTGTCGTTTCAAAAAACTTGGAAAGATATGGAAAATGGCTAGATGGGTCCCCCACGGACTCAAGACAAGAATGTCTGATAATATTGTTTAAAAACGGTTGATGAGCATTGACCTATTACTATATGTGCCATACTGTACAATATCGAAAGAAAATATAGATGCCAACTTAATTACCAGTTGTAGAAGTTGTTACAGCCGCCTTAAGCCCCTCGGACTAAGAATCATTTTAATGTTCATCATTTAAGTTTGAGCTCATTAAGTCTAGGTTTGATGAGTGTCGCTTTATTGGACACTCATCTTCTACTCGTAGCGTACCGTGTGGGACGTCACCTCTGGCTTTCTCCAAATCTAATTCGTTACAAACAAACAAAAACAGTTACAAACAAACCGGCAAGTCCATCGGTTTTAAGCTACGCTGAAGTGGCAAGGGTATCTCCGCCCAGAGCCGCCACTCACTTTAATCAAGCGCCATCGCCTAAAAGTAATGAAGAGAAAAATAAATCATCCTCTTTTCCTGGCTGTTCGCGTGTGAATGCTGGTCACCAGAATGGGCAAGTCTCTCAAGCTGCCGGTAAAAGGGCGATAACCCCATCTATATTTTCCCCAACTCGAAACTCTCCTA
>NW_024005557.1:0-3819 GCF_014805625.2 Glossina fuscipes | reverse complement strand
TCCTCCCAGAAAAGCAATATTTGTGTCAAGACTGGCACCTGAAACATCGGTGGATAACATAAAAGGTTATCTGGCGACGAAAGTCCCATCTGTCAACTTAAAGCGAAAATGGCTCCTTCTCAAGCTAGGGCAATCTCCTCTTTTAAAATATTAGTTCCGACTGAAAACAGTGATATGTTGTTAAACAAATCACTGTGGCCAGTAGGATCCTTAATTAAGGAATTTATCCCTCGAGATCGTCCCCGTAATACCAAGGCAATAGTCTTGTCGCCTTCAAAAAACTAATTGTTTCTTCAGGCCCACAATCTCTCATTTATCAAAATGTTAGGGGCCTTAATTCAAAAATTCGTTCCACTTTTCTAAATTCTGTGAGCACGGAATTTTTCGGTTTGGCCTTTACTGAAACTTGGCTAAAACCCGATCTACATACGTCGGAACTTTTTCATAATTCTTTCCAAGTGTTTAGAAATGATCGAGTAAATCGCATTGGTGGTGGTGTATTAATTGCCTTATCTGCGTCAGTCCCGTCCAATTTAATTGAATTTCCCACTTCTCCTGACGTTGAATTTATCGCTATTCGTGCGAATATGCCTGATAAACATCTATTTATAACCTGCTCCTATATTCCCCCAAATTCTGATATCTCCATTTACAGGAAACACGCTGCCCTCATTTGTGAAGTGGCCAAGCGGTCTAGACCCACCGATTTGGTCGTTGCATTGGGTGACTTCAATTTGCCTCAAGTCACTTAGTGTAATACTGATAATTCTAGCTGTTTGGTTCCTACTTCAACGTCTGATAGGGCTGTTGTGTTCTTTAATGAATTGTTTGATCATAATTTGGGTCAATATAATCGTATCTCTAATTGTAATGGTAGACTGCTTGATCTCTGCTTTGCCAATTTTCCCGAGATTTACGTAAATCGTTGTCCACCTTTTAGTTTACCTGAGGGTCCTTATCATCCATCAATATGCATCTCCTTTCATCATATTAATGATGGTTTGTTGAAATGCCTTAACGTGCCAAATCAAACTTTTTAAAATAATTATTATGATTTTCATAAAATCAATACTGTATTACTAGAACATCGTCTTTCACATCTGACGCTTGATTTCTCAACCGGTAGTATTGAAAGCTTATTGCCATCGTTCTACAATACATTAAATCTAGCTATTGCTGCATCTGTTCCGATCAAGCATTGTCGACCTCGAAGCAGATGTCCCCCGTGGTTTAATAAGACAATTAAATATCACAAGAATAGAAAAAACTCGCTATTCAAAAAATATTCGAAAAGTGGCTCTGCGCTCGACTATGTCGCTTACTCGGTGGCGAGGCATAGATTTAACTCCCTCAACCATCATTATTACTGCAGATACCTTCAGTTCATTAAATCCTCTCTGTTTGCTAATCCTAAATTCTTCTTTAAATTTGTTAACTCTAAAAGAAAAATTTCCACATATCCTCTCCCCTCTCATGTTTCTTTTAATGGCTCTGGTTCCTCGGATGATTTTGAAATCTCAAATCTATTTGCTGAGTATTTCCGACGAAACTTTTCGATTGCTAATTTCGATTTATCAGCAAACTACCCATATCCTGTAACTAACTCGGTTTCAATACTTAAATTGGTTATTTCGGAAGATGATGTTTTCAAAGGGTTGAGTTCTCTAAAAAACAGTTGTTCGCCTGGACCTGATGGAATTCCATCATGTGTCCTTAAATCTTGCGCTGTCGAGTTGTGTGGTGTGATCTCAAAGATGTTTAACATGTCCTTGCATTCAGGTGTTTTCCCTTCATGTTGGAAGAGTAGTTTTCTTATTCCTATCCACAAGAGTGGAAGTAGACAATTTGTTGAGCACTACAGAGGCATAGCCCAGTTGAGTGTCTTGCCCAAGTTGTTCGATAGTATTGTGACTCAGCATTTGGCCTTTGCCATTAATTCGTATATTTCTCCGCACCAGCACGGCTTTCGTAAAGGGCGATCTACAGTCACCAACTTGTTAGAGTTTACCTGTCATGTTTTCAAGGCTTTTTCTAGTGGCTCTCGCACAGATGTTATTTACACTGATTTAAGCAAAGCATTTGATATGGTTAACCATAGACTACTTATCTTTAAACTCCAAGCCTCTGGTTTCAAACCCTACTTAGTGAAATGGATAAGCTCTTATCTGCACAATAGATCCTTCAGAGTTTTGTTTAACTCCATTAGCTCGGATGAATTCCCCGTTACGTCTGGCGTACCTCAAGGAAGTCACTTAGGTCCCATTTTATTTAGTTTATACATTAACGATCTCCCATCGGTGGTTAATTCCAGCCAGATCTTAATGTATGCTGATGATGTGAAACTGTTTTCTTCCTTCTCTGTTGAATCGCAATCACATCAGCTTCAAGGTGATTTGGATAATTTTGTTGCATGGTGCTCTTTGAATCTTCTGAAACTAAATTTGAGTAAATGTAAGAAGCTTTCATTTTATTTATTTATTTATTTATTTATTTATTTATTCCACTTATACAAGAAACTCAACTAAAATAAAATGGCAGTCGAGTTCAATTGACTCTTAAGTAAATCTTAAAATTATTTAATAATAAAACTTAGTATAAGTACAATAAAACAAATAAGGAGGAAAAAACAAAAAAAAGAAAGAAAAAAAAAAAAAAGCATGTACACAATTAGCATAGAGCCACGCCCACAACCGATACAGGACCAAATTGCAAGTGAACCCCTAAGCCATCGCAAACATGCATAAGCTTGGCAACCGATAATTGTTAACGACAAATTAATTTTCGACTCATAATGACAAAATCTAAGGTTAAATCAGTTTAAGTACGACATAGGTAAATCGCGCTTGTTGAGCAATATTGCTTTAATAGACTTTAAAGAGTCCGTTAATGAGAATAGATGATAGACACCATTTAGGTTCTTGCAAACAACTCTGAGCGGGTTAAACAGTTCAAAGTTATATTTGCATTGACTAAGCTTTATCAACATAAAGTACCGAGAGAAGCGGTTAGGGACATTAAAGCAAATCTCACGAAGTAATGCGGGCGAATCAATTGCACCATTTATTAATTTGATTAGGAAGGAAACCCCAAGAACAAATCTACGTTTCTCGAGTGACGTTAAGGATAACAGAAGCAACCTATTTTCATAGGGTGGAAGAGGGGAAATCGGGTCCCAACCCAAATTCCTAAGTGCAAACAGCAAGAATTGCTTTTGTATAGATTCAATTGAACCAACGTAGCATCTATATGAAGGAAGAAGAAAGTCATTCATTACTAGGTATATCATAGATTCGCATAAGTTGGAGGACGTCGATTCGATTACAGATTTAGGCGTTCTATTTGACCATAGGTTACGTTTTAACTTGCATATTGAGCTCTCGATTAGCAAAGCTAGGTTCGCGCTTGGTTTTATAAAAAGGTGGTCCAAAGAGCTTGATGATCCCTACATTACGAAAAGGCTATACATGTGTTTGGTTACACCCATACTCGAGTATGCTTCAGTTGTGTGGTCTCCTTCATATAGGTGCTACGTAGGTTCAATTGAATCAGTTCAAAAGCAATTCTTGCTGTTTGCCCTTAGAAATTTGGGTTGGGGTCTTGCATCTCTTCCTCCGTATGAAAATAGGCTGCTTCTGCTGTCCCTACCGTCTCTGGAGAAACGTAGATTTGTTCTTGGCGTTTCCTTTGCAATCAAAGTAATAAATGGTGCTATTGACACGCCTTCATTACTTGGTGAAATAAGCTTTAATGTCCCTAACCGCTTTTCTAGGCACTTTATCTTCGTTAAGCTTAGTCAGTGCAAATTTAATTATGAGCTGT
>NW_024005556.1:0-5455 GCF_014805625.2 Glossina fuscipes | reverse complement strand
AAAAAAAAAAAAAATACCCCACTCATTTTTCTTTTAATGGCTCTGATTCCTCGGATGATTTTAAAATCTCTAATCTGTTTGATGAGTATATCCGCGAAACTTTTCGATTGCTAATTTCGATTTTTCAGCGAACTACCCATATCCTATAACTAACACGGTTTCAATTCCTACCTTGGTTATTTCGGAAGATGACGTTTTTAAAGGGTTGAGTTTTCTAAACTGTAGCTGTGCGCCTGGACCTAATGGAATTCCATCATGTGTACTTAAATCTTGCACTATCGAGTTATGTGGTGTGATCTCAAAGATTTTCAACATGTCCTTGTATTTAGGTGTTTTCCCTTCGAGTTGGAAGAGTAGTTTCCTTATTCCTATCCACAAAAGTGGAAGTAGACAACTTGTTGAGAACTACAGAGGCATTGCCATTAGTAAAATTGCTATTTAGTAAAATTGATAAGCTCTTATCTGCACAATAGATCCTTCAGGGTTTTGTTCAACTTCATCACCTCGGATGGATTCCACGTTATATCTGGCGCACCTCAAGGAAGTCACTTAGGTCCCATTTTATTTAGTTTATACATTAACGATCTTCCATCGTAGGTTTGTTCTTGGCGTTTCCTTTGTAATCAAAGTAATAAATGGTGCTATTGACTCGCCTTCATTACTTGGTGAAATAAGCTTTAATGTCCCTAACAGCTTCTCTAGCCGCTTTATCTTGTTTAAGCTTAGTCAGTGTAAATATAATTATGAGCTGTTTAATCCGCTCAAAGTCATTTGCAAGAACCTAAATTACGTCTATGACTTATTGTCTTTATCGGACTCTTTAAAGTCCATTAAAGCAACATTGCTTATTACGCGCGATTTACCAATGTATTACTTAAACTAGCTTTTATCCTCAAAAGTCGTTACGATTCGAAAATGAATTGTTGTTAACTATTATCGGTTGCCTAGCTTATTCTAGTTTGCGATGGCTTAGGGGTTCATTTGAAATTTGGTCTTGTACAGGTTGTAAGTGTGGCTCTATGCTGGTTGTATACATGCTTTTTTTTTTTCCTTCTTATTGGTTTTATTGTACTTATACTAAGTTTTATTATTAATTAATATAAGTTTTGCTTTAAGTGCCAGTTGAACTCGACTGTTATTTGTTTACTTGAGTTTCATGCATAAGTAGAATTCAAATAAATAAATAAATAAATCACGGTGGGGCCCCACCTTATTTGTCCACCAATCTCTACCACTCTCTCGGGGTCTCGGGTACGGCGAGGGACGCGCATGGCGGGTGGAAGTCAGGGTAATTCTATAACTCTCCACTCCTGGTGGTGGTTAAGGGTGAGCCGGTACCGTCGTCTTCCCCCGACGAAGACTTCCTCGAGGCGACGCGGATGTCGGCGAAATTCTTGTTGCATGTCGCCTTGCAGTGAGGCGGCGGCTTGCTATACCGCCCGCGGCATGTCGCTTAATCGTTGCGAGACTTGCTGGTTCCTGTTTACTCGTACCCGTGGGCGTGGCGATGGTTTTCCAGGGATGGGTTGAGACGTGGCGGCCAGGGGTGGCCGTTCGTGTACGGTGATAACGGCGTAGTTCCTGGTCGTATTATCTTCCACGATTACTCGGCGGCATTGCTGCGTGTCTGGCTCAGTGAGTGACAGGGTCGCTACTGCGCGAACTAGCGTCGCCTGTTCATCAGAATTATTAATTGTGCCGATATCGGGGGTCTCACGTTCCTCCGTTGTCGCAGCCGAAGCTGCGCTGCTCGTGTTGAACGTTGGATCTCGGGGCGTCCAGCGGGCCGCGGAGAACCCCCACGTGGCGTTGTCGCTGCCTTTCATCGGCTTATACCAGCTCAATTATTGTTAGTAATTCCCTGGGCGCTTGGATGTTTTCTTTTCTTTTCTTGTTTTTTTTTTTTTGATAGATTTTTCTGTTCTCACCTTTTCTTTGGAATATTTTCTCTTTTTTTTTTTCTTTTATTTTTGTTGATTTTCTATCTTCTGTTTTTTATTATTATTCCTTTTGAATGGTTTTATTCTTTCTGCTTTATTTATTTGTTTTCTTTTTTTTCTCATTAGCCCTTACAATTTTCTGTGTGGTTAGTAGCGTAGGTCTAAGTATTTTCTTCTTCTGACAATATCTATTTGTTGTTTGAGTTCTTTATACAAGAATTTAAAAAAGATGTTAGCAAATTGAAATTTTCAAGGCTCGGGAAGAATACAAAAATAAGGAATACTGGAACTCTATCAGTGTTTATTTCTTACTATTCGTCAGGTAAAGGATCGAAATTAATAGTGGATTGAGTAAGCTTTTCCAATCACAGTGGTATGTGCATGCGTGTGCACGCTTTCATTTAGGGGTAGTTGTCCCCTAACTTGCAAGAAGTAGTTTCTGGTACTCGGAAAGATTATGGGAAAATGTTGATATGAGTTATGGAAGAACGACGGGGTGTACTGAGATCTTGTACAGCGCAATTGTGATTCTCGAGTTCGCTAATTGAAATTTTCCCTTTTACTCTCGTTTTTCATTTACTCTACAAATCCATTCTACAAATCACTCCCTCGTTTTCTTTATTCCTTCTTCTTTGCAACGCTTTTTATCCTATGCTGTTACAAGAAAGCAATTAAACTAGTTTTCCTAGTTGTGATCGGTTTTGTTGACATTAGCTTAAATCTTGATAAGTAGAAGAAAACATAAACCTTATGAACCCAAATGAATTTACTGGGAAGGATACGCGCAGCTGTCTATAGAA
This sequence comes from Glossina fuscipes, assembly GCF_014805625.2. Classification (NCBI taxonomy): domain Eukaryota; kingdom Metazoa; phylum Arthropoda; class Insecta; order Diptera; family Glossinidae; genus Glossina; species Glossina fuscipes. The sequence continues at coordinate 2,715 of NW_024005556.1, read as the reverse complement.
TAGATTCATTTACAACTCAACCAATTTGCGACGACAGTTTGTTTTATTTGTGAAATGACTTTTCGTAGTGGATTCACGGTCTCTTTTTCCAATGTGTTCTCTTTTTTTGTACATTAAAGTCTCACCACTAGGAGAATGTGCTTGTAGATTGTTGGATGGAATTTTAATGTTCTCTTTTTTTTTGAATGCTACTCAAAAAGGGCTTAGGGATATGTTGAATAGTTTAATGTATTCCCTTCTTACTTGTTTGGGAGCAGGTAGGGTACTGGACCAAAATTGTTTACGTTTTATGGGTTGGTAATAATAACAGCCGTGTAATTAGTACCCCTTTTTTTTGAGAGTTTTCACTGCATAGCTTGGCGAACGTTTGGGGTTCTTGCTTTTCCTTCTTCTTTTTTGGAAATAGTTTGCGTTTTTGACTAATTATACCTCTACCCTAAATAACTTACTATTTCTTCAATTTTATGCAACTTTTAAATTATGAATACGAGATTTTGTTTTACTCTTCTGAAAGTTAAATCTATTTTCCAAATTTTGGTAATTTGGTTAATTCGTTAACTTGAATTTTTCTTTTTTTTTATATTTGATTTTGATCTCCTGTTTCCACATTTAATACGAAATATTATGAAAGCTTCGCCCTCCTTATTTCCTTTGACAAATTCCAGGATCGTTGGCCACACGATTTGCGTTCCGAAACGAAAGCTATTGCGACGGATTTAGTTGGTTTGCGCTGTGCAGAACGTAGTTATGTTTCGCTGCTGCGCTGGTAACAGCTATTAAATTGCGCATGGCTTAGATATGGGAAATTTTGGTTTTTTTTTTCCTTGAAGTTTCTATCACGTCTTCTCTAATTAAATCGATCGTTTTGGAAATTTGGTTGCGATGGCAAAATCCTAAAGGATGTGCTCGTGAACACTCTTACAAATGACGTACGGAGTAAGAGCAACAAAATAAGGACACTTCATATTCTCGTAAGAAATTTCACTTTTTGCAATAATTAGTTACTTTCTATTTCACTAATTTCCCAATTAAAATATTTTCTTTTCATGGCTTTCCTTCCTACTAGCCTTTTCGGATTATTGCATCTACTCCTATTATGATGGTATTATTTCGCGTGGACCGCGGTAGTATTTAGGGTTTCGGGTTGGGTATAATTTCATGTATATTAAAAGCGGGAAAAGTACTTTGCTATCGCTTGTTAAAATTCTTCTGGGTTTTCCTTTTCCTTATTTATTTATTTATTTTTTTTTTGTCTATTTAGGTTTCTAGGGGATGTGCTTGCTACTGTTGGTCGGGTAAACTCTCAACACATATTCCACGTTTTATTTTTTCTATATGTTGCTTACCGACCTGAAGTCTCACACCCTGTTTTAGTGGTGGAGATGCCTGTCGTTGGTGTTCATCGTTAAGAAAGTTGTTGCTGTTGCTGCTGCCTGTGGGGGTGGTAATGCGTTGAAGGTTGGTTGGCAGTTGTCGGGTGGCTTAAATGCACTGGACCTCCCTTTAACTGTATTTGCTTTTGCTGTTGTACTAGTTGTTACCTATTGCTGTTGTGGCTGTTGTTAATCAGCGGAATGGCGATGGGGCTTCTGTGTGCGCGTGTAGGTGTATACTTGTTAACATGGGGCAGGTGTCACTTTCTTTCTCTTCCTTTTCTCTTTCGCTCCTGTGTGCAATTTTTGTTAACAAATTAGTTTTGTCCTGTGCCTTTTCGAATATTTTTTTTTTATTAAATTTTTTACAAATGCTTTTATTGTATATGTAAATTTGCAAATTGTTTGCACGCACACACAAACATACACACGCAATCCCTAACAACCATTTAATTCTTGTGTCACACTTTTCGTTCGTACTTCTCTGTAAATGCATTTGCAAACAGATCAATTTTCCCACTTTAATCAGTTTCCGTTCTTTTCAATTTTATTTAAGCGTTGTTTGCCAAATATTATGGCAGTTTAAGTTTATTTTCTACGGGATTTGCAATATTATGTTAAAATTTATTTACGATATTTTGGTATATAATTTTCCTTTTCTTTTTTCCAAAACATGTTAATTTTAATTTAATATTTTTTTTTTGTTTAACTTGGACCTATTTCTCTTTTATTTGTTTTACACCGCTTGCATTTTCGTCCCGCACACGTTAACTTACGTTTTTCTAATCTTAATCTTCAATCTTGTCCTCCGCTAGGTTATATTAAGTTTTGTCCGAAGTATTTTTTTATGGGACTTTGAAAATTAACATAATATAGGCTCACATATAAGCAAATAAGGCTCTTGTGGGCAATTTTCAAAGTCCCATAAAAAATTTTCAGAGCAAATCTTAATATAATCTGCACCTCGGAGGAAAAGTTATTAATAGAGGGTTCACTCTGTTCTAGTTGCATTTTTTCAAAGCACATTTTAATAGAGGATTCATGCCGCACTAATTTCATTTCTCCACAGGGCATGGTTTCGCCACAGAAGTTACGTAAACTTTCGCTCTACCAACCTCATTTATGACATAGTGTAAAAATGTTGTCCTTTCGAATATTAATTAATTTACATAATGTTATGTTTTGTTTATAATATTTTGCAAAAAAAAATTTGGATAGCTCCATTTTAACTGTATTTTGAGTTAAATCCCTCCGAGACTTCGTTTAAAAGAATTCTGTTAACGGGTTAACGGAGTTCTGCAAAAAAGTGGTTCGTGTCTTTGATAGTTATATTTACATATAA
>NW_024005555.1:0-1035 GCF_014805625.2 Glossina fuscipes | reverse complement strand
AGGTTTTCTTGAAACGAAAATCGGATGAATTTTTCGTATAAATTTTTGATGTAGGTTTTCTTAAAACAGAAATCTGACGTATTTGTTTATTAATTTTTGGTGGAGGTTCTCTTGGTGCGAAAAGCAGATGTATTTTTCTTATAAATTTTTGCTGTAGGCGTTCTTGAAACGAAAATCTTATACATTTTTGGTGCAGGTTTTCTTGAAACGAAAATCGGATGTATTTTTCTTAGAAATTTTTGGTAAAGGTTTTCTTGTAAGGAAAATCCTTTGTATTTCTCCTATAAATTTGTGGTGCAGGGTTTCGTCAAACGAAATTCGTATAAATTTTTCTGATAAATTTTTGGTGTAGCTTTACTTGAAACGAATATCAGATGTATTTTTCTTAGATAGTTTTGGTTTAGATTTTCTTGAAACGAAAACCGGCTATATTTTTCTTATAAATTTTTGATGTAGATTTCCTTAAAACAGAAATCTGACGTATTTGTTTATTAATTTTTGGTGTAGGTTCTCTTGATGCGAAAAGTAGATGTATTTTTCTTATAAATTTTTGCTGTAGGCGTTTTTGAATCGAAAATCAGATATATTTTTCTTAGAAAGTTTTGGTGTATGTGTTCTTAAAGCGAAAATCAGATGTAATTTTTTGACAAATTTTTGGTGTAGGTTTTCTTGAAACGAATATGAGATGAATTTTTCTTAGAACTTTTGTTGTAGCTTTTCTTGAAACGAAAATCGGATGAATTTTTCATAGACAGTTTCAGTGTAGTTTTTTTGTAACGAAAATCGCATGGATTTTTCTGATAAATTTGTGGTGTAGGTTCTATTGAAACGAATTTCAGATGAATTTTTCTTAGAACTTTTGTTGTAGCTTTTCTTGAAACGAAAATCGGATGAATTTTTCTTAGAAACTTTTGGTGTAGGTTTTCTTGAAACGAAAATCAAACGTATTTTTCTGATAAATTTTTGATGCAGGATTTCTTGAAACCAAAATCAGATGTATTTTTCAGAGAAAGTTTCAGTGTAGTTTTTTTGAAA
>NW_024005554.1:0-2929 GCF_014805625.2 Glossina fuscipes | reverse complement strand
TGGTTTAGGTTTTCTTCAAACGAAAATCGGATGAATTTTTCGTAGAAATTTTTTTTGTAAGTTTTCTTGAAACGAAATTCATATGAATTTTTCTTAGAAATTTTTGGTGTAAGTTTTCTTGAAACGAAAATCTGCTGAATGTTTTAAACGAAAACCAGCTATATTTTTCTTACAAATTTTTGCTGTAGGCGTTTTTGAAACGAAAATCAGATATATTTTTCTTAGAAAGTTTTGGTGCAGGTTTTCTTAAAGCGTAAATCAGATGTAATTTTTTGACAAATTTTTGGTGTAGGTTTTCTTGAAACGAAAATCAGATGTATTTTTCATAGACAGTTTCAGTGTAGTTTTTTTGAAACGAATATCGCATGGATTTTTCTGATAAATTTTTGGTGTAGGTTCTCTTGAAACGAATATCAGATGAATTTTTCTTAGAACTTTTGTTGTAGCTTTTCTTGAAACGAAAATCGGATGAATTTTTCTTAGAAATATTTGGTAAAGGGTTTCTTGAAAGGAAAATCATTTGTATTTCTCCTATATATTTGTGGTGCAGGGTTTCTTCAAACGAAATTCGTATAAATTTTTCTTAGAAATTTTTGGTGTAGCTTTACTTGAAACGAATATCAGATGTATTTTTCTTAGATAGTTTTGGTTTAGATTTTCTTGAAACGAAAATCGGATGAATTTTTCGTAGAAATTTTTGGTGTAGGTTTTCTTGAAACGAAATTCGTATGAATTTTTCTTAGAAACTTTTGCCGTAGGCGTTTTTGAAACGAAAATCAGATATATGTTTCTTAGGAAGTTTTGGTGTAGGTTCTGTTGATGCGAAAAGCAGATGTATTTTTCTTCTAAACTTTTGCCGTAGGCGTTTTTGAAACGAAAATCAGATATATGTTTCTTAGGAAGTTTTGGTGTAGGTTCTGTTGATGCGAAAAGTAGATGTATTTTTCGTATAAATTTTTGATGTAGGCGTTTTTGAATCGAAAATAAGATATATTTTTTTTAGAAAGTTTTGGTGTAGGTGTTCTTAAAGCGAAAATCAGATGTAATTTTTTTACAAATTTTTGGTGTAGGTTTTCTTGAAACGAAAATCAGATGTATTTTTCTTATAAATTTTTGCTGTAGGCGTTTTTGAAACGAAAATCAGATATATTTTTCTTAGAAAGTTTTGGTGTAGGTGTTCTTGAAAAGAAAATCAGATGTAATTTTTTGACAAATTTGTGGTGTAGGTTTTCGTGAAACGAAAATCAGATGTATTTTTCTTATAAATTTTTTGTGCAGCTTCTCTCGACGCGAATATCAGATGAATTTTTCTGATAAATTTTTGGTGTAGGTTTTCTTGAAACGAAATTCAGATGAATTTTTCTTAGAAATTTTGGTGTAGCTTTTCTTGAAACGAAAATCGGATGAATTTTTCATTTGAATTTTTCGTGTTGGTTTTCTTGAAACGGAAATCAGATGTATTTTTCTTAGATAGTTTTGGTGTAGGTTTTCTTGAAACGAAAATCGGATGAATTTTGCGTGGAAATTTTTTGTGTAGGTTTTCTTGAAACGAAATTCGTATGAATTTTTATTAGAAATTTTTGGTGTAAGTTTTCTTGAAACGAAAATCTGGTGAATGTTTTAAACGAAAACTGGCTATACTTTTCTTATAAATTTTTGATGGAGGTTTCCTTAAAAAAGAAATCTGATATATTTGTTTATTAATTTTTAGTGTAGGTTCTCTTGATGTGAAAAGTAGATATATTTTTCTTATAAATTTTTGCTGTAGACGTTTTTGAAACGAAAATCAGATATATTTTTCTTACAAAGTTTTGGTGTAGGTTTTCTTAAAGCGAAACTCAGATGTAATTTTTTGACAAATTTTTGGTGTAGGTTTTCTTGAAACGAAAATCAGATGTATTTTTCATAGACAGTTTCAGTGTAGTTTTTTTTGAAACGAATATCGCATGGATTTTTCTGATAAATTTTTGGTGTAGGTTCTCTTGAAACGAATATCAGATGAATTTTTCTTAGAACTTTTGTTGTAGCTTTTCTTGAAACGAAAATCGGATGGATTTTTCTGATAAATTTTTGATGTAGGTTTTCTTGAAACGAAAATCAGATGTATTTTACTTAGAAATTTTTAGTGTTGGTTTTTTTGAAACGGAAATCAGATGTATTTTACTTAGAAATTTTTTGTGCAGGTTTTCTTGATGCGAAAATCAGATGTATTTTTCTTAGAAATTTTTGGTGTGGCTTTTCTTGAGAGGAAATTCGTATGAAGATTTCTTAGGAATTTTTGATGTAAGTTTTCTTGAAACGAAAATCTGGTGAATGTTTTAAACGAAAACCGGCTATATTTTTCTTATAAATTTTGATGTAGGTTTCCTTAAAACAGAAATCTGACGTATTTGTTTATTAATTTTTGGTGTAGGTTCTCTTGATGCGAAAACGAGATGTATTTTTCTTATAAATTTTTGCTGTAGGCGTTTTTGAAACGAAAATCAGATATATTTTTTTTAGAAAGTTTTGGTGTAGGTTTTGTTGGAACGAAAATCGGATGAATTTTTCTTATAACATTTTGGTCTAGGTTTACTTGAAATGAAAATCGGATGAATTTTTCTGAGAAATATTCGGTATAGGTGTTCTTGTAAGGAAAATCAGATGTATTTGTCCTATAAATTTTTGGTGTAGGTTTTTTTGAAACTAAATTCGTATAAATTTTTCTTAGGAATTTTTGGTGTAGGTTTTCTTGAAACGAAATTCGTATGAATTTTTCTTAGAAATTTTTTTTGTAGGTTTTTTTCAAGCGAAAATCAGATTTTTCTTATAAATTTTTGGAATAGGTTTTCTTGAAACGTGTAACGGCCGCGAACAAACCTTGGGTAGGGTGTCTGTCGGTGTGTATCAACCGCAAGCAGCGGAATAACGGCATGCCGTTAGACAAAAT
>NW_024005553.1:0-2446 GCF_014805625.2 Glossina fuscipes | reverse complement strand
TCTTAAAACAGAAATCTGACGTATTTGTTTATTAATTTTTGGTGTAGATTCTCTTGATGCGAAAAGCAGATGTATTTTCCTTATAAACTTTTGCTGTAGGCGTTTTTGAAACGAAAATCAGATATATGTTTCTTAGAAAGTTTTGGTGTAGGTTCTCTTGATGCGAAAAGCAGATGTATTTTTCTTATAAATTTTTGCTGTTGGCGTTCTTAAAGCGAAAATCAGATGTAATTTTTTGACAAATTTTTGGTGTAGGTTCTCTTGAAACGAATATGAGATGAATTTTTCTTAGAACTTTTGTTGTAGCTTTTCTTGAAACGAAAATCGGATGAATTTTTCATTTGAATTTGTAATGTAAGTTTGCTTGAAACGAAAATCGGATGAATTATTCTTAGAAATTTTTGGTGTAGGTTTTCTTGAAACGCAAATCAAATGTATTTTTCTGATAAATTTTTGGTGCAGATTTTCTTGAAACGAAAATCAGATGTATTTTTCTTAGAAATTTTTGGTATAGGTTTTCTTGTAAGGAAAATCCTTTGTATTTCTCCTATAAATTTGTGGTGCAGGGTTTCTTCAAACGAAATTCGTATAAATTTTTCTTAGAAATTGTTGGTGTAGCTTTACTTGAAACGAATATCAGATGTATTTTTCTTAGATGGTTTAGGTTTTCTTGAAGCGAAAATCGGATGAATTTTTCGTATAAATTTTTGGTGTGGGTTTTCTTGAAACGAAATTCGTATGAATTTTTTTTAGAAATTTTTGGTGTAAGCTTTTTTGAAACGAAAATCAGATGTATTTTTCATAGACAGTTTTAGTGTAGTTTTTCTGAAACGAAAATCGCAAGGATTTTTCTGATAAATTTTTGGTGTAGGTTCTCTTGAAACGAATATCAGATGTATTTTTCTTAGAACTTTTGTTATAGCTTTACTTGAAACGAAAATCAGATGAATTTTTCATTTAAAATTTTGATGTAGGTTTGCTTGAAACGGAATTCAGATGTATATTTCTGATAAATTGTTGGTGCAGGTTTTCTTGAAGCGAAAATCAGATGTATATTTCTTAGATAGTTTTGGTTTAGATTTTCTTGAAACGAAAATCGGATGAATTTTTCGTAGAAATTTTTTGTGTAGGTTTTCTTGAAAGGAAATTCGTATGAATTTTTCTTAGAAATTTTTGGTGTAAATATTCTTGAAACGAAAATCTGCTGAATGTTTTAAACGAAAACCGGCTATATTTTTCTTATAAATTTTTGATGTAGGTTTCCTTAAAAAAGAAATCTGACGTATTTGTTTATTAATTTTTCGTGTAGGTTCTCTTGATGCGAAAAACAGATGTATTTTTTTTATAAATTTTTGCTGTAAGCGTTTTTGAAACGAAAATCAGAAATATTTTTCTGATAAATTTTTGGTGTAGGTTCTCTTGAAACGAATATCAGATGAATTTTTCTTAGAACTTTTGGCGTAGGTTTTCTTGAAACGAAAATCAAATGTATTTTTCTGATAAATTTTTGGTGCAGGTTTTCTTGAAACGAAAATCAGATGTATTTTTCTTAGAAATTTTTGGTATAGGTTTTCTTGTAAGGAAAATCCTTTGTATTTCTCCTATAAATTTGTGGTGCAGGGTTTCGTCAAACGAAATTCGTATAAATTTTTCTTAGAAATTTTTGGTGTAGCTTTACTTGAAACGAATATCAGATGTATTTTTCTTAAATGGTTTAGGTTTTCTTGAAACGAAAATCAGATGAATTTTTCGTATAAATTTTTTGTGTAAGTTTTCTTGAAAAAAAATTTTTATGAATTGTTCTTAGAAATTTTTGGTGTAAGTTTTCTTGAAACGAAAATCTGCTGAAGGTTTTAAACGAAAACCGGCTATATTTTTCTTACAAATTTTTGCTGTAGGCGTGTTTGAAACGAAAATCAGATATATTTTTCTTAGAAAGTTTTGGTGTATGTGTACTTAAAGCGAAAATCAGATGTAATTTTTTGACAAATTTTTGGTGTAGGTTGTCTTGAAACGAATATCAGATGAATTTTTCATAGAAAGTTTCAGTGTAGTTTTTTTGAAACGAAAATCGCATGGATTTTTCTGATAAATTTTTGGTGTGGGTCTCTTGAAACGAATATCAGATGAATTTTTCTTAGAACTTTTGTTGTAGCTTTTCTTGAAACGAAAATCTGCTGAATGTTTTAAACGAAAACCGGCTATATTTTTCTTATAAATTTTTGATGTAGGTTTCCTTAAACAAGAAATCTGACGTATTTGTTTATTAATTTTTGGTGTAGGTTCTCTTGATGCGAAAAGTAGATGTATTTTTCTTATAAATTTTTGCTGTAGGCGTTTTTGAATCGAAAATCAGATATATTTTTCTTAGAAAGTTTTGGTGTATGTGTACTTAAAGCGAAAATCAGATGTAATTTTTTGACAAATTTTTGGTGTAGGTTGTCTT
>NW_024005552.1:0-4534 GCF_014805625.2 Glossina fuscipes | reverse complement strand
AACTGTTATCGCAGTTCTGTCGCTACGGCGTGGATCTGTTGGGCAGGGCGGCAATAAAAAGGGGGGTTCGCCAAACTGTTATCGCAGTTCTGTCGCTCCTGCGTGGATCTGTTGAGCAGGGCGGCAATAAAAAGGGGGGGTTCTTGAGCGGTACGCCCACCAAATCGTGCATTTAAAACACGATAGGAGTCGACTGTTCAGGAGGGGGACAAGTCATTTGGCGTGGGGTTCATGAAAAGTAATCGGGGGGAGGGCGGAACCTCATGTGCACACCCACGCCGTGCTCAGGTACAGCACGGGAGTTAAGAGATACGATATAAAAGAAGCAAATATACATAAATATAAATAATCGTATATAATTTTTCATTAAAAAGAGAAAAAAGAGTTAAGAGATACGATATAAAAGAAGCAAATATATATAAATGTAAATAATAGTATATAGTTTTTCATTGAAAAAAAAAAAAAAACAAGAAATACGATATAAAAGAAGCAAATGTATATAAATATAAATAATAGTATATAATCTTTCACTCGAGATAGTCACAAAGAACATAGTGTCTGAAAAGAAAGATAAATTTTAATTGTAATTGGAAGATTTGGACATCTATGTGCTTTGAGTCACTTATGTACATGTAAAGAAAGAGAAAAAAAAAAATATTCTCAAGCATTTATTGAAAACGAAAAAGATATAAAAAAAGAAAGATACATTTGCACAATAAAATAAGCATACTGGAAATTTCTAACGACGAATGCTGTAGCCGCTTTGCTTGTTTTGATTCTTCCTTGTCTTGGTGGTCGGTTTTACCACATTAATTGCTTCTTGGTTTCTATTGATTGTTCTGCTTCTGTTTCTTTTGTCGATTGTACTAAGTTACGACTACGAGATCGGTTTGTTGAGGTAAGAAAGGGGGGTAGATTGGTAGTTTTTTCTTCGAAATTTTTGCCTAGTCCTTGCGCTTCTAGGGTATCGTCTTCGGGGAGTTTTTCAGAGATTTATGGTTTTACCTGTTTTACGATAGCAGTAGGGCAGAAAAACGTGGCAATCAGGGGGGTCTAACCTGGTATGAACCCAAGCTTCAATCCAGCCCACGCTTCGCAAACGGTAGACGAGTCCCTGTCGACACGGTTGGATCCGGTATTCCAGCGATTTCAGTTCGGAGAAAACTACACCACAGTAGAGTTTCCTGCAGATAGCAGCGCAGCATCACTTTTTAACAGCCTCAGCAGAAAGCTGAACCACCTTTTCAAAATGTCAGACGACGAAACGCCAAACATCGCTCACAACGCCAGTGGCAACATCGCAGATAATGGTCGCAGCGGTCACCGCCAGCCAGGCCCAGCAGGAGAGACAGCTAGCTCGGATCTAGACCTAGCAAGCGTGCGGAAGCAACAACACGAAATGCTCCTAAGCTGTATCCAAGAAATTAGCCACCTAACGCAAGAGAAATCCGCAGCAACGCAGCGAACCCAACTACGAGACAGCGAAGGGACGCAAAATTTTATAATAGCAGCATCGACTTCAACACCCCAACAGCAAATGCCACCCCAGACAGTAGCGCAGCCTAGCGGTAGTTACCAGCAGGATCAGCAGGCAGGACAACAGCGGACCAGTGATGAAAATGCCCGGAGGCGAAACATAGATCTCAATCGCTGGCAAGTTAAATTCGACGGCTCCGGTAAGGGTCTTACGGTCGAGAGCTTTGTGTTCCGAGTGGAACGGCTCCGGCAGCAGCACCAGATAAGCCACGAGGAATTATTTGCCGAGTTTCACTGTCTAGTGACCGGTCAAGCCAGCAAATGGTATTGGCAGCTGCTGGAAGATCGAGAAAGAGACGTCACTTTCGATTATTTGACGCTAAAAGCTGAGCTCCTCAATCAATTCAAGACCGCAGACTCTGATTACGAGTTGATTAGAGAAATCATGGAGCGAAAGCAGCAGCACGCGGAGAGCTTCGAGGATTACTATGCGGAGATACACGACCTAACATTCCGCCTACGCAGAAAGATCCCTGAATTGGAGATGATAAAGATAATGAAGTCCAACGTTAAGCCCAGTCTGGCAACACTGATCTTCGCCACCAAAGTAGAAAGCGTTGGCCGCGGCATAGTCCAAGCAGCGACAGGCAACGCGGAAACGGCGGGGCTGTGAAATACGACAAAAGATAGGTTAGCACAGGCAATAGAAACAAGCATCCGAACGAGCAGCACCACATGCAACCAGCAACGTCAGGCCAGCCGAAGCAAGAGGCAACAGCAGCAGTAGTAACACCCCAGCACCATACCACCACACCAGCACCAGCGATCGCAGTGAGAACAGCGCAGAGCATTGCTTTCTGCCAGTCACCGTTCCATCTGATGATATGCTATGCGTGCGGTATGCCGGGAGATTATTTTTTAAGAAATCCAGCGGAAGGCACCAGAGAAAATCGATGCCCTTCCACAACATGGTCTGTTTCGCATGCGGCAAAAATGAGAGCTACTGCGCTTTACCCGCATCGGAAAACACCAGGCTGGCGAGGCAAGCCGGGAACCCCCGCCAGACGAGACCTTACCCGGAATAGCAACAACAATAGCAACAACAACATCAACATCAACAGCAACAACACCAACAATAACCACAAAAACAACACCAACCACAACAGTGACAGTATTAACGCGAGCAGCAACAGGCGCAACAATAAAACCAGCAACGGATGAAGACATCACCGAGTGCAGAAGTTTAGCACAGAGGATCGCGGACTACAGAAGCGACACGAGATATTTAGCGCAGAAATTTATAGAAGACGAGCGCTCACTAGAAGACATAGAAAGATTCTGATCTTGCGCCAAAGGAGGAAGGCATACAGGAGGTTTCAACAGAAGGAGATCTCAACGATTGTTTACCTAGAGCACGATGACAGGATGTTTGCTCGAATCAAGGTCGACAACACTGAAGTAACCGCTCTTCTGGACACAGGAGCCAGCGTTAGTTGTTGTGGGGCCGGAGCAACAAGATTCCTTGAGCATCGAAGGCACCGAGTCATTAGGCTGCGAAATCGACACGTCAAAACAGCAGACGGAAAGAAGACATCAGTAACGGGACTCATTACCTTACCCGTCGAGTGGGAAGGCGAAACTAAGAGTATCGAATTCTATATAGTACCAGAGCTGCAGCAGCAATTTATTTCGGCATCGACTTCAGGAAGGCTTTTGGCTTATCTGTCACCACCAAAACAGACACTATTAATTCTCCGAGTAAATGCCAAGTTTTAGACGCTATAAGCCAAGGAAACGATAACTCCAAGAGCTACCGAAACTCATCACTACAACTGACTGATGTAAAGCAAACCTCTCTAGGTGAAGGTAAGGAAACATTTCCACACAACACACGCGAAAAGTTCAGCGGATCTATTGAAATCACCTCGTCAACGTCACCTTTACGTAATCGTCGTCAAGAACAGCAGCAGATTCAGCTCAACAACGCTCAAACGACAATAACAGTAGTAAGTCACCATAACCAGCTATTGCCTTCTTCGGCAGCTATTAGCGACATTGCTAGTCATGCTAATCAAAACAAACTGGCGAAACGTACACGCATCAACAAAAATTTAAGTAGCCAACATAGTACACGGAAATCTTCAAGGCCTCATCCACCTGCAACTACTGTAACAACAAATCAACATCTTCATCAATCACAGAAACGGCAGCAACGTGAACACTCGACACCAAATCATCAACCACATCAGCACCATCACCATCGCCATAGCGTGCAGAATCCGCAACAATTGCCTTCAACCAAACAGCCTGCTGGCAACAGTACTACAGACCGTAATTTCGGCACAGATGCCTTAGTAACTGCAACAGCTCAGCATAAGAAATCTTGTTTTCAGCCTGCTCCGCAAGCGTGCACAAACCAGATTCCAGCAGATCTAGCATCAAGCGGCCGCTCAACTATGATAAACAGTGAATTCGAATTCTCTACCAACACGGGTGGTGGAAGTAGTAATGATGGCAGCAGTAGTCGGACACCTTTCGACTTAGCCACGGAAGCGTTAAGAGGTTCACGACCCATAGATCGCAAAAGGTTGCTAAACTTGTTGCAAAGAATCGCAAATGAAAATCAACAATATCGGATGCAAAATCAACTACTCAAAGGGTTGCTCGACTTACGGAATGAACAGATAAGACAGCTTAGTCACAAGTTGCAAATTCGATGACACCAGCTAGAAGACAGGGCGGAAGCCAGGAGTATAACAAAGATATTCTCTTCTCTAAAACCTCTTGAGTATACACCGAATTTGCCCGGCTAATCCAGTCGGTAGAGCATGAGACTCTTAAACTCAGGGCGTGGGTCGAAGCCACACGTTGGTCCGTAGTAGTCGGTCGGGGAGGAGTATAGTCGATCTGTCCGCGGACTATTTGACGTACACATTCCATATCGCAGGCGATATCGATGGGTCCGAGCTGTAACGGCCGCGAACAAACCTTGGGTAGGGTGTCTGTCGGTCTGTATCAACCGCAAGCAGCGGAATAACGGCATGCCGTTAGACAAAAT
>NW_024005551.1:0-3105 GCF_014805625.2 Glossina fuscipes | reverse complement strand
AAGCGCGAGCTGCCACCGCTGTGGCTGAGACGAAGGGGTGTGCATATGATGGCACTGTAGGGAGGACTCCAGACGGTTACAGACTGACTTACGGTGGACAGACGGACGGTAGACAACCGACGAGACCTTTTCCTTCTTAGTATTCTTTGTCAGGAGGCTCAGGGAGCCAAACCCTTTTCAATAAAAAAAAAATACACTCTACCGGCAACAAAGGGGCTAGTACCGTGACAAAGTGGCGCCCAACGAAAAACGAACTACCAGATTTTTCAGTAATTTTTAATTATCATTTTCTATAAACGTTGGCTGACAAAGTAATGCCCAACGAAATAGTTAACCCAATATTTTGATTGATTTTACCTTTTTATTTTTTTGGTGATTTTCTTCATTATTTCCGTTATTGCGTAATTTCAATACGAACGTTGGCCGCAGAATTTTGACAAAGTGGCGCCCAACGAAAAACGAAACAGCATAAAAATTTTAATTTCAATGATTAGCAAGTTGGTCGCTTGACAAAGTGGCGCCCAACGTAAAGCTACCTATTATAATAATTTTAAATTAAATAATAAAAAAAAAAAAAAAAAAAAAAGAGGAAATTTCTTTTTATAGATTAATAAGTTGGTCGCCATAGTAATACCGTGACAAAGTGGCGCCCAACGGCTGTAAAACCCAGTATAAAAATTTTTCGTTTATTGATCAACGTTGGTCGCACTGACAAAGTGGCGCCCAACGGAAACCGAACTACCGGATTTTTTAGTAATCTTTAATTATCATTTTCGATAAACGTTGGCTGACAAAGTAGCGCCCAACGAAATTTCGACCTATTATGCTAATTTTTTTTTATTGATTAACGTTGGTCGCACTTATGACGGAGTGCCGCCCAACGTCTATTACAACAACAATTACAATTTTATAATAATTTCTAAATTAATAAAAAAAAAAAATAATAAAAAAAAGGAGAATTTTTTCCTTTTACTGATTAAAGTTGGTCGCCATAGTACCGTGACAAAGTGGCGCCCAACGCAAAACGAAATAGCATAAAAATTTTAATTCTAATGATTAGCAAGTTGGTCACTTGACAAAGTGGCGCCCAACGTAAAGCCCAGACGTTATAAGAATCTCCTTTTAGTGAGTAATGCAAGAATATTGAACACTACAAGGATTTCTCTTTATTGATCAATAAGTTGGTCGCCATAGAATGACAAAGTGACGCCCAACGGAAACGCTACCCATTCTAATAATTTTTAAACTAATTAAAGAAAAAAAAAATTTTAAATTAATTAAAGAGAAAAAAAAGGGAAATTTTTTCTTTTATTGATTAAAGTTGGTCGCCATAGAATTCTCACGACAAAGTGGCGCCCAACGCAACTACCCTATTAGACGTATACATGTATATATGTAGTCTTGTAATAATGATTTTTATTACAACAATCAATGATGCATACATGCGTGTATATGTATATTTTTATATGTATACGTTGTTAAAATGCAATACTTTTGACATAATATAACTTTACATACCTATATAGACATCTACGCGATCTACGTTTGAAGCGAAGGTAGCATAAGAAAAATAGTCACTTGTTTAGCTAGCTAGTCAGCGTCCCTTCCAGTACAAACTACAGTGTTCTTGTAGGGATAATATAATATTTGGAAAAAAAAAGGGGAAATTTTAAATAAAATTTTTTTTTGTTTGTTTCCTTCCTTGATATGCTTAACTACCCTGTACCAGCATTTCAAGTTGTCTTTCTGAAGTTACAAATGAAGTTCACAAGAAAACGGTGAACAGTGAAAGTTTAATTTCAATTTTTGATTCTAATATTTAATTTCATCGTATCATCTCTCATGATAACCAATTTCAGTACACATATATATATATATATACAGCTCCTTAGTTGCGAGTATTTCAATGTGTACAGAAAAGCATCCAGGTTATGGTTTACTAGTTTTTGATCCCCTTAAGATTTCTAAGTTACAACTTGGAATAGAAACGTTAACGCCTTTCAAAGCTATGTGTCTTTTCTCTTTTTTTTGATAACCGAACCTGCTAAGTTTGTCTGAGGAGAAAGTTTTTTTAATTTCATGAATATTTGCAAAGAATCTAGAGCTAAGACCATATACTTAGTAATAGGGATTCGCAAATAAAGTAAAGAGTTGCATCTGTATTGATAACAGGCATCCATGCAGTTAGTCACCACCAAGGAGAATAATCCATTTTTCTTCAAATTTTGCTTAGAAGCAAAGCTAAGCCAAAATAATTCCCGCTTTTGATAAAGCAAATCGTATAATATTTTTGTATTCGATTGGTGGGTGCTCATGTTAAACGATTGCTCGATTAGTAGTAGTGTAACAGAGTAGTGGCTTCAAAAGGTAGTGATGACGGGATGGAACGATTCTTCGATATTAAATGAAATGCCTAGGGCCATCTACGGTTAGAAAACACAGCAAAGACTGATTTACATTGGATGTAACAACAGCTACGGGGAAAAGAAAAAGGGAGGCATACGATGCGCTCTGCAATTGTCCTATTTTGGACAGACAACCTAGCCGAGGATCAATTAAAATAATTTTGAAAGTAAATGAATTTTTTTGCTATAGTGCTGCGTAGATTGATGGATGGAGGGGAGAATGGCCCTCTCCAAATAATTCGTTGTATTTCCCAACGCGAAATATATGCAACAGCAATAGTATATTGCAAATGTAATAGTACAGAGTCAGGATAAATTCAGTTTATGTTACAAATAAATCCACTTCGTCGCGTGATAAATTCAATTGGTTGCTTTGATGTAAGGCGGCTTCGCTACACGAAGCGGCGTCTGACTTCAGGTCAACTTCATTTCGTTGAGTTTTATGGAAGCAACGGAAGGATTTGCTAGATTTCCTTTTTTGTAATTGCATTGGATAATGTTTACGAAAAAAAAAGATAATAATAATAACAATAAAAAAGGGGGGTTCGCCAAACGGTCATCGCAGTTCTGTCTCTCCGGCGTGGATCTGTTGGGCAGGGCGGCAATAAAAAGGGAGGTTCGCCAAACTGTTATCGCAGTTCTGTCGCTCCGGGGTGGATCTGTTGGGCAGGGCGGCAATGAAAAGGGGGGATCGCCAAAC
>NW_024005550.1:0-1359 GCF_014805625.2 Glossina fuscipes | reverse complement strand
TGTATCAACCGCAAGCAGCGGAATAACGGCATGCCGTTAGACAAAATCATGCGATTTTGTGGTACTGCTTATAAATCACGTGATCTTGCGGGATATGTTTGTTTCATTCTTTTCTGTTTTCCTTCTTTACAAGTACAGGCAAAATCGTGTGATTTTGCGGTATTCCTTTTTTTCCTTTTGCTTTTGCAAGTACAGGCAGAATCGTATGATTTTGCGGTATTCCTTTTTTTTTTGCTTTTGCAAGCATAAGCAAAAATCGTATGATTTTGCGGGATCTTTGCTTGCTTTTGTGAGAGTAGCGGCAAGCCGCTATAGAGAGAGCAACAGGAAGAAGAAGAGGGAAATTGAGTAAGAAGGAGAAGTTTGTCTGCTTTTGAATTTGAAGATAGAAGGGAGAACAACTTGGCCTCTGGTCGAGTGCGGACGTGTCCGCGAGTAGTAAAAATTATTATTGGCTTCGGTTTTTAAATTTAAACGTTTGTTGTGAACCAAAAACTCCACTTTAAAGAAGAAATATCCTAAATTTACATTGAGTGATATTTAACAGAAAAATTCATCCAAATTCTGGATCGGTTAATAGCAATAAAAGTTGTCTGGACTTGTCACCTTTTGATAATTAATTCAATGATTTCTTTTACCTGAATATCAAAAAAAAAGGGGGAAAGAAACAGAAAGAAAGAATCTAAAGTTAAACAAGAAGCAAAAAGTTTTTTTACCAAGTGAATAATGTAGAGAATTGTTTATAAAAGAGGACATTTATGAACAAATAGTAGTGTAAATTTTTGTTAATTTTCTGAAATTCTTACCAAAATGAAAGTTCAACGGCAAACATTAAGTGTCGAAAAGAAAAAGTTGATAAAAATTTCGCATCAATTAGCTGCAAAAGATTGATGAAAGAACAAAAAAGGAGATTTCACTTTGTACAAGAATCTCAGAAAATTCCAAAGCGTCAATGAATCAGTTTATCATTTTAAAAAAAAAAAAAAAAAAAAGGAAAATACCTTCCGATATAAGAAGGCTGCTAAAAACAAAAATCGTGCGTAAATTTCCTAAACATTATTAGTGCAAAAATTGCCTAAGCATTATTATTGCAAAATTTCCTAAACATTATGATTGCAAAATTTCTTAAACATTGTTATTGCAAAATTTCTTAAACATTATTATTGCAAATATTTCTTAAACATTATTATTGCAAAAATGTCTTAAACATTATTATTGGAAACATGAAGTTTTTTGGTTGACATCATTACTTGTTAAGAGGGGAAAAAAAATAGAAATAAAGAAGAAAAAAAGAAACAAAAAAAAGGAAAACAAATCAATGTGTTTACTTCAATCCAGATGAATTAGAAGAAAAAAAAA
>NW_024005549.1:0-2375 GCF_014805625.2 Glossina fuscipes | reverse complement strand
GTGCATTTTGAAATTGGATCTAAGCTTTTTTCCTTTTAATGGAGTTCTTGACTCCGCTAGTGCATTTTGAAATTTGGATATAAGCTTTTTTGGTGCCCTGGGGTTCCTAATCTGTGCTGTGGTGTGCTTCTGTGGTATTTTCTACTTTTTCTTCTTACGCTACCCTTCTAAGGTTTTCCTTTTATACGGTATGGGTGTGTGATATTAAGCATTAATCTGTACAAGGTATAGGTTTATTAAGTGTGTGTTTTATGATGTTATCTTACAAGGTATGTGTATATTAGGTGTGTGTTTTATGGTTTTATCTTTACAGAGTATAGGTTTGTGATATTATGAATCTAGCTATACATATTCG
The DNA here is from genome assembly GCF_014805625.2 of Glossina fuscipes. Classification (NCBI taxonomy): domain Eukaryota; kingdom Metazoa; phylum Arthropoda; class Insecta; order Diptera; family Glossinidae; genus Glossina; species Glossina fuscipes. The sequence goes on along the minus strand of NW_024005549.1, from coordinate 2,020 downwards.
CTATGCGTTTTATAAACTACATTTGATGCTGGAGGGGGGCTGCTCATCTTCTAATGAACCCCCAACGGACGTGCACAGACAGATCGGACTGGCGGGTTGCCTGCTGTGGACAAATGTCTACGGCGGACGGACTTGTATTTCGTAAGGAAGCAAAATCGCTTCCTTACATCCCCCCCTCGCTTCGGGATAGGCGGAAGACACGGACTGCGCCGAATTACTTTCCTATGTTTTGCCTCTGAGAGGTATCTCTATTACTTTTCCCCAGCGGTGGGTGTGGGCCGATGATGCTGCTGCTGCCGTTGTTGGGTTGGCCTTGGCTCGTGATAATGTGCTGATCGTGACGTTGACGTCACTGCTGCTGTAATTGCTGCTGTCGAAGATTTACCTGCTTTCGGGGATGTGTCGTGTCGAGGCTGCACATGCTGCTGATGAGTTATCTGCTGTGGGTGGTGTGAAGTTTTCGGGCTGCACATGCTACTGATGATTTCCTTTGCTGAGGGAGCTAAGAAGTTCCGCACTGTACATGCTGCTGATGGGTTATTTGCTGTGAGTGATGTGAGGTTTTGAGGCTGCACATGCTGCTGATGATTCCCGTTGATCTATTTCCTGTTTCCACCGTGCATCCCCCGAGATTACCTCACGCTTTTTCCCTTTTTCTTTCTTTGCAATGTTCTTCTTTTGTTGATTTTTGTTTTCTGTTGATTTTTCTTCTGTACTAGTTTTCTTCTGCTGATTTCCTTTTGTTGATTCTTGTTTTCTGTGTTGGTTTTTCTGTTAATTTTTTTTCGTTGATTTAATTCTGTCGGTACTTTTTTCCTGTTGGTGTTTCTCGGTTGTTTTTTTTTTTGTTGATGTTTTTTTTTTGCTTTTTCTTCTATTGATTATTTTTCTGTTGATTTTCCTACTGTTTTTTTCCAATGTTCTTGTATTCTCTTTGATTTTCTTAGTGTTTTTTTTTTCTTTTTTTTTTTTGCTTTGCCATTTTCTTTTCCTTTCCTTTTTTTTTTTTATTTATTTATTTATTTATTTTTTTTTGCTTAGTGTTTTTTTTCCCAATGTTGTTTTCTTTTTGTATTCTTTTTTTTGTTTTCTTAGTGTTTTTTTTCGTTTTTTTTTTTCCCCATATTCTTGTTTTCTCGTTGATTTCCTTGTTGTGCTTTTTTTTTTGTTTTTTTTATTTCAATGTTCTTGTATTCTCGTTGGTTTTCTTAGTTTTATTTTTTTTTTTTTTCTTACGGGATCTCCTTTCGAATCTTTTTTCCGCCGCTTGTTTTCCTAGACGGCTCACCGCCCTATACTGGTGCTGCCACGGTTTGGAATTGGGTCGCCCTCGTGCAGCGGTAACCATTTATCTGCTTGATTGTGCCAGATGTATGCTTGTTTCGCTGCGTCGCTCGTACCCTCCATATCGGCACTGGAACCGTAGAAGGTGTTAGGTGACGGTGAGGCTAACTCGCTAAATTGCCCTTGCTGTGGGCGATGATACACACTCGGCCCTCTGTTGTTACTACTCGTATTAGCGCTAACGTTGCTGACTTTGCCTGCTTTGGAACTGTAACCTATATCCTTTTTATTCTTGTTTGTTTTCCTGGATGCTGTGATCGCGATTGTAGTATCTCCTCGTGTCGTAACGCTGTGTAGTTCTTTGAACGTTCTTGCTGATCTCACTGTTGCGTTCACGACCCTTTCATGGGTTCCATACATAGGCTCTGGAATATCAGGCCTAGTTGTTGCAGCTTTGGCTGCTTTGTTCTTTGTTGTTGAGGGCATTGTTCTTGCTGCTCGGACATCTATTGTTGCTCTCTTCGTATTAGTTGGCCCGGATTCTCTCTCTACTTCGCAAGATGATAATTTTTTTACTTCGATAATCTTCTGTTCAGTTATTGCAGGCTTTTTATGCATCTTTCTGTTGCGGTCGTTGTCTTCAGGGTTGCTTTGATTTTCTACTTCGCTCTCGTGAACGCTACGATTTGCTTGATCAATAGGTGGTGGCGGAGGGACAATTTCCTCATAATGCTCA
>NW_024005548.1:0-2376 GCF_014805625.2 Glossina fuscipes | reverse complement strand
GTGCATTTTGAAATTGGATCTAAGCTTTTTTCCTTTTAATGGAGTTCTTGACTCCGCTAGTGCATTTTGAAATTTGGATATAAGCTTTTTTGGTGCCCTGGGGTTCCTAATCTGTGCTGTGGTGTGCTTCTGTGGTATTTTCTACTTTTTCTTCTTACGCTACCCTTCTAAGGTTTTCCTTTTATACGGTATGGGTGTGTGATATTAAGCATTAATCTGTACAAGGTATAGGTTTATTAAGTGTGTGTTTTATGATGTTATCTTACAAGGTATGTGTATATTAGGTGTGTGTTTTATGGTTTTATCTTTACAGAGTATAGGTTTGTGATATTATGAATCTAGCTATACATATTCGCTATGCGTTTTATAAACTACATTTGATGCTGGAGGGGGGGCTGCTCATCTTCTAATGAACCCCCAACGGACGTGCACAGACAGATCGGACTGGCGGGTTGCCTGCTGTGGACAAATGTCTACGGCGGACGGACTTGTATTTCGTAAGGAAGCAAAATCGCTTCCTTACATCCCCCCTCGCTTCGGGATAGGCGGAAGACACGGACTGCGCCGAATTACTTTCCTATGTTTTGCCTCTGAGAGGTATCTCTATTACTTTTCCCCAGCGGTGGGTGTGGGCCGATGATGCTGCTGCTGCCGTTGTTGGGTTGGCCTTGGCTCGTGATAATGTGCTGATCGTGACGTTGACGTTACTGCTGCTGTAATTGCTGCTGTCGAAGATTTACCTGCTTTCGGGGATGTGTCGTGTCGAGGCTGCACATGCTGCTGATGAGTTATCTGCTGTGGGTGGTGTGAAGTTTTCGGGCTGCACATGCTACTGATGATTTCCTTTGCTGAGGGAGCTAAGAAGTTCCGCACTGTACATGCTGCTGATGGGTTATTTGCTGTGAGTGATGTGAGGTTTTGAGGCTGCACATGCTGCTGATGAGTCCCGTTGATCTATTTCCTGTTTCCACCGTGCATCCCCCGAGATTACCTCACGCTTTTTCCCTTTTTCTTTCTTTGCAATGTTCTTCTTTTGTTGATTTTTGTTTTCTGTTGATTTTTCTTCTGTACTAGTTTTCTTCTGCTGATTTCCTTTTGTTGATTCTTGTTTTCTGTGTTGGTTTTTCTGTTAATTTTTTTTCGTTGATTTAATTCTGTCGGTACTTTTTTCCTGTTGGTGTTTCTCGGTTGTTTTTTTTTTTGTTGATGTTTTTTTTTTGCTTTTTCTTCTATTGATTATTTTTCTGTTGATTTTCCTACTGTTTTTTTCCAATGTTCTTGTATTCTCTTTGATTTTCTTAGTGTTTTTTTTTTCTTTTTTTTTTTTGCTTTGCCATTTTCTTTTCCTTTCCTTTTTTTTTTTTATTTATTTATTTATTTATTTTTTTTTGCTTAGTGTTTTTTTTCCCAATGTTGTTTTCTTTTTGTATTCTTTTTTTTGTTTTCTTAGTGTTTTTTTTCGTTTTTTTTTTTCCCCCATATTCTTGTTTTCTCGTTGATTTCCTTGTTGTGCTTTTTTTTTTGTTTTTTTTATTTCAATGTTCTTGTATTCTCGTTGGTTTTCTTAGTTTTATTTTTTTTTTTTTTCTTACGGGATCTCCTTTCGAATCTTTTTTCCGCCGCTTGTTTTCCTAGACGGCTCACCGCCCTATACTGGTGCTGCCACGGTTTGGAATTGGGTCGCCCTCGTGCAGCGGTAACCATTTATCTGCTTGATTGTGCCAGATGTATGCTTGTTTCGCTGCGTCGCTCGTACCCTCCATATCGGCACTGGAACCGTAGAAGGTGTTAGGCGACGGTGAGGCTAACTCGCTAAATTGCCCTTGCTGTGGGCGATGATACACACTCGGCCCTCTGTTGTTACTACTCGTATTAGCGCTAACGTTGCTGACTTTGCCTGCTTTGGAACTGTAACCTATATCCTTTTTATTCTTGTTTGTTTTCCTGGATGCTGTGATCGTGATTGTAGTATCTCCTCGTGTCGTAACGCTGTGTAGTTCTTTGAACGTTCTTGCTGATCTCACTGTTGCGTTCACGACCCTTTCATGGGTTCCATACATAGGCTCTGGAATATCAGGCCTAGTTGTTGCAGCTTTGGCTGCTTTGTTCTTTGTTGTTGAGGGCATTGTTCTTGCTGCTCGGACATCTATTGTTGCTCTCTTCGTATTAGTTGGCCCGGATTCTCTCTCTACTTCGCAAGATGATAATTTTTTTACTTCGATAATCTTCTGTTCAGTTATTGCAGGCTTTTTATGCATCTTTCTGTTGCGGTCGTTGTCTTCAGGGTTGCTTTGATTTTCTACTTCGCTCTCGTGAACGCTACGATTTCCTTGATCAATAGGTGGTGGCGGAGGGACAATTTCCTCATAATGCTCA
>NW_024005547.1:0-1200 GCF_014805625.2 Glossina fuscipes | reverse complement strand
TTTTTTATATTTTTAACTGGCAACTTTTACAAAAACTATATATTTGTTGCACAAATTACGGTTCGAGATTACATTCGCACACACACACTCCCTTACTTACCCCATCTACGCGAAACCTTCTCTTCTTCTATTTAGAGAACATCTTTCAACTTGTTTTTATATTTTTCCGTTACACTATTGTCATTTATTATTTCTAAAATATAAAATGTCTCTGACTGTCTTCTCCTCTGCCTCCTTTAATTTGGCATTTGAGTATGTTTTAATTTCTTTTACACTAGGCATACATCTTACGAATTTATATACATATGTATAGTTGCTGTTCTTTGTACGGTTACAGTTTCTCTTTGGCTTAGCTTGGCTCTTAAAGCCGTATATTTGTACATTTAGAGTACAGTTTGTTCATCAAATTACAGTTCGCCATTTTTACTTATTGTTCAATATTTTACTGTTTTGATGTACTTTATGTTTTCAATATTTTACTGTTTTTAATGTGCTTTTACCTAATTTTTTTGTTTTGATTACTTTCATTGGCATTATATATCCGTTTTAATTCCTTGTCAAGTTACACTCTATTTACTTGTCGAAAATTAGATTTTTTGTTTCTGCCGCGATAAGCCGTTTTCCTCATTCTTTAAAGCAGACTGACCGTCTCATCTCTCACGTTAGTATTTTTCTCTTGCTGCCGTGACACAAGGTATTCCATTTGGATAAGCAAAACCCACACTTATGCTATATAGACCTTGGCCTTTATTCTATTTTCATAATTCTGTCTTTAAATGGCGCTATTATGTGAGCAGAAAATTATGAAAAGAAATGCTGATTAACGGAATTCTGTTATATTATGGGACAATACTCTCTTGTAAAGGGCAGAGAAAAAGTCGACCGACCAAAACCCCCTACACGTATATACCTGGACGTTACCGTTTATTAATTTGTTTTGACCTGACACAAACTTTCCTACAATTTCTTATGCCGTTTACTTCTTTATTGTGTGGCCAATTGCCACGCTATTGAATTATTGACCCACGTTTGCAGACGTCGCTTGGCTCTCCTGGCTCATCATGTTCTTCGTTTTTTTGGAACTGTACTTGGATTAATCCAACGTAATGGCATCGCCTCTGCTTTTTCAACAAATTTTGTTTTAATGATGGTTTTTTATATTTTTAACTGGCAACTTTTACAAAAACTATATATTTGTTG
>NW_024005546.1:0-1310 GCF_014805625.2 Glossina fuscipes | reverse complement strand
GCAAAGATATAAATAGACTTTAAAATAAACAACTAAATACAAGAACTTTTAATTTTAAATGGTGTCACTACAGCACATTTTTTGTGTTTTTCTGTTGTTATTGTTGTCATTGCACATTCTACAAAAATATATTAATAAGATTTCACAGGAGTTGCACGCTCTTTCTAAAAACAAAGAAGTGAAACAAGTTTGTTAAACAAAATTCATTTTACACTAATCCAGTTAAAATGTTACAAAGAGAAAAAAAGGAATAAATGATAAAAGAAAAAAAAGGTATCTATAACCGTATGTCGATTCGTTAATTTTCACGTTATTTGTACTATATTCTTTAGTCAAAATAGGTTTTTCCGTTATGTCATTGTTCCGTTCGTTATCATCTACTTAAGATACATGCAACCTACGCCGCCCCACGAAACCATTGCACTGTTACTTCTAGCAGAACATCATAATTTTTTTTTATTTTTAAACCATACTTTATATAATGGAAAAAAGAGAGACAAAAGAAGTAAAAATATGTATATATATATATGAAAAGAACAAAAGCTAAGCTGTTTAGTTCTTGTTAAAGATCCATATCGATTGATCGCAGGTTGTTAGCAACGAATCTCATAAGCGACCTTGGATCTAGTGAAAACCCTTGCCTACTTATCTACAGAGTGTTCGACAAAGAGGCGTTCTTTATTTTTATACCGTCACCGAAGGATGATGGATATGTTCATTCTGTCAAAACGTTTGCAACGCCCAAAAGGAAGCATCAGAGACCCCACAAAGTAAATATATTTTTGATCAGTCTAAATCGAATTATGCATGTCCGTTTGTCCGTCCGTTCGTCTGTGTAATGTTTGTTGTAAACATCTCCTGGCCGCAAATATGAAACTATCGACTTCAAATTTGGCAGGAAAATTGAAAACGCTTACACGCCGCTGGGTATTTAAGATGGGCCGAATCAGCTGAAGTGTACGCCCCCAGCATCACTTAAACTTAGAACAGCTTTATTTTTCAAAAGGAATGAAAAATTGACTTCTTGCTCACTACTCATAAACTACAGCAAATAAATGCACAAATAATTTGAAAATATATTTTATGAGCGATGCCATAGCACTCGTGCACAAAAATGAAAAAAATTTACAACACTTACCCAACATTATAGTGTACCAAACTTTGTTTTTTCAATACAAATTCTTAGCCAGTTTTAAATGCGAAATAGACCTAAACATGTCCGCCTGTTCGTCTGTCCATCTATATGTTTGTGCAACTTCGTGTGCAAAGATATAAATAGACTTTAAAATAAACAACTAAATACAAGAACT
>NW_024005545.1:0-1028 GCF_014805625.2 Glossina fuscipes | reverse complement strand
ATTTTCTTTTTATTTTAGTGGAGACAAACGCTTCTCCTATACACTTTGTAACGGCCGCGAACAAACCTTGGGTAGGGTGTCTGTCGGTCTGTGTCAACCGCAAGCGGTGCAATAACGGCATGCCGTTAGACAAAATCATGCGATTTTGTGGTACCGCTAGTAAATCGCATGATCTTGCGGTATATGTGTTTATTATTTTATTTTCCTTTTTTTCTTTTTTGATCTCCTTATTTGCAAGTACAGGCAAAATCGTATGATTTTGCGGTACCATTGCTTGCTTTTGCAAGTACAGGCAGAATCGTATGATTTTGCGGTACCATGGCTTGCTTTTGCAAGTACAGTCAAAATCGTATGATTTTGCGGTACCTTTGCTTGCTTTTGCAAGTACAGGCGGAATCGTATGATTTTGCGGTACTCCCTTTTTTTTCCTTTTGCTCTTGCAAGCATAGGCAAAATCGTATGATTTTGCGGGATCTATGCTTGCTCTTGTGAGAGTAACGGCAAGCCGTTATAGAGAGAGAGCAACAGGAAGAAGAAGAGGGAAATGAAGTAAAAAGGAGAAGTCTGTCTGCGTTTCAAAAATTAAAGTCAGAGGATAGAGTTCTGAGTTGAAGTCAGTCGGAGTCAGGCTCTCGCTGAGTGCGGTTCTTGTCGCTTTTTATCCAGTGGTAGTGGTAAAGATATGAAATTTTTATCTAATTGATGAAACGAGAAACAAAAAAGAATTTAAAGAAATCATTTAAAATATTTAATTTTATATGCAAAAATCAAAGCGGCCTAAGAAAAAAAAATATTTTCTCATTAAGGGATAGTAATGAAAACAAACGCAAACGCGAGGGGCAAAAGCAGAGCAGTTCTGTCAACATTTTTACATAGTGCTTTTTTCTTGTTGTGTGATACGGAAAGAAATATGCTTTTATTAACTCAAAAAAAGGGAGGTGTCAAACTAAAAATGTAACTACTAAAGATTTGTTAAGAAAGTCAAAGTAAACTTTAATATGCGTATTAACAAGTGATTTCATTGTCAT
>NW_024005544.1:0-2524 GCF_014805625.2 Glossina fuscipes | reverse complement strand
AAACCATGAATTTCCGTTCGCCGGCCATACGATTTGAAACCGTCAATGATTACAGATTTAATGTACATGTTTTTCTCTTTTTGGATGGTGACTTGAGATGGATCAAGCCAATAAAATATGTGGCTTATATGTCTTGATACTAAAGCAAAAAATGTTTGTAAAACAAAAAAAAACTGCTGCTATGACAGCGAAGAAAAAATAGTGTTGGAAACTTTCGCTGAAAAAGAAAAGAATGCCATACCGACAAAATATGATTAAGCGTAAAAAAAAAGGAAAAAACGATATATATCATTTATTAAATAGATAAATTTGCTTTTTTAATAGTTAGCAAGTTAGTTCCCCGAGATAACGTAGACCTTTTGCTGCAAAGAAATCGAGGAGCCCACCATATAACTTGAAAAACCCAAAAGAACTTCGAATACCATCAAACCCGTGACACTAAACGTTAAATGCTCAACAAACTTGCTAATATTACAAGCTTCACACAAATACCACATGATGTAGCACGAGTTGTTTTTAAATATCTTTTGTTAGAAATGTGATCACTCGTTAGTCTATAAACAGTTTCAGAGGAGTTAAAGGAAGCCTCTGATAAGGGGTTAAACATTAAATATGGTATTTATTCCATAGAAAAGGCAACTGGGATCAACACGCGAAATCCCTTTAAATTCATTACTTAGTTTATGCATAGATCACGCATTGTATAGGGAGTTCCATAACCTAGGTTCAATCCCTGGTGCGGCATATCATAAATTTTACTTTATTTAATATGCATACCGAGTTGGTTACTTCAAATAACTGGGAGAATTGTTATTCATCTAAGCAATCATCTTTTTATTTTTATTTTCATAATACAGTTCCGAGTTGTTTTTTAACAGCTGTAGCATTCGACTTTGCCTCTAATTAGCCATGTTGGTATCGGGTGATTTAACAACACTTGAGTTATACTGCGTTTATCCAATTGGGCATATTTAATTATATGCCTCACATCCTCCAAACGGCGCACATATCTACAATTTCACATTTTATTTCATAAATACTCATACAAACTAATCCAACTTACGTTTCCTTTTTTTCCTCCATTTCCGCCAAATCTAAATTTTCCCGTTTAAAAACAGGTGCTCTCAAGGTTTTTAGTGTATTTTTTTTTTTTTTTCTTTTTTTTGAAGATTAAGGAATTTTCCTGATGAAAAGCAATCAAGTTGTACAAGCGTAGCTGAAAAGATGGCTACCAAAGATAGTGACCTTTGTTCTATTGAGTATTATAAAGAGAGATCTCTTTCGCGGCGTGAGCGATGAACTGATAAAGTAATCTTGCACAGATTTCATTAAAAACGGCAGCCTGGCCAAATTTGAAGTTACCACGAAGTGCTTTGGCAAGTTTCACAGTTTGTATCTAAGGTATATTTTATTAATCGCATTCGTAGTGCAGATTCATGGCAGATAGTAATAGATAAGTCTCTTATAAATAAAACAACCCCAACTCGAGAATGACTCTGTTATAAGAGAAGCGACAACTTTGAAAAATTATAGGAGGTAATTTTTGTATAAAGAATTATAGGTTTGTAAGAAAAACGCTACAGCTTACGGAGATGACTTGGCTTTTCAATTATAAGAGCTACAGTTGATAACTATTTTCGCTTTCCGTCGGCTCTTTCGCAGCTTTCATTTTGAATAGATAGAAATAAAAGTAAGTAATAAAGGAAAATAGCGATTTTTAACATTTGTTAATAAAAGGAAATAATGATTTCCATAATATTATATCAATAGTTGTCATAAAGAATAGACGCATTTTGTGTTTGTGATTAAGATAAGTTCCATGAAAGGAGATAAAGGTTATACGTCCTTACCTTATCAAGAAATTACGTTCAGCTATAACGAACAAAAGAAATCCAATACTTTTTCCTTCTATACCAATTTGTCACTGATCATATACTTATTTGTGCCGATATTTCTCTACACTTTTCATAAGTCAAAATACATTGACTTGGATTTAAATTATCAAAAATTAAGGCTACAGTCGCTATGATTATGAGGCGTGGCCAAATTTTTTAAATCAAGCCATGAAATGAAATGACACCCATTTGCTACAAATTCATAAAACCCAGTACGTAGCAAATTCAATTCGTTTTTGATCCGTTGTGATAACTATGGATTTAGCATATAGGCTAATGAAAATAATTACCTAAATAAAAACATTATTAATAATTAAGTAAATACTTAAATATTTTGGGAAATAATTATCAAAAAAAAAAAAATCCAATATTTCCTTTTTTTTCGTAATTGCAATTGTATTTTACCAGCTATAACTACCTACTTTTTTGCAGGAGAAGGGAGAACTTCAGGAAGTTATAAAAATTTATTTGTAAAGAAAAAAAAAGCGCACATAGCACAAAAAAAAATAGGATTGTTCCATTACTGGGTTAACATTATGCACGTATTATATTTATATTCTATCCTAAAAAGAAAAATGAAATTTTGAATCCGTTAGGCGTGCCCGTTGTTCCCCAGTTCTGTGCACCCA
>NW_024005543.1:0-1093 GCF_014805625.2 Glossina fuscipes | reverse complement strand
AAGTAAGACTTTCTATTCAAAGGATAAAAGCGTTTTATGCATAACAGAGTGAAAGTAAATAACTTCACTTACCCACTTCCGTGGTTTATTCGCACAATGGTGGACTATAATGCCAAGTTCATAAGGTTTGAACAAATTTAATCTATTTTCGTCAAAAATATTTGTACACTAATCAAAACATATTTTTCGTAATTCTTTTTTAACAAAATTTAACCAATCGATGATATTTCTTGTATAACGCTTTTAAACACTAACAAATAAATTAAAGTAAGTATCACCCGTTTAGTTAAGATGTTTGTGGTCTTAACAACTACATACAAGTTTCTTCGTATATCATCTATAAATGTATCTCTATCGGTATATAGTTGTTTATAAAGTCATTTATGAATCTTTCATTTTTCAGTTGCACTTTCTAGTTGTCTGTGAGATCCATGTGCAAAGCTTAAAACGATAGCCAACAGACTTACTGCTTACTCTTTCTAGTAAATCGCTGTTTAAATTCAATTTATTTTCATGTAAAAGATAAAATATTAAATTGATAGTGATAGAGACACTTTTCGTGCTCTACAGTAGTCATTACATGAAATGCTCACTTAACAATGTGTCCTCACCTTAGGTCTTGGGCTTAATATTAATCTAATGCCACTTATTGTAAGAAATATCGATTTTTTCATAATCCATGGGTATGATAATTCAAACGTTTTTAGTTCATTTTGAAAAAAAAAAAACACACACTTATTTGATTAAAAATACCTAAACCACGGACCTATCAGGCGACAGACATAAGCGATTAAGTTGACTCACATTTTTACACTGATCAATACTACATATGGTCTTGGTATTACAAACGGTAAGTTAAGTTTATTGGCTTCTAAGCGATGGGTTTAAGTGGCAATTACCTGATCAAGTCTGTTATCATGAGAAATTTCTAAACCCCGGGAGGGTATACTTTCAATTAGGAGTCCCTTATAGGTTTGTGCGTATAGTCGAACCAAGCCCCATTTTTCTATTCAATTTTTCAATGGTAGTAGTTGATATTATATATCAAATCAATATATGGTTTAGACAGTAGGTTGCAGTTCATTTGCCTTTC
>NW_024005542.1:0-1109 GCF_014805625.2 Glossina fuscipes | reverse complement strand
TCCAATAAATTTACAAGCCAAAATTCTCACGAAATTATTTGTCTTGAAATAGCGATAGTACAGAATGTATTTTAATTTCTTTCCAAAAACTTTACAAGCCAAAATTCTCACGAAATTATTTGTCTTGAAATAGCGATAGCACAGAATGTATTTTAATTTCTTTCCAAAAACTTTACAAGCAAAACTCTCACGAAATTATTTGTGTTGAAGTCGCTATGGCACAGAAAAATGTATTTTTAATTTCTCCCCAAAAAAATATTACAAGCCAAAAAATCTCCGGAAAGCCATCTTCTTTTTTGCTTTTTCCCTTCTTCTTTTCCTTTTTCCCAAAGTTGCCAAAGTTCTTTCTTTTTCTTCCCCCGCTTGTCGCTTTTCAAAAGTTGCCAAAGTTTGCCTTTTCCTTTTTTTTTCCGCCACTACAGTGTCTGTTACAGCATATATTTTACTTTTCTTTACCAAATGCCAAGTTTTTGTTAATTCCTCAAGCTCATATAAGCGAGGTTCTGGATGGTTGTTCAATGTTTTCAGAACATCAGTTTTCATTACGAAATCTCCTTTCCAAAATCAAATATTATGGAGATATGAACATGGTGGTCGCAGTTTAGTGGTAGTCGAAATTCCTACTTAGTCCACAGATATTTACTATAAACTATCTATTATTAACATTAAGTTATGCGAGCTTATAGGAATTGACGAACCATAAGTAAACTTGCAATTAAAAAAACGTATGCAATTTTTATTGAGAGTAAAAAATTTTATTCTACAGCTTAGAGAGCAAAGCTGGGCTTGTGTTCCCTTAATTTGTGTCTGTCAACGGTTCACTGCATGCTTTTCATGTTATTATTCTATCTATTACTTTTAGTCAAACAATCTTTCTCACCTTTAGTGCCAAGTAAGTTTTCCTAACACTTACCTCTTCTTTGCTACTGTTTGGTTCTTCGTCCGACTTGCATATACTCGAATTGGCGTTGGTTTCATTAAGACTCCGCAGACTTTTGACATATTACCGATAAGCTTTACTGGAGTTGTAAACTTTTTTCCGCAAATTCGAATAGTCACGCAAATTTAATAATCCTGTCTACTTGATGACGCTAATAAGGAGACATTCG
>NW_024005541.1:0-2447 GCF_014805625.2 Glossina fuscipes | reverse complement strand
GTTTTATTTTAATTTATTTTCTTGTTCTTTCACGTTACAATAACATTTATTTAAATAGTATTTTTGACATTTACCGTTAACGTTAATTTACTCTTTACCTTTCTTTTAATTCAATGACAAAAAAAAAGTAATATATAAAAAAAAAAATTAACTAAGTACGGGTATTAATATTTTAAAAATCAGTGATGGTTAATGAATTATACATCAATTTTTCTTTTTATTCATCTTCTTTTGTTTATATTATACTTCTTCAGTTTCAGCTTAGGCATCAAAAAGCCTCAATCTATCATCCTTGTAATAGAGAAGACACATCCAAATCAATAAGCATGTATTTATCAGCAGAGCTCAGCAAACATAAATCTACTTCGATTATATGGCAAATAAGATTTTCAATAAATCCAAAGGATGCAAAATTACTGGGGAAGTAAGCCTATCTGAAGGATTTGCCACTAAAGGTTCATTTATTAAGTGCTATTAATGTGCAGTTGATTTGAATATGAGTGCTGTATACAATGATGGAAGGAGAGCGTATTAATAATGTCTGCTCAATTAGGCTACACTGCGTACAAACGCTTTTGCACACAAAACACAAAAACACAAAAAAGAAAACAGAAATATTGAGTTTTGGATGAAGATTGGAAACGTTTAATGAACATAAAAATTGCCTTTTGAGTTTAACAACATTTAATGAATTTAGAATAGTTAATGAATGCAAAAATATTTGTATTTTGCATCTGAGTTTGTTTTATGGTTTGCTTCTGCTGGTTTTGCAACAAAATGTATATCAGAAAATTTTCGTCAATTTGTCACCACTTTTTGTTTGTTTTGTATTTTTTAGACTTTGTTTTTTAAATTATTCGCCTGAGTGGCCAAGAAGTCAAAGGGTTTCGGCTAGCAACTCAATGGTTATGGGGTCAAATTTCACGAAATCTCACGTGCGGTAGAGTTTTTAATAAAAGCCGATAGAGTTAGGTACTACCGCTTTAAGACTTTAGTCTTGGAATTTATTCTCTGGATAAATTAATAATAATAATATTTTTAAATTAAATAATTACGAGATTACCCGCCAAAAGTTTTCTTTTCTCTTTCTATTGTTCACCGAATAATGCCAAGAAAACCAATATTGTAGAAACGCAAGGCTCTCTATGTATTAGTAATTGTTCTCTCACTGTCTACCGTTTGACTGAGTATCATTGTAACAGTGACACGTCCTAGCACTTTGCCAAAGGCACCGCTAGATTAGGATCCATTTTTATGGGTAGATCAGATGGCTATCGGTGCTGGATTATACGCGATTAAAGAAGATTTAAAAGTTTCTGCTTCTTCGTTATGTTTGTTTAATACGAAACTTTTCTGTCGATCTCGTTATCTTTTATCAATGTGATTAATCATACCGCAACGATTTTGCTTAATCATTCAGTTATTAATTTGCCATCATTAGTAATATTAGGTCTTATTAATTTTTGTTCTTCAGCAGTAATGCTCCAAAAGAACCTTCTGCACTAAGCAACTCTCTTAAATGCTGTAATGAACAATGCACATAATTAAGTCTATCGTCGGTACGCTTAAGGCGGGAATTGAACTGACTATTTTGCTCATCTAAACGTCCTCGACTTTCCGAGCTCTTCCAGGTATCTAGGTCTTTGCCAGGCGTTAAACACCCAGTAACTCTTTTAAAATGTCTTGTAATATTTAGATATTGCAATGGAGCGGAATACTTCACAGGAGTCATTTGAGATTGAATATGACGTCATATCATCCCGAAGCGACGTCAAGGGCTATCAACACTTGTCGTATTAATGATTTGCCCTTCTCTTTCAGATGTGGGGTACGATATGCTGATTTTTTTTTATTTGTCCGTCAAAGCGGGTAACAATGTCACAAATTTTTGCATTTGCGACTTCTTCTTCTGAATAATGGCATTTAAAAGATATTTTTGGTTACAGTTCGCCAAAAACAACATTGTTAATTTAGTAACCGCCCACTTTGACGAAAAAAAACCAACGCGACGATCGCAAGCTGACGAAACAATGTCTGCTGCTGACCCTACCAACAGCACGTCCAGAAATATTACTTCGCATTGTAACGTTTCGGGAATTCAACCTATGCATGGATGTTGTTGTTTATTTTTACCATTTTTTCGCATGTTTTCCGGCGTAGCTCGTCGGATGGGGGGTGTCCAAATAAAATGTGTTCAGATACGTGATAGGTTCTTGCCTCGCTGCAATATTTCATTATTTTAAATAAAACATGCTTACTATAAAATTTTGAAAACCTTTGACTAATTAAATCCATGCCCTGACCACATTGCTTCTACCTCGCCCCTCCGCCATCCACAGGAAGTCTTGTCAGTGTTTTACCTTTTAATAAGAATACATTTCTTTTCTTTCCTTTTCAACGAGAGTGTAATAATGATTTAATTCAATATTTCAAAACCAAAATTTTCA
>NW_024005540.1:0-1405 GCF_014805625.2 Glossina fuscipes | reverse complement strand
CGCATTAAGTCCTGCAGGCGGAGCGCGTAATCTCTAAATTTCTCGCCAGCTAGCTGGTATGTCTGTCGCACCTGGTCATCTAGCCGTTCTAGGTATCGGGTGGGCAAGAAGAATTTGAGGAATTCCTGCCTGAACTCCTGCCATCCTGCCCATACTCGTCGGTTATTCCGGTACCAGATTGCTGCTTTACCATGCAGCAGCTCCATGATGATTCGCGGCATGATGTCTATGGGCAAATCGTATACTTCGCACAATTCTTCTACGCGTGCGATGAACTCCAGGGCGCAGCTCTCGCCATCGTAACGCACCGACCATTTACAGATGCGGTCCATGGCCGCGCCGCATGAGATGCGTTCTTGCGCCTGGCGCTTGGGACTTGCACCTCGCATGGTGCCTTCCGGCAATTGCAGCATTCTTGGTGTGTATTGCGTCTCCAGTTCTGTCAGCTTCGCCTTCTGCTCCGTTGGTAAGTCGGGGGTTGCAATAAGGGCTGTCACTGCTTTCCGCATATCCTCGACAGTACCCTTGGTGTCTAGGTCGAGCGATCCACAGATCTCGCTCAACTCCTCCTTTCGCAGGCTGTATAACCAGGATGTTTTCACCATGCTGGCTCCTTCCTTAGCCACTGTTTCACTAAGCTCACGGCTTGTATGCTTGCTTCCTTGTATCTGCTGATCCGAAGGTCCCTGCTTGGGCGCCACTTGTAACGTGTTTCCTTAGGCAGGGTATGACTCAGCCAATCCAGGATCCGTTGCAAGAAAATTTTAATAAAATAATCAGGACCTTCGGGGGGAATGGTGTTATGATTTCTTCGCTTTATTGGTACAGGGAAGTTTGTAGATAATGGCTGGGGCAAGGAAAAGGAACCAGCGAGGTGTCCCGACTTGTCGTATTATTACCGGCTTGTTTTGGTTTCCTCGTTTTACTTGCACTTCTTTTTTTTTTCGTTACGTTTTTAATATCGCGCGCACTAGACGGCTATGACACCAAACTGAACGAGTCTGTGCGATGCGCCGCTCTTTTATAGCCGGGGGTCTCGCTTGCTTGTCCTAATGCCAACATACTCTATGTGTTTACATCAGTTTGAGGTAATATGCTTATGTGTATGCTTAGCTTAGGTTGGCTGCAGTCGCAATCTCAGTTACGACTTGCATGACCCTACTTATGCGCAACTTAGAACCAACTTATATCTAACTTATTACTCTATTTGTTCAAATGTCTGCTCACTAAGCACTCAGGTACCAAATCGCATGATTCGATCACCGTTAGGTATGTGAGTGCTTGTGCGCTGAGTTTGCATGTACTTTGTGTATTTTTGCATGTGTGATCGTGTCTTTGTACAATGTGTGTATGCAGTTTATGCATTATCTATGTTTTTACTATTTCTTTACCTACCTAAGTTCAA
>NW_024005539.1:0-1118 GCF_014805625.2 Glossina fuscipes | reverse complement strand
CGCATTAAGTCCTGCAGGCGGAGCGCGTAATCTCTAAATTTCTCGCCGGCTAGCTGGAATGTCTGTCGCACTTGGTCATCTAACCGTTCTAGGTATCGGGTGGGCAAGAAGAATTTGAGGAATTCCTGCCTGAACTCCTGCCACCCTGCCCATACTCGTCGGTTATTCCGGTACCAGATTGCTGCTTTACCATTCAGCAGCTCCATGATGATTCGCGGCATGATGTCTATGGGCAAATCGTATACTTCGCACAATTCTTCTATGCGTGCGATGAACTCCAGGGCGCAGCTCTCGCCATCGTAACGCACCGACCATTTACATATGCGGTCCATGGCCGCGCCACATGAGATGCGTTCTTGCGCCTGGCGCTTGGGACTTGCACCTCGCACGGTGCCTTCCGGCAGTTGCAGCACTCTTGCTGCGTATTTCGCCTCCATTTCTGTCAGCTTCGCCTTCATCTCCGGTGATAAGTCGGGGGTTGCAATAAGGGCTGTCACTGCTTTCCGCATATCCTCGACAGTACCCTTGGTGTCTAGGTCGAGCGATCCACAGATCTCGCTCAACTCCTCCTTTCGCAGGCTGTATAACCAGGATGTTTTCACCATGCTGGCTCCTTCCTTAGCCACTGTTTCACTAAGCTCACGGCTTGTATGCTTGCTTCCTTGTTTCTGCTGATCCGAAGGTCCCTGCTCGGGCGCCACTTGTAACGAGTTTCCTTAGGCAGGGTATGACTCAGCCAATCCAGGATCCGTTGCAAGAAAATTTTAATAAAATAATCAGGACCTTCGGGGGGGAATGGTGTTATGATTTCTTCGCTTTATTGGTACAGGGAAGTTGTAGATAATGGCTGGGGCAAGGAGAAGGAACCAGCGAGGTGTCCCGACTTGTCGTATTATTACCGGCTTGTTTTGGTTTCCTCGTTTTACTTGCACTTCTTTTTTTTCGTTACGTTTTTAATATCGCGCGCACTGCAAGAAAGAACCGAAAACTTCGCGAGTGTCATAGCTGCCTTGGTTCATCCCGGGTTGATATGTGAGTCCAACAATAGTAAGCTACAAGGATAACGTCTCTCAGTTTTTCAGGGATGGCGATTAAAGCTGAACCAGCTCATCCCCTAT
>NW_024005538.1:0-1538 GCF_014805625.2 Glossina fuscipes | reverse complement strand
CGCACCCAGTAGTCAGGACTCACCAATTGATCAACTGACTGCTTCCGAGTATATATATATATATATGCTTCTGAGAGTATACAGTTGAGTCCAGGCCCACAACTACACTTTAGAGACCTCATACCATTTAAAGCATGGTTTTCTAAAATGAGCAAGTTAGAAATCAAAGCCGCGTTAGTTATCAGATGCAGATGGTTGGAATTAGCAGTTAAAAAATTTCGTCGGAGGTATTCAGCAAAGTCCTTGAAATAAACTTACGAGCAGTGAGGATTTTATCAACTGAAGGTTCCTGCAATAACGTTGGTGATTGAGGTAATTAAATCTATGCCGTGAAGGCGAAATAGTCATAAGAAGAGCACACTTTGATAAATTTTTTGAAAAGTTTGTATTTCCTGTTTTTGTAATATTTAATATTTTTGTTCATTATGGCGGGGCACGCTTCGAGGGCAAGCTTGTTTGATTTAATACATTATAGAACAGTAAGACAGTAAGGTTTCAATATTCCAAGCAGAATGATATTGTTTTATGTGAGGTAGTTGGATTTGACATATTAGAATCGTTCAACGGACTGTTACGCCTGCAATGAAAGGAAATACAAATTGGTGGATGATGCGGATCCTCAAGTAAACTAAAAGGTGAAGAGCGATTACAACTATATCCGGGATGTTGGCAAGGGAAACATTTAATAGTATGCCATTACAATGAGGAGTACGGTTGTATTGAACTAATTTACGATCAAATAATTCGGTGAAAAAACAGTAACTCTCTATCAGATGTTGAATTGGAAATTATCGCTATAACACCCAGTGACTTGCGGCAAATTCAAGTACCCAATGATATGACTACATCAGTGGGTCAGGACTTTTCGGCCAAGTCACAAATGAGCGCAGCATGCTTCTTATAAACAGAGATATCCACTTTTGGTGGAATATAGGAGTAAGTAATGTAACTTTTTTATTACCGGTCGACTCAACGGTAGCGGAAACGATAAAGTTCTTTGTAGGCAAGGATGGAGCAATCACATGAATCGGCGAATCAGATTTAAGCAAAGACAGCGCTGAAGTGCCACGCGCTACACTACGAATTGTTCTTCTACATGCTAGCGAAGAAGATGATGGGCAACAAAATTTTTGTTTAATTCAGAAAACTCATTCCTTGTCTCCGTAAAAAGCTTATAAAAGTCAATATCCCTCTTCGTACAATCGGGACATGACCAAGGTACTCTTTTCGAAGGATCTAGACTGCACACTTCGCATGACAAAAACATTCGCAAAGCCAACAAGTAATGAATAGTTTTGATGGAAAAAACACTCCATGTCAAAAAGTAACAAAGAAGACAGAGATTGTGAAGAAAAAGAAAACAAAGAAGTTTGTTACGTACACAAAAATTATCTCTCAAGTTAGACGCAACCTTCACATTAACAAATAAATAGTATACAAAGAGCAAGCCAAGAGAAAAACTTTGAACACGCAAAAAAAAAAACAATAAATAGGGAGACTTATTGGTGAGAGCATCAAGCGTTGATCGTAAAAACGGA
>NW_024005537.1:0-1311 GCF_014805625.2 Glossina fuscipes | reverse complement strand
AGAGTCCAGAACAGTTTATTGTGTATGGAACAATAAACCCCACTCTGTTCAATGGCGAGGCCTAGCTGCACTCAATTTTTTTTTTTTTTTTTTTTTAGTATACAGTTGAGTCCAGACCCACAACTACACTTTAGAGACCTCATACCATTTAAAACATGGTTTTCTAAAATGAGCAAGTTAGAAATCAAAGCCGAGTTAGTTATCAGATGCAGATGGTTGGAATTAGCAGTTGAAAAATTTCGTCGGAGGTATTCAGCAAAGAGATTTGATGTTTCAATATCAGCAGAGGACTCAAAGTCCTTGAAATAAACTTACGATGTATGGACATTTTGTCTTCTGGACTTGAAAAACTCACGAGCAGTGAGGATTTTATCAACTGAAGGTTCCTACAATAACGTTGGTGATTGAGGTAATTAAATCTATGCCTTGAAGGCGAAATAGTCACAAGGAAACATTTAATAGTATGCCATTACAATGAGGAGTACGGTTGTATTGAACTAATTTACGATCAAATAATTCGGTGAAAAAACAGTAACTCTCTATCAGATGTTGAATTGGAAATTATCGCTATAACACCCAGTGACTTGCGGCAAATTCAAGTACCCAGTGATATGACTATATCAGTGGGTCAGGACTTTTCGGCCAAGTCACAAATGAGCGCAGCATGTTTCTTATAAACAGAGATATCCACTTTTGGTGGAATATAGGAGTAAGTAATGTAACTTTTTTATTACCGGTCGACTCAACGGTAGCGGAAACGCTAAAGTTCTTTGTAGGCAAGGATGGAGCAATCACATGAATCGGCGAATCAGATTTAAGCAAAGACAGCGCTGAAGTGCCACGCGCTACACTACGAATTGTTCTTCTACATGCTAGCGAAGAAGATGATGGGCAACAAAATTTTTGCTTAATTCAGAAAACTCATTCCTTGTCTCCGTAAAAAGCTTATAAAAGTCAATATCCCTCTTCGTACAATCGGGACACGACCAAGGTACTCTTTTCGAAGGATCTAGACTGCACACTTCGCATGACAAAAACATTCGCAAAGCCAACAAGTAATGAATAGTTTTAATGGAAAAAACACTCCATGTCAAAAAGTAACAAAGAAGACAGAGATTGTGAAGAAAAAGAAAACAAAGAAGTTTGTTACGTACACAAAAATTATCTCTCAAGTTAGACGCAACCTTCACATTAACAAATAAATAGTATACAAAGAGCAAGCCAAGAGAAAAACTTTAAACACGCAAAAAAAAAAACAACAAAGAGGGAGACTTATTGGTGAGAGCATCAAGCGTTGATCGTAAAAACGGA
>NW_024005536.1:0-1354 GCF_014805625.2 Glossina fuscipes | reverse complement strand
AAAAGTAAATTTTATGCTAATTATTACTAAAATCTAAAATAAAGTATATAAAGAGAAGCAAAAAGAGAAAAAAGACCAACACTACTAGGACAGAAGCATACCGTCAGTCGGTGTAGATCTGAGTTGTGAGAGCAGCACTAAAGCGTTGCAAACATTCAAAAACTTGGCAACCGATACTACTAAACAAATTTGAATCATACTAAAATGTTAAGGTTACAAATTAATTTAAATATAACAAAGAGCAGGGATTGCTTTTGAACGGATTCTATTGTACCTACATAACATCTGTACGAAACAGACCACATAGCACAAGTTCAAGTATTGCTCTGAGTGTGCAATGTAAGGATCGTTAAGTTCTTTGGATCATCGTCTAATGAAATTTAGCACCAACCTCGCGTTACTTAAAGAGAGCTCAATATGTAGATTAAAACGTAGTCTTTGATCGACTAGGACCCTTCACCCCATTTTTCAGTTTTTGTGGTTCGATGAAACACTCAGTACTGAAAATATATTTCTCCGGTCAAAAAGGCGGCTGCTCCCTAAATATGTGTTGGTTTTTTCCCCTGCGAAGTAACTTCGCAAATAATGCCATTCTGTATTCTTCTTAAATTTCGCCAATATATATTTAATATTACACAAAAACTCTAAGGGTCGCTGGACGGCCCTGAGCGAAACCTCAGATGTAGATCCCCCGTTCCAAAGTTAAACAGTCATGGCTAAATATATCAAACGCTTTACTAAAATCAGTATGCACGACATCCGTGCGAGAGTTGCTAGGGAAAGCCTTGAAAACTTGGTAAGTGAACTTTGAGAGGTTCGCAACGGTCGATCAGATACCGAAAGGTTTTCCTAGGAAAAGCTCAAGTCATTTCCAAATTATTTTGAAAATTTTAGGCAACACCATCATTTTCGCTAAGCGGAGAATATTTACTACACACACCACACCGTTTGGCAGACGGGCAGGTGGACAACCGAGCCCACGGATATGTTTAGGTGCATTTCAAATTTCAAACCGGCCAAAAATTTATATTCTCTATGGTCTTTTTGCAGCTTGTTCTGCGCCTTATAAAGGTGTTGGAAAAATTTAAATTTTGACACAAAATAATATTGGAAAGAGGTGGTTAATGTTTCCATTTTTGTGCCGCGGTATGGCCCAAAGAATATACCTTCAAACTTTTTCCATTTATCTCTCATAGTCTATAATAGTCTAGTCTCATAGTCTAGTAATAAGCAATAAAGCAATTTTTAATTCCTTTTGAAAAGCTGAGGTGCTATCAGTTTACGTACTGCTGTGGGTGTGTCCTTCAACCGATTTGCTCCATTTTCAATACCCGTCCGCCGGCAAAAACTTCCA
>NW_024005535.1:0-1321 GCF_014805625.2 Glossina fuscipes | reverse complement strand
AAAAGTAAATTTTATGCTAATTATTACTAAAATCTAAAATAAAGTATTTAAAGAGAAGCAAAAAGAGAAAAAGATCAACACTACTAGGACAGAAGCATACCGTCAGTCGGTGTAGATCTGAGTTGTGAGAGCAGCACTAAAGCGTTGCAAACATTCAAAAACTTGGCAACCCATACTACTAAACAAATTTGAATCATACTAAAATGTTAAGGTTACAAATAAATTTAAATATAACAAAGAGCAGGGATTGCTTTTGAACGGATTCTATTGTACCTACATAACATCTGTACGAAACAGACCACATAGCACAAGTTCAAGTATTGCTCTGAGTGTGCAATGTAAGGATCGTTAAGTTCTTTGGATCATCGTCTAATGAAATTTAGCACCAACCTAGCGTTACTTAAAGAGAGCTCAATATGTAGATTAAAACGTAGTCTTTGATCGAATAGGACCCTTCACCCCATTTTTTAGTTTTTGTGGTTCGATGAAACACTCAGTAGTGAAAATATATTTCTCCGGTCAAAAAGGCGGCTGCTCCCTAAATATGTGTTGGTTTTTTCCCCTGCGAAGTAACTTCGCAAATAATGCCATTCTGTATTCTTCTTAAATTTCGCCAATATATATTTAATAATACACAAAAACTCTAAGGGTCGCTGGACGGCCCTGAGCGAAACCTCAGATGTAGATCCCCCGTTACAAAGTTAAACAGTTATGGCTAAATATATCAAACGATTTACTAAAATCAGTATGCACGACATCCGTGCGAGAGTTGCTAGGGAAAGCCTTGAAAACTTGGTAAGTGAACTTTGAGAGGTTCGCAACGGTCGATCAGATACCGAAAGGTTTTCCTAGGAAAAGCTCAAGTCATTTCCAAATTATTTTGAAAATTTTAGGCAACATCATCATTTTCGCTAAGCGGAGAATATTTACCACACACACCACACCGTTTGGCAGACGGGCAGGTGGACAACCGAGCCCACGGACATGTTTAGGTGCATTTCAAATTTCAAACTGGCCAAAAATTTATATTCTCTATGGTCTTTTTGCAGCTTGTTCTGCGCCTTGTAAAGGTGTTGGAAAAATTTAAATTTTGACACATAATAATATTGGAAAGGGGTGGTAAATGTTTCCATTTTTGTGCCGCGGTATGGCCCAAAGAATATACCTTCAAACTTTTTCCATTTATCTCTCACAGTCTATAATAGTCTAGTCTCATAGTCTAGTAATAAGCAATAAAGCAATTTTTAATTCCTTTTGAAAAGCTGAGGTGCTCTCAATTTACGTACTGCTGTGGGTGTGTCCTTCGACCGATTTGCTCCAT
>NW_024005534.1:0-4979 GCF_014805625.2 Glossina fuscipes | reverse complement strand
TTGAGAGAAAACAAATAGCAAGTTGTTAGAGAAATGTTCCGTAGTCAGTCACATTTGAAGAAGCAGTCTATAGAGTCGATACAATGAGTTCACCATCGAAAGCAATAGAAGGAATCTGTGATGAATATTGAAAATGATTATTACTTAAGAAAAGAAACACATTAAAACAACTTATTAAAAACTAGTTTGAATAATAAGATAGCTTAACTTTGAGGACAACACGTGATTACTAATTTTGTACGCCAACACGTGATAAATACACTCGTAAAAATTACGA
Source organism: Glossina fuscipes (assembly GCF_014805625.2). Taxonomy (NCBI): domain Eukaryota; kingdom Metazoa; phylum Arthropoda; class Insecta; order Diptera; family Glossinidae; genus Glossina; species Glossina fuscipes. Next base: position 4,702 of record NW_024005534.1, on the reverse strand, counting down.
TTGTGTAAAACTGAAGCCTAGAAATTGAAAATAGTTTACTAAAAGCTAATGCGAATACAACCTAAACAAAAAAGGCTATAAATTTGATGTTGACATTTACATATTTTCGCATTACGAGATGCCAGTAAGGGGATAGATAGACGAACAAGGCGGTATTCGACCGTCAAGAACGCTACGACCAAGCAAGATACATCATCAGCATCCACATAAGTGTCTTCCTAATTTTTTCTATATACATATATATTATATAAAGTTTTGTTTGTATGCAAGCATGTGCACAAATATTACTTTTCATATAAAACTACAGTTGATGTCGGCAGCCATAAACTGGCGCTAAGTTTATTACTGGATTTACCTTCAATTTACGGCCGAACTATTTAAATAAACTATATTGCTCATAATAATTATTATGTTGTAATGAGTCTTCTTTTGGCGGTATACTCAGGGTTACCCAGGAAGTCTCTTTCCAAGAAAATTTATATAAAAAAAACTCTTGGACCTTCGGATTTTCGTTCTTATATATTTATTATTTACGCGGAGTTTGCAGTTTGATAAGCGATTGTGAATAGGAGAGGGAAAAAAACCAGCGTGGTGATTCGTGATCCGACTCTTGTTTGAAATTTTCCACGTTTTTGTCCGTTCCGAGAGATGATTCTCCATGTGTTCTTCGTGTTGCCAGATTCTGCAAAAAAAAAATACGCCGCAGGTGTTATAGCAGCCAACCTCGGCCTACAGGGCCACTCACCCGTCCCTACCTACATTCTACTTGTTTTTATTGTCCCTAACCGTTTCACGTCGCTGAAGAGAGTGTCCCTCTGACATTCAGGGATGACGACTAAGCTGAGCCAGCCATCGCCTATCCGTAAAGTCAAAAATAAAAAATATCCCTGTCGGAAACGTTAAATAGATACGTTGTCTGTGGTTACTTACCTCTGGCTGCTGTAACATGACTGAAAGAATGAGCGTATTGCGACACACTCTTTTATAGTGGCGATCACCATCGCTGTCCCGTTACATAGATGTTTTGACTATACCTGTGTTACAATCTCAATCTGTTATAATGTTATTCTTATGTACACCTTATTATTAATGCTATCTTAGGTACCAAATCGTATGATCGAACATATATACGTGGCCGCTTTGCCTGCACCTATGTTATAATCTCGACTCTTACTTGTATATATATTATAATGTTACTCTTACGTATATCTTATTATTAATGCTATCTTAGGTAGGAAATCGAACATATATAAAAGCCGTTAACGATTCAATATGCTAGCTGTCAATACACAAGCACGACAACACTCGTAAATAGAGAACATTCGAGACCATTAGGTACATGATTTTGCAAAACCACAAGACCGTTAGGTATGTGCCTTTGCCTAATGTGAATAGTTCAATGCTAAATGTAGCTTCTTGATAAGTAGAAGTAAAATACGTATGTTGGTATATAGGCATGTTGCCCAGCGGATTGCAACTTGTTCATCGAGAGCATTCATGACATGTTTCCCCAGGAAAAGATAAGGCCTGGTTATGCTTATGTATATTACTTATATGTGTATTACTTATACACATATTATTGCTAGGCGTATTTTTCTGGAGACATAGCATATAATGAGCGGATGCAAGATATGTCGCATAGTCCTGATACAATGAGTTTTTCTTCTTTTTTCTTCTTTCTTCTTTATACATATTTTCCTTTTTACATGAACTTAAATTACCAAGGGTTTGCGCGAGAGAGGGATGATCTCATGAGATGATCTCATGGTAGCATAGAAGAAATTACTCGCATTCGAGAGAAGGCATGTAAGGGAATGGTTAACTAAGGAACATTTAGTCTTTCGTGCGGAAGAACAAAACAGACTGAATGCTTTTAGGATCTAAGGGTAGACATTTGTACGGATCGTTTTATTATGTACTAATTATATCAATAACAAAATCACGAATAGTTACCGTATGCGAATTTACCAGATTTAAATACTGATTAACGGCCGTATTTGTGAAAATTAAATATTGTTCGCGTTTTTCAAAACAAACCAAAATCGTTTAACTGTTCAAATTATCGAAATAGATACTCGATTTCTATTATTAAAGTAGTCACCTTGCTACTCAAGATCAATACAAATTTGCTACCTCGTCATACACATGTAACCAACTCTTTTTGCACACGATAGATGCGTTCCTTGCGAAATGGTGCAAAGAAAAAATTGTGTAAAAAATATCAGCAGTATATGGTAAATTTGGGGATATGTTCATTAACTTTAAAGAATAGTGTAAGATGAAAAAAATCTAAATACTTTCTCAAAAAACTGTGCAAAGAAGGTAGATGTAAGACACATGTAGTTCACTCATTTATTGAATGAATCCATTTTATCACATATTATCCACTACCGTGGTTATATGCCCATATGCGTATACGAGTCCTCCTGCTATTACCGTTTGATCTCCGGAAACTGATGCTTCGATTTCATGGCTTGGGACCCAGTTTGATGACAATGTAAAGTTACTAGGCGGATTCGTCTGTAAAGACCTAGTGACGCCTATGACAGCTGCAGCTTGCTCATCTTTCCTATTCTCAGGGAGGCATTTATTAGACTAACTTCAGTTGTTCATTTGATGTGACATTGTCGATGACGATGAGGCGTATTCGGTCGTCGACGGGTGGTGCTTCATTCTTTGTCTACCTGGTTGGGCAAGAATTTAAATCCCTTCGATGTGACCAGAATCGACGGCCATTGACGAGACAGATAATGAAATATTTTATTTTATTTAAATTTTTCTTCCGCATAATTCTTATGACACATATACAGTTTAAATTTTTCCTGAGTAAAACTGTGTTTTCTGTTCTGTCGATTCATGGCAAGACAAGCAAATTCAATTTGCTTTTTTTTCATCTTGGCAATCTTTTTAAATTATCTTCTTACAGAGAAATTCTCGGCACATAAGGGAAAACCTAAAAATTTTCACTTCGGATAGCGCATCAAACAAAACGTGTCGCAACAGTGAATCGAACTCAAGCGACTTGGGAGTGTTTTTCGTATTTCAGGAGGTAATTTTCACTGTTTTTATCGATCCTCTTCTGGTGAGTTTTCTAGCTTGACGTTATTAAATTTTGAAAAGTTTAATCATTTACAATTCCTTTCTTTCCTCAAGTACATTCTCTTATTCAGGAATATCCTGACAAGATCTTGGCTTTGAGAATCACATTTAGGTTTTCGTATGAGTCTAGAATATTTGTGGAACGGAAAGATGTGCCTGAACCAGCCTCACGTTTCAAATGTACTTCTAAATATGTCTGTAGCGAAACCATATATCTGATATATAAAAAGCAGCAAATAATTTATATATAAAATTTAAGAAATTAATGTAGATCTAAAATATACGTAAAGAAAAGAAAATTATTTGTTGTTAGGATTAAATAAAAATTAATCAACCATTATAGAATTTAGGAATTACAGAAAGTAATCGCACAGTTGAATATTACAAAGGAAAAAGGATTAAATTGTTTGCTAAGATAATAGAATCTAATTAGATTTATTTGGTGAAATCCCAAGTCGAATAAGCATTTACAATGAGATATACCATTAGATGACATAATTGACAAGCTAGTACACAATATTGTAACGTAAATGTTACTTAAGGTTATAATAACAATAAGCTATGTATGCGAAAAAGTTGAAACCACGAGATACCGTTAAACTGTACTTATAGGTCAAAATCAATATTGTCTCCCAGCTATGTCTGACGCCTTAGCAATGAGTTACAGGGAGGACTGTTGCTGAGTTCCACACAGGTATGATGAGGAACGTGGTTCTGCGAATGCTTTGCTTTGATGAGAGTTGGTCCGATTCGATTCTTAATGTAACATTGGAAATATGTTGTTTGACAAAAAATGGGACATGAGAAATAATCGAACTTCGAAGAAATTATTTTCTAAAATCATATATTTTCTTTATTTGTTCAAAAAAAGGGAAGGAAAAACTTTGCCAACTTTTTTTCGATTGATATTTTTTTTTTGTGTATTTGTTTACATTATAAAAAAGGTGAAGATCGTCAACTTACTTGTAGGGCCATGCAATATTTGCTAAGTTCAAAATACCTGAAATACATAATCTATGGTCTAGTTGAATGAGTTTACAATGCACTCTAATAAAGACGTTATATATTTACACTATTTCCTAAAACATTTAAATCTATTCACTAAGGTGCAACTTAGGTTTGTCTTCATTTCAATGCCAGGACACTCAAATTTGTACCCAAGATATTTATTTAGGCTTATTCACATGTCAGAAGTACGCGAATTTTTAATTTTATCCATAACCTTAGAGATAACGATTTTACCCCAGTAAAGGTACCTAACAGGATAACAGCTTTTGTTGTTAAAATATTCAACAGTTAACATAAGCCTCATGTCTCATACTTATAATTTATAAGCTGTTAACGCTGCTGAATGTCTCACTATAATGGTTCCATCTAATAAACATTTCTCCGTTCGTCTGGTCACTGCACGTACCGTTTTCGATATGCTCCTCACTATAGAGCAGTTGCATTGTAATCGTTCTACTATTAAAAATATTGCTTCTTATCTTTTCTTAATAGCGGAATATTGATTCTGGCATCCACCATCGATTTATTATCCTGGAAATAAAATACACAAAATTTCTGAACTCAAATAAAGCAAGAAAAGATTTCGCTTATTTTT
>NW_024005533.1:2698-4470 GCF_014805625.2 Glossina fuscipes | reverse complement strand
TATGCACTGTTTCGTTAGGAGTTTTAAAGGAAAATCATAAGACAATGTTTGAACCATGTCTGTCGCTTAGCAAAGAACACGCCATAGATGGCCTTAAGTTGGGTACGGTTAATAAGTTTTTCTTTGAATTTGAAAAAATGTTCTTACCTGATGATTGGCGAGGAATTGATTGCTTGTGGCGAGATGAGGATCTTGAAATATTACGAGAAACGGAGTACTTTTGGATGGAAGGTATTTCTGGATTCTACGGTGTAGCATATCAGCCCCGTATTCTGTGTGGTTGGATTGTCGGTCGCCATGCTCGCTACGTGGAAACGTTAGCCGAAGAAGATGTTCTAAAAGCCTTAATGTGGATGTTAAGGAAATTCTTAAAATTCCCGGTACCAGATCCAATAAAGTTCATTCGCACTCAATGGTACACAAATAGTAATTTTCGGGGCACTTACAGCTATCGTACCCTATATGCTGATGAGTTGCGGACGGGAGCTTGGGATCTAGCGAAACCTACGACAGATGACGATGACAAACCCATTGTGCAATTTGCTGGCGAAGCGACTCATAATCATTATTTTGGTACTGTTCATGGTGCTATCGAGACTGGCTGGCGGGAAGCAGATCGTTTGATTAATTACTACGAAAAGAAGAAGACCTCGAATTGAATTTCTGAAAAAATGCGAAACAAAATTGACACACATTGTTTTTTTAACGAATAAATAAAGCATACATAAGAAAAGCAAATTGTTATAGGCGATCTAGTGATTTAGATGAATTCAAATTTGGAATCGAACTTTTAAAAAATAACTGTTCTTAAATATATAAGAACTGCTGATCTCTCTGCTTTTTAACATCGCTAGCAGACCGGCTAAAAGGAATTCATTTAACAATGAAATATTTATTAAAAATCAAAAAAAAAAAAAACAAGTGATAAAGTTATACTCGGCAGGGGTCGAATCTCGCATACCCACCACTATGTTTTTCGACTTTTACTCTCCAAATTCTTCTCTTGAATTGATACCCACATCGCTGGTACTATTTACAAAAAATTAATCGCTTTGTTTACCAAATTCATTTTAAAAGGAACCCATTTTTAGGCAGATAATGTATCTTCATTGAAGGATTGTACAAATAGCTTTAAATATTCGGTCTTGTTTGCCTCATCACAAATAAGCATAAAATCTTAAAAAAGTGAAAAAAAAACAGAATTAAGAAGTAATTAACTTGCAATTTTGTGTGGGCGTGGCGGAAGTTTTTCATTTTTGCACGTAGGGCGTAGAGTGCTTCGCAAAGTAAATGTGGAAAATTTCACCCTTTAAACTTTTGTAATTTCTGAGTGACGAGCAAAACCAATAAACTTTTCTTAAGATGAATAGAGTTGCGTGCAGTTTATGCTCTCCTGCCGACTTCTGCTCTGACCAAGTTGCCTGATTTTCAATACCAACCTGCGCGCAGAAACTTCTATTTCTATAAAATTTGAAGTTGATATCTTTATTTTTGCGACCAGGAGACTGCCAAGAAAACATACCACACAGACACACAGACGGACCGACACGTCTTGAACAATTCGGAATTGCACGATGATCAAGAATATATATACCTTATAGGGTCGCTGAAGCTTCCTTTGGGTGCAACATATATTATGGGAAAAAAACAAGATGTGTATACCCCATACCATCTTACAGTGGTGGGTATAAACAAAAAAGCGAAATATGATGGAATAATAGTAAAACAGATTTGAATAAAATTAATAAAGAAATATAAAGAAAAAACTAAAA
>NW_024005533.1:0-2598 GCF_014805625.2 Glossina fuscipes | reverse complement strand
AAAGAAAAAACTAAAACTAATCTCTTACTTTATTCAGGTTGAGAAAAAGAGTTTCGTGTTCACTCTGCCCTTTGTCGTTGATTCGCTTTTTGAGAGAATGAAGAGAAATTATAATCTCGATTGATCATTTCAATTATATACTTCCCCAATAGTTCATTATCTGAAATAAAGTTTGAATTCAGATAAAATATCAATGAGCTCAACTGTTAAAACGAAATCGACAGCAGTCAACTCAGCCTTAGCTAATAATCACATTCGCATTGCCTGCTTTCTGGACAGAGATTTCTTATTGTGTCAGATAGTAAACCCGCTTTGCAATCATTTCCCTCAGGTAATAGAATTCAAATCTTTGCTCTAAAGTCTCAAATCTGATACTTTTTGTTTTCGTTTTCGCTGGCTGCTCAGTCACATGAGTATTCTTGGCAACACAAATTCATATTATTTTGCTTCTTCCAGATCATTACATTTTAATGATTTTTTTCTTTGGACTTCTACTGATTTGGGGGCAATCGACAAGAAACACTCAGTTTTTTGTGGCATCAGCGATGGAATAGTTCACTTTTATTCTTAATTTCCGCAAGTAAATAAAGCTTCTTCGTTTACCATTTACGAGCTCAGACGAGACATTATTTGCCTTATTAAGAGGCTGATGTCTAATCACACGAGATGTAGTGATCACTCATTCAAAATTAAGGTAGTGAGTGGTCTTTCATGTATATGTGGAATTTTGCAATCTCCTGATCGTATTCTATTTGTCTGTCCGAGTGTTGCCACTTCTATTCGCCATTCCACATTTCGCGAATTGTCTATATATGGTGTCCATGATCGCAGTGTTTGTTACATTTTCCATTTCACTTACAGTTTTGCCAAATATATATATATGGACCGACTCGCTCCCACACTCTTTCACTCTAGCAATTTTCAAGTCTTCCATAGGCCACTCCTTCTACTCCATGCGAACAGCGTATCATGCAAAATTAATAAAAAATGGAAATGGGCAGAAATGGCCTCTGTACGGTGGCGACCGTGTAACAGGCAAAAATGAACAAGTCATTAACTAAACGTAGGCTAATTACAAAATATAAAGAAATAATAACAAATATATACCAAAACTAACCCTAACTTTATTAAGGCCCACCCAAAGAACTCCGTGTTCACATTGCATCTTCTTTAGACAACATAGTAGATTGTTAATTTGCTGTTTAACAAAAAAAGAAGAAGAAGAATGATTATAAATACGTTTTTGAATATTTTCTAATTATTAGAATGAAAGAAAAATGATAAATCAAAGTTATCATGGTGTTTGCAGGACATAGTAATACGGGTAGCTTGCCGGCCGTCCGGTCGTGTACTATTAGACACTTTTAATGTCCTTTCACGCTTTTAGGGAAGAAACTTCGATAGTATAAGTCACTGGGTTACCATTCGAAGTCTAAATATCGGCTTCAAAGGCAAGCTCAAGGCAAAGTCTGTAAAACTCAGTTATCATATCTTCTCTCAAAGTTCTTCTTCTCCCCAATTTTATATCTTCTCCCAAAGTGTATTGAAGTTCTATGTTCGTTCTGTGGTTACAATAATCACAGCGTTGCCAGCAAGACTTCTCCAAATAAGAACGAAGAGCGAGAGGTAAGTGGATTAACGATAATATATTTCTCAAAGAGTTCAATGAGAAATGCATGAAACATAAGAAAATATTTCTCCTTCTTTGAACAATAGAGAGTCGATCGAAGGTCGATCACAAAGCAAAAGAAAACAAAAATTCAAGGAGCAAAGAGTTCCAGATTCGACTGGCGGTGATGGATACTGGCAACAATTCGCCTCATAGTCACAACGTCAACCGCAACAGCAACCAGTCCCAGGGCAGGATCCAAAAAATAGGCCGAGGTGCTGCAAACTTGGTACAGTTAATTTTTTTACGTTAAATTGCTATTGTGACATAATTACCAGCATGAAGCATTGAAAATTATATCTTTTTGTCGTATGAACTTCAGTTTTCGCTATGCAGGGAGGGGGTTCAAAATTTACCCTAGCCGGGCCAAAAATTTCATACCAATTTAGATTGCCGCCATTTTTGCCGAAAAAATTTGAAAATTAAATTTTGTTTTCGTGGTCGAAATAGTAGACCGTAGTATAATTTTCTTACTCGTTGGCTTTTAAGTTAAGCGCAGTTGAAATAGGTTAAGTTGCGGTTTGTGTTACAGCGCAACGTCTTGCTAATTAATTCCAAACCTAGCAAGCCTCTGAGAAATGCAATTGCAAATGCATTCATAACAACATTTCTATATAAAGAAAATTAGAAATTACATGAAATTAGTTTCTATCAGAACGTGTTAGCGTTCAGATTTATATTCGCGTAATTAGTAATAATGTCTTTGAAGACTTCCTCTGATCTAAAAGCTCCACAATCTACTCGTATAGTAGTAATAGGGGCAGGACCGTCAGGTTTAGCAGCCGCTACGCGTTTAGTAGAAGCCGGATTTGAAAACGTCTTAATATTAGAAGCTGAACATCGGATAGGTGGCCGAGTGTATACCGTTCCTTTCGGCGATAGCGTGGTAGATTTGGGCGCCCAATGGTGTCATGGTGAAAAGGATAACG
>NW_024005532.1:0-1387 GCF_014805625.2 Glossina fuscipes | reverse complement strand
TTTTGTTCCTACTCAAAGCAAAGCACGAGAAGGACAAAAGAGGGCCAAGTAATGATTACTTTCAAAACAAAAAAAACAAAAAAAAAAACACAAGAAAAATGAAAATAAAAGTAAGAATAAAAATAAGGATAAAAATAAGGATAAAAGAAAAGTAAAACTTTCTGTGCAAATACTCTATTAAAATATTTCCGGAACGTAAGAATATCATTAAGATTTTGTAGTCTCTTACAAGAGAAGAGTTTTGAAAATTTTTCTTTTATTTTTTTTTTTTATACATGACCAGGTACAACCACATATATTTTACGCAAACACAGAAAGCAATCATTACAAGGTGTCAAGGAATGACACTGCAAGTAACATTTAAATACGAGTAAAGTTCATAAAGTAAATACGAAGTATGTACAACATATGGAACATTAGCAACACTTTGAAATTTATAGATAACAAGTTTGCAATGTTTAAACATTTATGAAAAGGAAACTTAGAAAAGTTTTATTCAGCTGTGACCTAAATCTTTTCTAGTCACCATCTTTATCTTAGAACAAGTGAAATTAACATTGTTAAGCTATGCCGTCCATTAACAATATAACGAAGGAGTACGTCATTTTGACCCTTTTTCATTTTCGATCTTCAAAATACTAGTTATACCGCTTGAAATGTTCCCACATTTTGTGATGGGTTTTACTTATATGAAAATCTCTTCACATATACCTAAAATTAATTGTTTCCTACCTGGCTCTGGTTTTCCAAATACTAATGACTAAGCTATTTCTACCAAAAGAAATCATACTGAATCCGCTTCTTTTAGGAAATTGTCACAATCACAACATGAGGTAAAATTGGTCGCAAAAATTCGTTGATAGATTAAGAGCGTAAAATTAATAAATGATTGTAGTCATTGGGAACTAAGGCAACTTCGAAAAAATACCGACAATTTTTTCGTATTTTCGTCTATAACTTTTGATCCTGTGAAAGCATTTCTGAAAACCTGTGACCTTGATATTGGTAGGAACAAGTGTAAACTTCGATAGTTTAGGTGAAAAAACTTCTACTGTGTACCCTACCACACCTTATTCCCACGTATACTTATTTCCAGAAATAATTTTTATGGAAACTATCATCTGGAAGTGGCCCCACAATGTGAACTGAAGTGGTTCTTGTGTAATACACTTATTGGTCCTCTCAAAGATCCTATAATTTTTCATCATAGAGTGCTAAAGGTTACATTTTAGTGTAAAGACTCACTTTTCATTAGATCCGCTTTACGAAGTGGGTCCTGAAACATGTAGATACATATATGTATATATATATATGGTCCAAATTTTTAATTTTAACTTTTTTAGCATTTTACTGGAAAGGGTTCAAAATATTATCCTGTGCGATCCAA
>NW_024005531.1:0-1219 GCF_014805625.2 Glossina fuscipes | reverse complement strand
TTTTGTTCCTACTCAAAGCAAAGCACGAGAAGGACAAAAGAGGGCCATGTAATGATTACTTTCAAAACAAAAAAAACAAAAAAAAAACACAAGAAAAATGAAAATAAAAGTAAGAATATAAATAAGGATAAAAATAAGGATAAAAGAAAAGTAAAACTTTCTGTGCAAATACTCTATTAAAATATTTCCGGAACGTAAGAATATCATTAAGATTTTGTAGTCTCTTACAAGAGAACAGTTTTGAAAATTTTTTTTTTATTTTTTTTTTTATACATGACCAGGTACAACCACATATATTTTACGCAAACACAGAAAGCAATCATTACAAGGTGTCAAGGAATGACACTGCAAGTAACATTTAAATACGAGTAAAGTTCATAAAGTAAATACGAAGTATGTACAACATATGGAACGTTAGCAACGCTTTGGAATTTATAGATAACAAGTTTGCAATGTTTAAACATTTATGAAAAGGAAACTTAGAAAAGTTTTATTCAGCTGTGACCTAAATCTTTTCTAGTCACCATCTTTATCTTAGAACAAGTGAAATTAACATTGTTAAGCTATGCCGTCCATTAACAATAGAACGAAGGAGTACATCATTTTGACCCTTTTTCATTTTCGATCTTCAAAATACTAGTTATACCGCTTGAAATGTTCCCACATTTTGTGATGGGTTTTACTTATATGAAAATCTCTTCACATATACCTAAAATTAATTGTTTCCTACCTGGCTCTGGTTTTCCAAATACTAATGACTAAGCTATTTCTACCAAAAGAAATCATACTGAATCCGCTTCTTTTAGGAAATTGTCACAATCACAATATGAGGTAAAATTGGTCGCAAACATTCCTTGATATATTAAGAACGTAAAATTAATAAATGGTTGTAGTCATTGGGAACTAAGGCAACTTCGAAAAAATACCGATAATTTTTTCGTATTTTCGTCTATAACTTTTGATCCTGTGAAAGCATTTCTGAAAACCTGTGACCTTGATATTGGTAAGAACAAGTGTAAACTTCGATAGTTTAAGTGAAAAAACTTCTACTGTGTACCCTACCACACCTTATTCCCACGTATACTTATTTCCAGAAATAATTTTTATGGAAACTATTATCTGGAAGTGGCCCCACAATGTGAACTGAAGTGGTTCTTGTGCAATACACTTATTGGTCCTCTCAAAGATCCTATTATTTTTCATCATAGAGTGCTAAAGA
>NW_024005530.1:0-1338 GCF_014805625.2 Glossina fuscipes | reverse complement strand
ACAACGCCGGCGAAAGCGACTTCTCATTTTGTTTATCATTTTATTTAATTACCCAATTAAAGCTGTCAGCGTTTACAATATATGTATATTTGTAAGCTTCGGTTAAAATGATAGATATTTATTCCTGATTACGCAATCGCTGCGTTGTTTTCTTGACACATGGTAACATCGTTCATGTTTAATGTGATTAAGGCGAGTGGTAGTGCTAGGAGATCCCAAAGAAAATTTAAGTCTAATTGTCACGAATTCTCCCGTTAGAAAAAAAGTTGTTGAAAAAATCAATAAAAATAATTGAAAGGTGAGTGAAATTTTAAACGGCCGTAGATATAATACAATATATAAAGTAATATAAGAAGAATCCAGTTCAATTTGTCATAAGATTGTAGATCACGTAGTTGTAGTAGTGTTGGAAGGGGGGGAATACAAATGAAGCTCTCTTTCTAAGAATTTTATTACTACCCTCTTTCTGGGGAACTTTTGTTTCTTCCACATACGATGAATTTGAAATCAACACAATCGTCCTTTGAGGTTTACTTGGTATTATGGCCTTATCATTTTAATGTAAAAAAAAACTTTTAGTACAGTGAAGCAATGAATTTTTTTAAGAATTCTGAAGAGTTTTCGCTTACTCTACACTCTTCGTCTTCATTTCGATGGGAGTTGTATTCGTTTTGTAGAGAATCGCAAAAGGACTTTCTTAGAAAAAATAAGTTAATTACAGGCAAAAGATTCATTCAAAGCGAGATTTCTTCAAGGGGTAATGCAAGGCAAACTTTATGCCTGAAAAATACGCAGCGTAGCCAATTAATCGCTTCACTAAAAGGAAAACAAATTGGTCTGTCTCCTTGAAAGCTTTCCCTTAAAGATGAAATTTTACTGACTATGTTTAGAAAGGTCTTTGAAATTCTTACCTTCTTGGAACCTTCAATAAAGATGTAAAAATGCAGTTCAACAAATTGAAGCTGTTCATTGCCACAAAGTGCGTAATGCTCCATCTAGATAGCCGAATTACTCTTGAGGGAAACGATAACAAAATAGAGCAATGGAACATGAATTCTTTTAATCAAATACTAAACCGCTCATAGGGTATAAAAAAACGTGAGGAATACAAATATTTTTATATATATATATATATATAGTAATGCAGCCTCTGCAAAAAATCTATAAACCAGATTATAATCTCTTCAAAAAAAAAAAGAAACAAAAACAAACAAACAATACTTAACTCTTAAACAAAGGAATTTTACAATTCGCATAGTCGTGGAAATATCTGGAATTAAATGGTTTTTGGCGACCACGGAAAAAACTGAACTCAACTCAACTACTTGTCGTCAATAG
>NW_024005529.1:0-1104 GCF_014805625.2 Glossina fuscipes | reverse complement strand
CTAACTACATTTTACATTTTCTGGATAATTCTTAAAACATCCCTTGATACATACCGACTGAGCCCCCTTTCGCCTTTGGCCATAAATTTTGTAAAAAACATTTTAGTTAACATACATTTTAAGCAACTTTACACGCCCATTGCAAAGTAATTAGCCAAAATAATTTAGTTTCTAGTTTTGGTAGAGATAATACATACGATCTAATCTGTTTTCTACTTTATCTACTTTCTCTGGCTTTATTTGATTTTTTCAATCTTAACGATATTTACGTTTATCGATTCATTCAACCTGATCATAAGAGATTTGCTTATTTCTCTTCTTATTCTCATTGTTTATTCATCTTCTCTAATTTTTATCTCAGTTCTAGAAGTTTGGATTGCAATCGATAGCTGTCACACTTGTATCTTGCCTATTTTTGCACTTTTTCAACCATAAGCATGCACATGGACGGACCAGTTAATCGTGGTCTAACAAATCTTCTATTCCTTGGGAGCAGAAACCTTGCAAGATCTCAATTTTATAAATTGAAGGAAAAAGAAAAGGTAGTTTTTATCTTCTGCTCTATACATTAGATAAATACCAACACAATAACACCGCATTTAATGGCTGTGACGAGGATTTTCTATCTTGGCGCCATACCTGCACCTATCTCAGAAAAATGGTTTAACGAAGAAAGTTTACAAATTGCATCTATACAACGATTATGTCAAACTTGAATTTATATATGTAAATAAGAAAAGAAATTTTTATTCATTTTGTTTTGTAATTTCAATTTTTATTTCACTAAATGTATTTATTTATATTTATGTCATGTAAAAATATATTATGATCCAAAAGGTAATAATAATAAAACAATATTTTTTTTTAATAAAATACAAAAAAAAACTAAAATAAATAAATTTGTTTGGTAATTTGTTTGCAAACAAGCAAGAAGTAAGTATTACATGTAGACAAAAGTCTGCATTGTGTACAGACAAAAGTCGATATTTGTAGACAATACGTAAGCAAAAGTCGACGTCATTGTCTACAACAACAACAACAACAAAAATCTACATGCATATACATTCACTAATGGAAATGTTGCTGACATTACAATGTTTATAT
>NW_024005528.1:0-1082 GCF_014805625.2 Glossina fuscipes | reverse complement strand
CTAACTACATTTTACATTTTCTGGATAATTCTTAAAACATCCCTTGAAGCATACCGACTGAGCCCCCTTTCGCCTTTGGCCATAAATTTTGTAAAAAACATTTTAGTTAACATACATTTTAAGCAACTTTACACGCCCATTGCAAAGTAATTAGCCAAAATAATTTAGTTTCTAGTTTTGGTAGAGATAATACATACGATCTAATCTGTTTTCTACTTTATCTACTTTCTCTACTGGCTTTATTTGATTTTTTCAATCTTAACGATATTTACGTTTATCGATTCATTCAACCTGATCATAAGAGATTTGCTTATTTCTCTTCTTATTCTCATTGTTTATTCATCTTCTCTAATTTTTATCTCAGTTCTAGAAGTTTGGATTGCAATCGATAGCTGTCACACTTGTACCTTGCCAGTTTTTGCACTTTTTCAACCGTAAGCATGCACATGGACGGACCAGTTAATCGTGGTCTAACAAATCTTCTATTCCTTGGGAGCAGAAAACTTGCAAGATCTCAATTTTATAAATTGAATGAAAAAGAAAAGGTAGTTTTTATCTTCTGCTCTATACATTAGATAAATACCAACACAATAACACCGCATTTAATGGCTGTGACGAGGATTTTCTATCTTGGCGCCATACCTGCACCTATCTCAGAAAAATGATTTAACGAAGAAAGTTTACAAATTGCATCTATACAACGATTATGTCAAACTTGAATTTATATATGTAAATAAGAAAAGAAATTTTTATTCATTTTGTTTTGTAATTTCAATTTTTCTTTCACTAGATGTATTTATTTATATTTATGTCATGTAAAAATATATTATGATCCAAAGGGTAATAATAATAAAACAATATTTTTTTTTAATAAAATACAAAAAAAAACTAAAATAAATAAATTTGTTTGGTAATTCGTTTGCAAACAAGCAAGAAGTAAGTATTACATGTACACAAAAGTCTGCATTGTGTACAGACAAAAGTCGATATTTGTAGACAATACGTAAGCAAAAGTCGACGTCATTGTCTACAACAACAACAACAACAAAAATCTACATGTATATACATTCACTAATGGAAAT
>NW_024005527.1:0-6202 GCF_014805625.2 Glossina fuscipes | reverse complement strand
GTGTTTTTGGTAGACATCTTTAGATATATAGCGAAATTCCGGATCGAAACTTTATAAAATGTCATTAAACAGTCTTAAACAGTCTTAAACAGTCTTAAACAATTGATAAAAATAGCGAAATTCCGGATCGAAACTATATAAAATGTCATTAAACAGTCTTAAACAGTTAAATACTCTTAAACAGTTGTAAACAGTTGATAAAAATAGGGAAATTTCGGTTCGAAACTATATAAAATTCGTTTTGCACGAATACATACAAATAAAACAAAAAAAAAAGGCCACAAGAAGTGATTATCGTTTTTTTTTAATTCTAAAGTGATTTATCTAATCTATCTTACATCATTTTTGTCTGTGATTTGCCTTACTTCGTAAGCAAAAAAAACAAGCAATTAAGACAATTTGTTTGAAAGTTAAAATTGTTCTATTAGAGAGTGGATGGATCAATTAGTGCGCAAAAAGACTCTCGATGGTATTATAAAATTTAAGCACATTGTAAAGCTTAAAAAAATAGTTATTTCTTATAAATTGTTGTTTGTGTTTATATCGACTATTTTGTTTTATTTTATTTGCATTAGCATTAGTTTTCAGAGCTAGTATTGGTTATTTTAAATCGAATTTATAAGAGAAAACCTTTGTGAATAGAAAATAAAATATACTATAAAAAAATTACTTACTTACAAACAGCTGAACCAAACTAAAAAACTTTTCAAACTTTATTGCCTTCTCATCACAGGATGAATACCTGCAAAGAATAATTAGTATTATTAGTAATTATATAATTTAGCCGAATGGAAGCCACAAAATAACTTACTTTTAATAAAGAAGAAAAGCAGTGAAAAATAAGATTAGTTAGATAATACGCCTAAGACTTAAACTAAGCACTAAATTAAAATAGAGGAACATATGCTGATGAGTGAACAAATGAGGAAAAAATCATATACGTAAGAAAGTTATATTCGGCGGAGGCCAAATCCCGCGTACGCATCACTATGCCAGTTCTTTTATTTCGGCGCTGGTATTATTAAGAAAAAAGTAATCGCGGTATCTAACGTATTCATATCCACTTGGCTGACTGCCGAGTTAACTCTAGAGTATAGCAATGAATTCAGGTTTCATCCGTTTTCACACGCCCGTGAGAAAATGCGGCATGCACTTCGAACCTAGCTTTCTTATGGATAATATGCAAAATAGTATATATAAAAAAATATACTATCCATATATAAGCAAAGACAAAATTTTATTCAATAAAAACTTCCTTAACGAACCTTTAGAAAGCCTAACGTTTGATAATAATAGGGATTTGAAAAATAATTTTAAAAAAGTCATTGTTTAACACATTGACGGACGTTGTTCGTTTTCAATGTGAAAAGGACAGGAATGCTGTAACATTTCAAATTTTTCTTTTATTTAATTTAATTTTATATAACTTTAATGCAGCTAAAAAAATCGCATATACATTATCGTAAGTTTTATGGCACTCACTGCATAATTGTAATTTGATTTACAATCGTATACTTGCAAAATATTTCTAATAAGTTCAAAGTGAAAGCGAACATGAATTATTTGCATACTCGTTTAAGAATATTACATAATTGCTTAATTTTATGTCAATTAAAAAACAAAAATAAAAACTATGAACTAAATCTGTTAAAGTAAAATCTACGAATAAAGATGGAATATTAAAACTTGGCTTGTATAATAGGTTCATTTATAAGGGTGTTGTCAGATCAACGGCAATTTATTGCGTTTTTTTTTTTAAGTAACTTAATTTTGTTTGCAGTGTGTTTCGTAAAACAAGGTTCCTTTGTACGCTCGGAATCATTTTTAATAACTTAGTTTGGCATATTCGCAAATTATTGATGTGGTTTAGAGCGAAGATGAAAAACAGCTTTACGTTAGAGAATTTTATCTACAGCACTTAGTTCAGAATTTGTTTCAGTTTGTTTTTCGAGTAGAAAATATAGCTTGCGTCTTGTCGCCATTTTTGACTTCTCAATTATTTCACAAAAGAGTTAATGGATTGGGTATATACCGATATCATCAGCATATCAACGTGACAATCATCAAGTTTTGGGAAGTCAGCGTAAAAAATTAAGTATAAAATTGTTTGGATTAATCTACTCAATTGCCAAATATCTTGGAAATTGTTAGAGTTCGATACATGTAAAAAACCGTATTCCGTTATATGGAAAAAAAGCTGTATTTTTGAATGAATTGCAAATACACATCCAGTGATAAATTTTCTAAACAGAAGTGGATGCAGGCGTAGAGTAATAATGCGAGTATTCATCTGATCCTCAGAAAAATAATCAGTTGAAGAAGCTAATCCTAATAAAGAAACTCTGATTGATCTTAGAATATGATCCCTTCGTTGGATGCCCGAAACAGTGTCCGCTTGGCTGAGATATGTAAGCACCTTAAGACAACACAAATTGTCTCACTTCCACTTGTTTCCATGTGTTCCGAAATACAAGCAAGTAAGCGCCTAGCTTGGCGATACACCACGGAGTTGTAGTCGAGGAAGAATTATAACGACAGCAGCAAAAACACCATCAATAAAATATCTACATCTGCCACTAAATAAATGATAAGGAACTTGGCGAAATTTTTGATAATGTTGAAATGCGTGTCTGCTTAAACCGAGACCCAATTCCGACCGTTTTATAATGTGTTGGCTATGTGAGCGGTACGGGTGCGCGAGATGACGGGGAAGATTGCGAATGGTGTAGTTGATGCCTCAAAAGGGTTAAGGTGGTCCGAATGCAGAAATGCTAGATGCTCTAGGCAATTTCATGGAGTGTCAAGAAAGATTCGAACAATGGGAGCTGTTAAAAGGCCATGGTTCACCTCGGACAAAAAGCGATCGCACGAGACACGTAGTGTGGCATGTGAGTATTCGAATTCCTACCTTGGAGGGTGCATCCTTGTATATTGAATCGAATGGTGCGCCGGCCGTGGATCTGCTCTTTGTTGAGTTGGTCGATTTGCCAAAAACCATATATAACGGATAAAGTTCTGGATCAAATGGATCACTTGGCAATACCTAAACACAAGCGGTTAGAAATATTACCCAGTGTCCCTGGGGGTATGTATGCTAAAGCTGTAATAAGTACTCCGAATATGTCTCCTGTTGAATGTGATGGCTTCGTGGCCTCATCCTCTGACGCGTCCTACTGTGCGTCTCATAATTATGCAATTGGTCTGTCAACAAATACTGAAATAACTAGCCAATTTGGCTTACCGTCGTTTATTTCCAAGCTGCGTCCCTGTACGATAGCAGAAGATATGAAATTGCGTATCGCAAATTCCTAATATCAACGCAAGCAGAATTTCTAACTTTAATGTGAAACCAACAGAAGAACGGAAGATTGCGTTTAAAGTACTGGTGACCACGGAACACTGCAGTGTCCAGTGCCTGGACAAGTCATTCTGGTTGAAGGATAATCTGATTAGAGAATTCATACCTTCGGTTTCGGTTTCGTTTACCAAAATATTAGGGGTCTCAATTCAAAAATTCGTTCTACTTACTTAAATTCACTGAGCACGCAGTTTTCGTGTTCGGCCTTCACTGAAACTTGGTTAAATAATTCTTTCCAGGTTTTTAGAAAGGATCACTTGGATCGAATTGGTGGTGATGTTTTAATTGCTTCACCATTTTTAATGGTTCTCGTACTGATTTTAGTAAACCGTTTGACGTAGTTAATTATAACTTATTGATCCTCAAACTCCATACCTCTGGCGTCCCTTTCTACCTAGTGAAATGGATCAGCTCTGATCTGTACAACAGATCATACAGGATAGGTGTCCAGGTGTCCCTCAAGGTAGCCACTTAGAACCCCTTTTATTTAATTTACCCTAAGTAATTAAATTCAGCCAAATTTTAATGTACACTGGTGTTGTTAAATTGTTTATTTCCTTCTCCTTGGAATTGCAACCGTATCAGCCTCAAATTGACTTAAATAATTTGGTTACACGGTGCTCGTTAAATTTTATGAAATTAAATCTAGAAAATGCAAGGCAATTTCTGTCCAAAAGAAAGCCATTCAATACTGAGTATTTCATTGATTCATACAAGTGGGCTGATTCCTTCGTCGATTTAGGCGGTTCTATTCGACGAAAGATTACGATTTGATTTGCGCATTCAGCGCTTTTTAAGTAAAGGTAGGTACGCGCTTGTTTTCATCAAGAGGTGGTCCAAAGAGCTGAAGTTACATAAAAGCTTATATTACATAAGAGCTATACATGTGCTTATTCAAGCCAATACTTAAGTATGTCTCTGTTGTGTGGTCTCTTTCCTATAGATGTTATGTTGATTCAGTTAAGAAACGCAGATTTATTCTTAGTGTTTCCTTCTTAATTAAATTAATTATTAGTACCGTCGGGTCTTCCACATCACTTGGTGAGATAAGCTAATCGCTTCTCTAAGCACTTTATTTTTATCAAGCTTAATCAATGTACATATAATTATGAGCTGTTCATTCCGTTCAAAGCTGTTTCCAGAAACCTAAATGATGTCTATCACTTCATCTCACTATCGGACTTTGTAAGGTGTATTAAAACAGCTTTGCATTTATTTTGTAAATATTATTTAATTATTATTATTTTTTTTACTTTTCCTTACATACTTTATACCAATTTTTAATAATAATTAGTATCAGATATACTTCTGAGAGTCAACTAAACTCGTTTGTTAATTTATTTTAATTGCAAGTAATAAATGAATATTTGAGAACAATTTGTCTACGTCATACTTAAATTAACTTGTAATCTTAAGATATTAGTATGATTAATTGTATTTATTTATTATTATCGGAATGTATTCCTTTTTTATCTTCTTGTGTATTTTAGTTTTCATATTGTAATAGTTAATGTTAATCAGCATAAGATTTATTTTTAAGAGTCAATTGAATTCCACTGTTAATTTGTTTCACTTGAATTTCATTGTTAAATAAAATAAAAAATTAAAGGGCAATGAAAGTATTGATAACAAAATGAGGATAATTTTTCCAATTAGCTTTATTGTATTCCATTGTAGAACTTTCCTTTATGTTGTTCGGGAACAATCTACTCTGGGATTAGTTTATTTACTTTGCGGCATCAGAAATTCGTAACACTCGCTCAAAAAGGTACTCATCTACGAATATCCCATATGGTAAAAACGTATTGCAATACAACGTAGAAAATAACACCTTTTACGTCTTTTTGAAGAACTAGTTCAACAATCCATGAGATGTGTTTACAGCAACCATCAAACGCCAACATCCTGGATATTAAAGGAGGTATGAACGAAAACGATGAAATCGATTGAGTGAAACATCTATGAAGATCTCTTAAAGTCTACAAGCATGGGCTGCACTCAGATGTAAAAACTAATAAAAAAAAGTTTCTTTTTGAACAGATCAGACTGCTTGGATTGCTATTCAACATACTTAAAAATTCTCGCGTTTTAGTTTTATTTACTTGTTCAGTCTCTGTGTTAACAAACAAGAAAAAAAAAGGTATCAATGAAAAGGTTTACATATCAACCCAGCTCTTGCCATAAACTTCTCACTCTTCTAATTCATTTACGTTTGTGTTCGCTGAAACTACTTTCAGGGCTTTTGGAAAATTTCTCTGAATAAACCTGGCACCTAGATCTGACATTTTTTGCAATTCACGCGCTTCAATTGAAGAATATCCTTCAAACTAGACACAAACTAAAGTTGAGACAGTTCAGTTTTGTTGTGAAAAGAGTAAACTAACACGACTTATTTAGCTAAAATATTACGTATTTGCTTAATACTATTACTTTACACATGCAACGAAATAAAAGAATGTTAGAGTCGAAATGTATGTGGTGTACATTACGAAGGAAATGTACAACAGTCTTCGCATAAACACAAGCCTATTGAAGATTATTTGTTTGTTTTTTATGCGATATTAAAAATCAAGAGTATCCTTTCTTGAGGAAGAGTTGTGATGACATACTATTGTAAGTAATTTTTTAAGTAAAAACTTTTGTTCAGTATACCTTTCGGCATGTATAAATATTCAGGTAATCTTGCGAGAGTTCGCCAATTTCTTTTTCTCGACAAAAGAAAGACTTACAATAAAAGTTGGAGGAAAATACTTTAAGTTTAGTTCTAATAGAGAAAAAGATGATGTTTCCTTTAGGAGGTTGGTGCTAAAACACATTCTGTATTTTTATTCAGATTTATAAATT
>NW_024005526.1:0-2351 GCF_014805625.2 Glossina fuscipes | reverse complement strand
CTGTTTATGGATGCGTATGCACTAAGGACAAATCGCTTCGTTCAATTTGGCGCTTGTGAGTTTAAAAATGAAATGGTGCTCTACCTTTTGCCAAGTACAAAATTTGATCAGCAAATCACTGCATTACTAGGATATGGCCTACATCTTTCAAACCGCCTATTGTTTAAGTTCTCCAATGCAGAAGACAAACACACAAACAGTTTATGTAATATAGTTATCATAGCTAGGATCTCTCTCTATCTCTCTCTCTCCCTCTGCCTTATCTATGATAAACTAAACAAATATCAATGATTGCTTATTTTGGTCTATACGATTGCTAGTATATTAGAACGATCCGGAAATACTTAACCATTGTAGGATATGGAAACCAGTCTATATGTCCGCTTGACTATCGCCGAATTTCACCGTTGTTAAAGTAAAAGTGGTTGGAGTTAGAACTTGTTAGCTCATAGACATACGTTGAGCTTAATAATGCCTGGAATAGTGGTCAAGTTCACCTATGAGAACCGAAGCCTAAAACTTGTAACCTTTAGCAAAGATTTCCTGTCGTCGTAGAAAAACTCAGTGCGAAAGCTGATCCAGTTATGGCCTATCCGACGGATGCTATTTGCAAAACATTTTGTAGTTCCTGTGCATTCACATTGTGGGCATCAAACTTTCGTCTATAACCTTTATTTTTAATCAAAACGTTTATTAAAGCCAGGCATAAGTACTAGTTTCCACAGTTGCGTGATACCATTAGCTTGCTTGGGTAACGCTCACCCATGTACCTGCTTTCTACTGTGGAACGCTTCTCGGCGTTTTTAGTTGAAGCTTACAGATCAAGTTCGGCAATTAAGAAGACTGCACCAGCTTGAGGGAGATTCTTGGCTAAGCATCGTTTTCCTTATATTTAAGCATTCCAAAGTATTTTATTAATGATAAACATTTGCTGGAACAGATCATACTTAGTTGTTTTTTCTATTTGTCATGTGATGTTGCAAACAATGAGCATCAAGTTTTGTCGGCCTGGATCTGCAATAGATTGCAACTTATGTTTCTAGGTGTATCAGGTTCATCTCCTAAAATAGTCCTTTAACTCAGTTGACCGATTCAGAAAGCAGACTCTAAAAGACTGCACAGACGGACGGACATGGCCATATCGATCTATATGTTTGCATTTATAAAGTGTATTCTTTAGGAAGTCTTGGAAGCGCATTTTTAGGAAGGAAGGAACTTAAACTGCTCGTAAGCAGCCGACTTTGAAAAACAAATTTTTTCAAATATTTCTATAAACAATTTCGATTCAGAAAGCTTCTGAAAATCGTTGGCAACTTTTTTGGGCGATTGGCGAAAGGGTGTACATGTTGTGAAGCGCTTCTTTCCGAACAAAATTTGAAAACTTGGAGACGTCTAGGTTCTCTGCATAAATTTCAGATAAGATTGAACAACTTGTTTGAATTGAACTTAGAAACCGGGCAGATTAGAAGATACGGCTTCCGCTCCTGTACAAGAATGGGACTAAAATGGGATTAAAAACATTTTTGGGTTTTTAATATAATTTTTTTTTTTTTTTCATTTTTTATTTTATTTTCATTAATTATAAAGCGAAATAACTGCCATATAATTGCTAACATGTTTTTAATATTCATTATACGTGGCCTGTTTTTGATGGGAGGAACTAAAAATTTATCAATTTTCGAATTTTGTTTAAATATTTTTTTCATTTTGTGCGCATTCCGACATTTTTATTCTTTCTCGTCCTTTTCTTTTAATATATCGTCAACAGCACTCCTCCCATTTAGATCGTTAAACCAATTTATATCATTGGCTGCGAGATGTTTGTCTGAAACGCCATCGTATTTCACTATCACAAATCCTTTGTAATAAGCTAGTCTTGGGGTCATTTTAATGCTCCTCGTTGAACACGCCTTGCAAGTGCATAAACTTTGAATTTTCGATCTTAAATTTCCTGGGCCCGTTTTATTGGTTCGAGGCTTGAAGTCGACCCTACGTTGTATTTCTACTAAGCGGCGTCGAATCGATTGCCCGTATTCATTAAAAAATTCGCTGTTCATATGTTTAAGAACCTTAGGATTGCAACGAGGCACGATTCTGAGGAAAACTTTTTTTAGAGCCCATACCAGACTCATTTTAATTTAAAAGCTAAATTTTATTCAAGTTTGACACGATTTGACTTGCAATTAAAAAATAAATGGTTATAGAAGACGTAAACTTCAATGCCTATGAGAAATCTTTATAAAAATATAAAATAAAGTTGACTATGTACCTTACTTTTGTTATATATGGCCTTTCAGGTGGTGCGACTTTAAAATGACATGCATCAATTTCTTTATCAATTCCAATCTATA
>NW_024005525.1:0-2369 GCF_014805625.2 Glossina fuscipes | reverse complement strand
TATGGATGCGTATGCACTAAGGACAAATCGCTTCGTTCAATTCGGCGCTTGTGAGGTTAAAAATGAAATGGTGCTCTACCTTTTGCCAAGTACAAAATTTGATCAGCAAATCACTGCATTACTAGGATATGGCCTACATCTTTCAAACCGCCTATTGTTTAAGTTCTCCAATGCAGAAGACAAACACACAAACAGTTTATGTAATATAGGTATCATAGCTAGGATCTCTCTCTATCTCTCTCTCCCCCTCTCCCCCTCTCCCCCTCTCTCTCTCCCTCTGCCTTATCTATGATAAACTAAACAAATATCAATGATTGCTTATTTTGGTCTATACGATTGCTAGTATATTAGAACGATCCGGAAATACTTAACCATTGTAGGATATGGAAACCAGTCTATCTGTCCGCTTGACTATCGCCGAATTTCACCGTTGTTAAAGTAAAAGTGGTTGGAGCTAGAACTTGTTAGCTCATAGACATACGTTGAGCTTAATAATGCCTAGAATAGTGGCCAAGTTCACCTATGAGAACCGAAGCCTAAAACTTGTAACCTTTAGCAAAGATTTCTTGTCTTGTCTTCTCAGTGCGAAAGCTGATCCAGTTATGGCCTATCCGACGGATGCTATTTGCAAAACATTTTGTAGTTCCTGTGCATTCACATTGTGGACATCAAACTTTCGTCTATAACCTTTATTTTTAATCAAAATGTTTATTAAAGCCAGGCATAAGTACTAGTTTCCACAGTTGCGTGATACCATTAGCTTGCTTGGGTAACGCTCACCCATGTATCTGCTTTCTACTGTGGAACGCTTCTCGGCGTTTTTAGTTGAAGCTTACAGATCAAGTTCGGCAATTAAGAAGACTGCACCAGCTTGAGGGAGATTCTTGGCTAAGCATCGTTTTCCTTATATTTAAGCATTCCAAAGTATTTTATTAATGATAAACATTTGCTGGAACAGATCATACTTAGTGGTTTTTTCTATTTGTCATGTGATTTTGCAAACAATGAGCATCAAGTTTTGTCGGCCTGCATCTGCAATAGATTGCAACTTATGTTTCTAGGTGTATCAGGTTCATCTCCTAAAATAGTCCTTTAACTCAGTTGACCGATTCAGAAAGCAGACTCTAAAAGACTGCACAGACGGACGGACATGGCCATATCGATCTATATGTTTGCATTTATAAAGTGTATTCTATAGGAAGCCTTGGAAGCGCATTTTTAGGAAGGAAGGAACTTAAACTGCTCGTAAGCAGCCAACTTTGAAAAACAAATTTTTTCAAATATTGCTATAAACAATTTCGATTCGGAAAGCTTCTGAAAATCGTTGGCGACTTTTTTGGGCGATTGGCGAAAGGGTCTACATGTTGTGAAGCGCTTCTTTCCGAACAAAATTTGAAAACTTGGAGACGTGTAGGTTCTCTGCATAAATTTCAGATAAGATTGAACAACTTGTTTGAATTGAGCTTAGAAACCGGGCAGATTAGAAGATACGGCTTCCGCTCCTGTACAAGAATGGGACTAAAATGGGATTAAAAACATTTTTGGGTTTTTAATTTTTTTTTTTTTTTTTTTTCATTTTTTATTTTATTTTCATTAATTATAAAGCGAAATAACTGCCATATAATTGCTAACGTGTTTTTAATATTCATTATACGTGGCCTGTTTTTGATGAGAGGAACTAAAAATTTATCAATTTTCGAATTTTGTTTAAATATTTTTTTCATTTTGTGCGCATTCCGACATTTTTATTCTTTCTCGTTCTTTTCTTTTAATATATCGTCAACAGCACTCCTCCCATTTAGATCGTTAAACCAATTTATATCATTGGCTGCGAGATGTTTGTCTGAAACGCCATCGTATTTCACTATCACAAATCCTTTGTAATAAGCTAGTCTTGGGGTCATTTTAATGCTCCTCGTTGAACACGCCTTGCAAGTGCATAAACTTTGAATTTTCGATCTTAAATTTCCTGGGCCCGTTTTATTGGTTCGAGGCTTGAAATCGACCCTACGTTGTATTTCTACTAAGCGGCGTCGAATCGATTGCCCGTATTCATTCAAAAATTCGCTGTTCATATGTTTAAGAACCTTAGGATTGCAACGAGGCACGATTCTGAGGAAAACTTTTTTTAGAGCCCACACCAGACTCATTTTAATTTAAAAGCTAAATTTTATTCAAGTTTGACACGATTTGACTTGCAATTAAAAAATAAATGGTTATAGAAGACGTAAACTTCAATGCCTATGAGAAATCTTTATAAAAATATAAAATAAAGTTGACTATGTATCTTACTTCTGTTATATATGGCCTTTCAGGTGGTGTGACTTTAAAATGACATGCATCAATTTCTTTATCAATTCCAATCTATA
>NW_024005524.1:0-6201 GCF_014805625.2 Glossina fuscipes | reverse complement strand
GTGTTTTTGGTAGACATCTTTAGATATATAGCGAAATTCCGGATCGAAACTTTATAAAATGTCATTAAACAGTCTTAAACAGTCTTAAACAGTCTTAAACAATTGATAAAAATAGCGAAATTCCGGATCGAAACTATATAAAATGTCATTAAACAGTCTTAAACAGTTAAATACTCTTAAACAGTTGTAAACAGTTGATAAAAATAGGGAAATTTCGGTTCGAAACTATATAAAATTCGTTTTGCACGAATACATACAAATAAAACAAAAAAAAAAGGCCACAAGAAGTGATTATCGTTTTTTTTTAATTCTAAAGTGATTTATCTAATCTATCTTACATCATTTTTGTCTGTGATTTGCCTTACTTCGTAAGCAAAAAAAACAAGCAATTAAGACAATTTGTTTGAAAGTTAAAATTGTTCTATTAGAGAGTGGATGGATCAATTAGTGCGCAAAAAGACTCTCGATGGTATTATAAAATTTAAGCACATTGTAAAGCTTAAAAAAATAGTTATTTCTTATAAATTGTTGTTTGTGTTTATATCGACTATTTTGTTTTATTTTATTTGCATTAGCATTAGTTTTCAGAGCTAGTATTGGTTATTTTAAATCGAATTTATAAGAGAAAACCTTTGTGAATAGAAAATAAAATATACTATAAAAAAATTACTTACTTACAAACAGCTGAACCAAACTAAAAAACTTTTCAAACTTTATTGCCTTCTCATCACAGGATGAATACCTGCAAAGAATAATTAGTATTATTAGTAATTATATAATTTAGCCGAATGGAAGCCACAAAATAACTTACTTTTAATAAAGAAGAAAAGCAGTGAAAAATAAGATTAGTTAGATAATACGCCTAAGACTTAAACTAAGCACTAAATTAAAATAGAGGAACATATGCTGATGAGTGAACAAATGAGGAAAAAATCATATACGTAAGAAAGTTATATTCGGCGGAGGCCAAATCCCGCGTACGCATCACTATGCCAGTTCTTTTATTTCGGCGCTGGTATTATTAAGAAAAAAGTAATCGCGGTATCTAACGTATTCATATCCACTTGGCTGACTGCCGAGTTAACTCTAGAGTATAGCAATGAATTCAGGTTTCATCCGTTTTCACACGCCCGTGAGAAAATGCGGCATGCACTTCGAACCTAGCTTTCTTATGGATAATATGCAAAATAGTATATATAAAAAAATATACTATCCATATATAAGCAAAGACAAAATTTTATTCAATAAAAACTTCCTTAACGAACCTTTAGAAAGCCTAACGTTTGATAATAATAGGGATTTGAAAAATAATTTTAAAAAAGTCATTGTTTAACACATTGACGGACGTTGTTCGTTTTCAATGTGAAAAGGACAGGAATGCTGTAACATTTCAAATTTTTCTTTTATTTAATTTAATTTTATATAACTTTAATGCAGCTAAAAAAATCGCATATACATTATCGTAAGTTTTATGGCACTCACTGCATAATTGTAATTTGATTTACAATCGTATACTTGCAAAATATTTCTAATAAGTTCAAAGTGAAAGCGAACATGAATTATTTGCATACTCGTTTAAGAATATTACATAATTGCTTAATTTTATGTCAATTAAAAAACAAAAATAAAAACTATGAACTAAATCTGTTAAAGTAAAATCTACGAATAAAGATGGAATATTAAAACTTGGCTTGTATAATAGGTTCATTTATAAGGGTGTTGTCAGATCAACGGCAATTTATTGCGTTTTTTTTTTTAAGTAACTTAATTTTGTTTGCAGTGTGTTTCGTAAAACAAGGTTCCTTTGTACGCTCGGAATCATTTTTAATAACTTAGTTTGGCATATTCGCAAATTATTGATGTGGTTTAGAGCGAAGATGAAAAACAGCTTTACGTTAGAGAATTTTATCTACAGCACTTAGTTCAGAATTTGTTTCAGTTTGTTTTTCGAGTAGAAAATATAGCTTGCGTCTTGTCGCCATTTTTGACTTCTCAATTATTTCACAAAAGAGTTAATGGATTGGGTATATACCGATATCATCAGCATATCAACGTGACAATCATCAAGTTTTGGGAAGTCAGCGTAAAAAATTAAGTATAAAATTGTTTGGATTAATCTACTCAATTGCCAAATATCTTGGAAATTGTTAGAGTTCGATACATGTAAAAAACCTTATTCCGTTATATGGAAAAAAAGCTGTATTTTTGAATGAATTGCAAATACACATCCAGTGATAAATTTTCTAAACAGAAGTGGATGCAGGCGTAGAGTAATAATGCGAGTATTCATCTGATCCTCAGAAAAATAATCAGTTGAAGAAGCTAATCCTAATAAAGAAACTCTGATTGATCTTAGAATATGATCCCTTCGTTGGATGCCCGAAACAGTGTCCGCTTGGCTGAGATATGTAAGCACCTTAAGACAACACAAATTGTCTCACTTCCACTTGTTTCCATGTGTTCCGAAATACAAGCAAGTAAGCGCCTAGCTTGGCGATACACCACGGAGTTGTAGTCGAGGAAGAATTATAACGACAGCAGCAAAAACACCATCAATAAAATATCTACATCTGCCACTAAATAAATGATAAGGAACTTGGCGAAATTTTTGATAATGTTGAAATGCGTGTCTGCTTAAACCGAGACCCAATTCCGACCGTTTTATAATGTGTTGGCTATGTGAGCGGTACGGGTGCGCGAGATGACGGGGAAGATTGCGAATGGTGTAGTTGATGCCTCAAAAGGGTTAAGGTGGTCCGAATGCAGAAATGCTAGATGCTCTAGGCAATTTCATGGAGTGTCAAGAAAGATTCGAACAATGGGAGCTGTTAAAAGGCCATGGTTCACCTCGGACAAAAAGCGATCGCACGAGACACGTAGTGTGGCATGTGAGTATTCGAATTCCTACCTTGGAGGGTGCATCCTTGTATATTGAATCGAATGGTGCGCCGGCCGTGGATCTGCTCTTTGTTGAGTTGGTCGATTTGCCAAAAACCATATATAACGGATAAAGTTCTGGATCAAATGGATCACTTGGCAATACCTAAACACAAGCGGTTAGAAATATTACCCAGTGTCCCTGGGGGTATGTATGCTAAAGCTGTAATAAGTACTCCGAATATGTCTCCTGTTGAATGTGATGGCTTCGTGGCCTCATCCTCTGACGCGTCCTACTGTGCGTCTCATAATTATGCAATTGGTCTGTCAACAAATACTGAAATAACTAGCCAATTTGGCTTACCGTCGTTTATTTCCAAGCTGCGTCCCTGTACGATAGCAGAAGATATGAAATTGCGTATCGCAAATTCCTAATATCAACGCAAGCAGAATTTCTAACTTTAATTTGAAACCAACAGAAGAACGGAAGATTGCGTTTAAAGTACTGGTGACCACGGAACACTGCAGTGTCCAGTGCCTGGACAAGTCATTCTGGTTGAAGGATAATCTGATTAGAGAATTCATACCTTCGGTTTCGGTTTCGTTTACCAAAATATTAGGGGTCTCAATTCAAAAATTCGTTCTACTTACTTAAATTCACTGAGCACGCAGTTTTCGTGTTCGGCCTTCACTGAAACTTGGTTAAATAATTCTTTCCAGGTTTTTAGAAAGGATCACTTGGATCGAATTGGTGGTGATGTTTTAATTGCTTCACCATTTTTAATGGTTCTCGTACTGATTTTAGTAAACCGTTTGACGTAGTTAATTATAACTTATTGATCCTCAAACTCCATACCTCTGGCGTCCCTTTCTACCTAGTGAAATGGATCAGCTCTGATCTGTACAACAGATCATTCAGGATAGGTGTCCAGGTGTCCCTCAAGGTAGCCACTTAGAACCCCTTTTATTTAATTTACCCTAAGTAATTAAATTCAGCCAAATTTTAATGTACACTGGTGTTGTTAAATTGTTTATTTCCTTCTCCTTGGAATTGCAACCGTATCAGCCTCAAATTGACTTAAATAATTTGGTTACACGGTGCTCGTTAAATTTTATGAAATTAAATCTAGAAAATGCAAGGCAATTTCTGTCCAAAAGAAAGCCATTCAATACTGAGTATTTCATTGATTCATACAAGTGGGCTGATTCCTTCGTCGATTTAGGCGGTTCTATTCGACGAAAGATTACGATTTGATTTGCGCATTCAGCGCTTTTTAAGTAAAGGTAGGTACGCGCTTGTTTTCATCAAGAGGTGGTCCAAAGAGCTGAAGTTACATAAAAGCTTATATTACATAAGAGCTATACATGTGCTTATTCAAGCCAATACTTAAGTATGTCTCTGTTGTGTGGTCTCTTTCCTATAGATGTTATGTTGATTCAGTTAAGAAACGCAGATTTATTCTTAGTGTTTCCTTCTTAATTAAATTAATTATTAGTACCGTCGGGTCTTCCACATCACTTGGTGAGATAAGCTAATCGCTTCTCTAAGCACTTTATTTTTATCAAGCTTAATCAATGTACATATAATTATGAGCTGTTCATTCCGTTCAAAGCTGTTTCCAGAAACCTAAATGATGTCTATCACTTCATCTCACTATCGGACTTTGTAAGGTGTATTAAAACAGCTTTGCATTTATTTTGTAAATATTATTTAATTATTATTATTTTTTTTACTTTTCCTTACATACTTTATACCAATTTTTAATAATAATTAGTATCAGATATACTTCTGAGAGTCAACTAAACTCGTTTGTTAATTTATTTTAATTGCAAGTAATAAATGAATATTTGAGAACAATTTGTCTACGTCATACTTAAATTAACTTGTAATCTTAAGATATTAGTATGATTAATTGTATTTATTTATTATTATCGGAATGTATTCCTTTTTTATCTTCTTGTGTATTTTAGTTTTCATATTGTAATAGTTAATGTTAATCAGCATAAGATTTATTTTTAAGAGTCAATTGAATTCCACTGTTAATTTGTTTCACTTGAATTTCATTGTTAAATAAAATAAAAAATTAAAGGGCAATGAAAGTATTGATAACAAAATGAGGATAATTTTTCCAATTAGCTTTATTGTATTCCATTGTAGAACTTTCCTTTATGTTGTTCGGGAACAATCTACTCTGGGATTAGTTTATTTACTTTGCGGCATCAGAAATTCGTAACACTCGCTCAAAAAGGTACTCATCTACGAATATCCCATATGGTAAAAACGTATTGCAATACAACGTAGAAAATAACACCTTTTACGTCTTGTTGAAGAACTAGTTCAACAATCCATGAGATGTGTTTACAGCAACCATCAAACGCCAACATCCTGGATATTAAAGGAGGTATGAACGAAAACGATGAAATCGATTGAGTGAAACATCTATGAAGATCTCTTAAAGTCTACAAGCATGGGCTGCACTCAGATGTAAAAACTAATAAAAAAAGTTTCTTTTTGAACAGATCAGACTGCTTGGATTGCTATTCAACATACTTAAAAATTCTCGCGTTTTAGTTTTATTTACTTGTTCAGTCTCTGTGTTAACAAACAAGAAAAAAAAAGGTATCAATGAAAAGGTTTACATATCAACCCAGCTCTTGCCATAAACTTCTCACTCTTCTAATTCATTTACGTTTGTGTTCGCTGAAACTACTTTCAGGGCTTTTGGAAAATTTCTCTGAATAAACCTGGCACCTAGATCTGACATTTTTTGCAATTCACGCGCTTCAATTGAAGAATATCCTTCAAACTAGACACAAACTAAAGTTGAGACAGTTCAGTTTTGTTGTGAAAAGAGTAAACTAACACGACTTATTTAGCTAAAATATTACGTATTTGCTTAATACTATTACTTTACACATGCAACGAAATAAAAGAATGTTAGAGTCGAAATGTATGTGGTGTACATTACGAAGGAAATGTACAACAGTCTTCGCATAAACACAAGCCTATTGAAGATTATTTGTTTGTTTTTTATGCGATATTAAAAATCAAGAGTATCCTTTCTTGAGGAAGAGTTGTGATGACATACTATTGTAAGTAATTTTTTAAGTAAAAACTTTTGTTCAGTATACCTTTCGGCATGTATAAATATTCAGGTAATCTTGCGAGAGTTCGCCAATTTCTTTTTCTCGACAAAAGAAAGACTTACAATAAAAGTTGGAGGAAAATACTTTAAGTTTAGTTCTAATAGAGAAAAAGATGATGTTTCCTTTAGGAGGTTGGTGCTAAAACACATTCTGTATTTTTATTCAGATTTATAAATT
>NW_024005523.1:0-1831 GCF_014805625.2 Glossina fuscipes | reverse complement strand
TTTTACTGTCCTTATAGAATGACTAACACTTCCAAGCAATTGCAAATATATGAATGTTACTTCAAATTATATGACGGAAGCACTGATTTGAATAATATATTTGATCAGCAGCAATATATTGCTATAAAATGTGTGCATGAATTGAAAAAGTTGGGCTATAATTCTAGTTTAGAGAAATTCAAGCAATCGGATAAAATTGATATATTAAAAATAATTTGGCAAAGTAATGCCAATAATCCTCATGCGCTACAACTGTTGGCTAATATATGTCTAGGATTTGATATACATGTAGATAAGATCTGGAACGGTATACTGAAACGTATGGTTAAATCTTCAATGCATCGCGATTTAAACGCTTTAGTGGATGTGCTATCGTGCTATGCGCATTTGTTGCATATTGAAGGACTAACAAAGGCTTGGGAGTGGATTTTATTACAACCTTTCAAGAACGCCAATCAAACTCAATCGGCTGAGCAGGAAGATAAATTGCATAAGACTTTATTTAGGCTTCAGGTAGGTTAGATAGCATTATTAAACAAAATAAAATTTAACATAAAATAACTACTAGAGTTGTCCAGTAGTCCACTCCTTAAACTTATTAGAGTTTGCAGAGCACTGCTTGCGTTTAGGCAAACATCATATGGCTGCCGTTTTAATGGCATTTTGCAAAACACCAGAACAACGTCAATCCATAAAACAGGTTAAAATGAATTCAACGCTACAAACATATTAACCTTATTAACGTATTCGATATATTGTATTTCCAGCTTATTCCCCAATGTAATGAAACAATGCGTCAAAAAATCTTGGAGTTGGAAGACGTTGGTATTCTGTCTCCCATCTTAAATTTTGTTTTAAAAGAATTATGTTTATAAACGAAAAAGCGTTTTGATTGAAATACACAGTTTTTTACTTTATTTTCTAAATTCTATTTACTTCTTGCAGTTCTATATCATAATGGTGTTGTAAGTCCAATTCATCGGATTCACTTAAAATCTTTATACTCTGCCTCTTATTTTGCATAATTTAATAAACGGCTCTGGATCTTTTGATTAGTCTTAGCAGTTTTGCCATACATATTACTACGGTAAACATAATTTTAATCGTATCGGTCAGGTGAAGCATACCGGTTTTTCGGAGATATCGTACACGACCTGGAATCGTCTGAAGCGGAACGGTGAAATCCTTTTTAAATGAAAAACACATTGAAATTGCATGCAAATATTTTAGCATCTCTCTCCTGAGCAAACCCTTCCACCACACACTTCTCCCATTAGGTCTTCTACACAACAGTTTTATCAGCTTCAGTAGCATTGTTTATAACTTCTCGAGAAATAAGTGCATATGAAACTTTCGCTGTTTTTAATATGATAATGAACAGTTGAGCGCAATACGAAATAAAAACACACATTTTCGGCGATGAAGTAATGCTGAGCAATGTTGAGCAAATACGAACTCAGTGTCAACCTTATATTAAAAGAGTCAAAAATACCGATTTATTGACTTCAGAATTAAAGCTGTTTATAAAAGAAGTACGCTTCCTTTCTCGCTCTGCTATTCTTTATTGTATTGCTTCGTTTCTCTATTCAACAGATCCATATATATTTCTATGAATTGTATTTAACAGTCGTTGATATATGATAGTTTACTTTGGTGCTGTACCCAAAGTATGGATTAGTATTTTACATTTTCTTAAACAAAAATGATTACGCGTAGCCGCAATCGTCCGGGACAGTGTGAAACCGATTTACGGTTTGAATCCCAAAAAGAAATTCGAGTTTTATCTAAGATAGCGCGCTATCGTTTGCCCTTTATGTCAATTGTAGAACAT
>NW_024005522.1:0-1982 GCF_014805625.2 Glossina fuscipes | reverse complement strand
CTAAGATAGCGCGCTATCGTTTGCCCTTTATGTCAATTGTAGAACATCCATTGAAGGTGAACAAATTCAAACTCGCTTTTTCTATTCTTTCTCAATTGTAAACAAATTCAAACTCACTTTTTCTATTCTTTCTCAATTACAAAGGATACATTGGATAGTGAATTGAATGTAGACAATTGTGAGAGTTGGTTTCCGCTCATACAAATGCACACCACGCTTAAGGGCTCTCGCGATGTATCTCAAAATAATGATTACTTTTGCATGTCAGCTGTTAAAAATTCTATAGCAGAGTATAAAAGTAAAAGCGAAATTGAGATCTGGCATTTGCAACCTACTAATAACGCTTTTTTAAAATCGGTAAGTAAGGAAAAATACAAAATGCAGTAATATTGCCTTAGCTACTTATAAGTCGATATATATTCGCACATATCTATAAAAGAAAAAGAAAACCAAGGTTTGTAGCCACTAAATGCGTGGCTATCGTTTCTATAAGCATGGCAAAAGACAGTACAATGTATGTCAGGGATTGCTTTTAGTATAAGTACGCAAAATTGATTTTTATTTTAGAGTTGACCTCGGAACACTCTATTGAAAAACAATGTTGGTTTGGTGCTCTTTCTTTACCTTTCATTTAAGATTATAATGAATAGGAAATTCAGTTCTTTCTAAGCATTATAAACTATTATGTGCAGCCACTTAAAAGTGACTAAGCGAAAAATCTATTTTTTCTCCATTTCCCCCCTCATAAATACTAATTAAAATAATTTTTTTATAATGTATTTAGGACTTTTTACAGTTTGACTACCCGTTGCATTTTACGCTGCAAACTTTTTACTTGCATATAGAAAGAAACGTAAAAAATATAGCGCGGTTAATCAAATTATATATATTTAAGTTATAAGCGAGAAAGAAATTGACCAACAATTGCACGTGTAGCGAATTTGGACGTGTGCTGTCCTTTCTTGAATTCCCCATATATTGAACATTTCTTATGGATGATACCTTGTGGTCCTTAAAACGCTCTTAATGGAAGAGGAGAGTATTACAGAGTCCACTTACAGCCGTAGTTATGAAAATCTGAATAAAACATGTTGAACCCTGTTCAACTGTATTAAACAGGTTGTCCACTTTTCTCTGCTCCTAGCCTAGGGTTTTTAACAAGGAGGAACTCCTTATTCATGTTCTTTATATTTTCTTTTAATTTCAGATTTTACGCCTAGTAAAGCACGTTCATAATTTGTCTAAAGCATTCCTCATTCTCTACTTTGTTTCAAATTATGCCCCGGATGGAGCCGATCAAGTTGAGGCATCCTATGAATGTTATAAATTTGTAATGACAAATGAAAAATTAATTGTGGATCCAAAATGTCAGGAACAATTAAAAAAAATTAAACGAAATTATCCGGTAATAAAAACACAACATTTATTACACGCATATGGATTGAACGATGATGACTTGATAAAATTAGTTGAATATCCTTCAGAATTGATACACCGTTTGTATCATCACGAAATTATACTGAAGGGAGGTAAATTGGATATAAATACGTTAGTAAAAGAGATAGCGGAGTTACATGATATCAAGGAGGAAAAAATTCAGTTTAAATTGCTACAAATGTGGTTGTCATTTACATCGGACATGGCTTCTAGTGACAACACGCTACTAGATGAAACTTTGTATGAAGATCAAAATATAGTGGGTACAGTTGGAGTTGAGGATATGAGTACAGCAGCGGAAAATGTGAAACGGTATTTAAATTTCTAAACAATTATTGATTGAAACATTATTATAAACATATTCCGTTTTCTACTGGTGTTGCAGGGCTAATTACATCCTAGCTAGTTGGCCCAAAGATGTGGCGGTACAATTCTTAATAGGTCATATGTATCCACCAGAGGGGTATGTTAAAAAAATGCCCTGTATCATCTTTATGATTTTACTGTCCTTATAGAATGACTAACACTTCCAAGCAATTGCAAAT
>NW_024005521.1:0-7647 GCF_014805625.2 Glossina fuscipes | reverse complement strand
CGAAAGGTTCTGATTGATCGTGAAAAGTTTATAGTTGATAGAAATCAAAATGCGTTGATATGTGTCATGATGTTGTGTTAGTAAAACAGATTACTTTGAAAACAGAACAGTAGAATATGCATTAAAGCATTGAGGCGCAAACGAAAAGAAAAAAAACAGAAATATAATTATATAAATAATCGCGTTAAATGCCAAAATATTGATAACCAAAATGTAACTAGAAAGTGGAAACAGCAACGATCAGAAGGCTAAAGAAACGCGTTGAGGTGACGTTAAAAAGTAGTGGCGTGTATTAAGAAAAACTTTCAGAAAGAAAGAAAAACTTAAAGATTTCCTACCTTTTTTTTCCAAATAAATTACCGATGTACATGATGGCAGAAATAAATAGCTAATATATGTGTATCGATATTCGTTCTACTAAGTAAAATAAGAGAGGTTTCCTATGTTCTAATGTCGTGAAATCTGAGAAAGTTGCTTTGTAAAATTGTCAAAATTTATAATAAAACAATGAACAACATGAAATTTATAATAAATCAATAAACAGTGAAAATAATATATTTGTAGTTTTTATTGCTACGGTTTGCTAGAAGCACGAATGCAAAACG
The DNA here is from genome assembly GCF_014805625.2 of Glossina fuscipes. Classification (NCBI taxonomy): domain Eukaryota; kingdom Metazoa; phylum Arthropoda; class Insecta; order Diptera; family Glossinidae; genus Glossina; species Glossina fuscipes. The sequence continues at coordinate 7,042 of NW_024005521.1, read as the reverse complement.
TAAGTCAAAGATACCAGTGAAATTGCCCATGAACCGAATCGAGATATGAAGCAGTGAAACATCCCAAAGAAGCTAACTTGCTCCAGGTGAAAACTAGGAACATAAAACTAAGTTTAACCAAAGAATAGTCTTAAAAGGAGGTGCTTATTGGAGAAAGGAAGAAAGCGCAGCGGTTCTTTTCACTGGGACGAAAATGCGGTAAGGGCTGGCGCTGCCACGAGATAAGAAGGATCGTTTTGCTACTGCATTCTGCCTTAGGTATTCTTAGGTAAGAAGTAGGTTAAGTCCAAATGTGCAGCTAGGCGGCACCCGCTACTGCGATGAGGCGGTTCACGTGAGAGAGACTGTAGGGAGACATGGGACAGATACAGACGAACTAAGGAGAGAACGATGGACGGCGTACAGGACAGACGGCATAATTAGCTAGCGTAAGTGCAAGTGTTTAATTATTATCTTATTACAGCTAATGTTTCTTTCCGTGGTGCGGAATCGCGGGTGAATAACCACTCTACCTTAGAAGAGCTAGGACGCATCACGGCAGAAACATTACAACCTTTTAGTTTACCTGAAGATCGTTATCATCCAGCAATGTGTATTTCCTTCCATTACAAGCATAATGATTTGTTGAATTTCTCTAGCGTTCCAAATTTGGCTTTTTCAAATAAATATTACGATTTGCATAAGACAAATATTTCAATGCTAAAATCGCATCTTGCTCATATTAAGCTTGATTTCCCAATTGTACGTATTGATAGCTTACTGTCATGATTCTACATTGTACTAAATCTAGCTATTCCTGCATCCGCCCCGATCAAGGAGTCCCGTCCTCGAAGCAAGTGTTCCCAGTCGTTTAATGAGACAACTACATATTACAAAAAACGAAACAACAAGCTTTCCAAAAAATCTTCGAAAAGTGGCTCTGCTTTCGACTATTTCGCTTAGTCAGCGGCAAGGCACACATTTAATTCCCTCAACCACCAGTATTAGCGCAGATACCTTGAGTTCATTAAATCCTTTCTGTTTGCTAATCCTAAATAGTTTTTTAAATTTGTTAACTCCAAAAGAAAAATCTCCATAAATCCCTTGCATGTTTCTTTTAATGGCTCTGAGTCCTCGGATAGTATTGAAACCCAAATCTCTTTGCTGAATATTTCCGACTGCTATTTCCGATATATCAGCAAACCACCCATATCTGATAACTAATTTGGTTTCAATTCTTACTTTGGTTATTTCTGAAAATGATGTTTTTGAAGGATTTAGCTCTCTAAATTGTAGTTGTGCGCCTGGACCTGATGGAATTCCATCATGTGTTCTTAAATCTTACCCTGTCGAGCTATGTAGTGTTATCTCAAAGAATTTTAACCAGTCCTTGAATTTAGGTGTTTTCGCTTTGTCTTGAAACAATAGTTTCCTTATTTCTATTCATAAAAGTAGAACTAGACAACTTGTTGAGAACTACAGAGGCAATGCCAAGTTGAGTGTCTTGCCTAAACTGTTCGAGAGAATTGTGACTCAGCATTTGGCCTTTGCCATCAAATCGTATATTTCTCAACTCCACCATGGCTTCCGAAAAGAAAGATCTACGATCGCCAATCTATTACTTGTCATGTTTTCAAGGCTTTTTCCAGTGGCTCTCGCATTGATGTCATTTGCACTGATTATAGCAAAGCGTTTGATTTGGTTAACCATAAAATACTTGATTTTTAAGCTCCAAGCCTCTGGCTTCGCTTTCTATTTAGTGAAATGGTTAAGCTCTTATCTGCACAATATATCATTCAAGGTTTTGTTTAACTTCGTCACCTCGGCTGAATTCCCCGTGACGTCTGGCGTACCCCAAGGCAGCCACTTAAGCCCCATTTTATTTAGTTTATACATTAATGATCACCCAGCGGTGATTAATTCCAGCCAGATCTTAATGTATGCTGATGATTTGAAACTGTTTTCTTCCTTCTTTGTAGAATCGCAATCACATCAGCTTCAAAGTGACTTGAATGATTTGGTTGCCTGGTGCTCTTTGAACCTTCTGAAACTAAATCTAAATAAATGTAAGAAGCTTTCTTTCCTAAGAAGAAAGCCATTCGTTACTCAGTATTTCATTGATTCGCATAAGTTGGAGGACGCCGACACGTTTACAGATTTACGCGTTCTGTATGTCACAGATTGCATTTTGGCTTGGATATTGAGCTCTCGCTAAGCAAAGCTAGGTCCGCGCTTGGTTTTATAAAGAGATGGTCCAAAGAGGTTGATGATCCTTACATTACGAAAAGACTGTACATGTATTTGGTTAGACACATACTCGAATATGCCACTGCTGTGTGGTCTCCTTCATATAGGTCCTATGTAGATTCAATTGAATCTGTTCAAAAGCAATTCTTACTGTTTGCCCTTAGGAAGTTGGGTTGGAATCCGATTGGCTCTCTTGCCCCCTATGAAAATAGGTTGCTTCTCTTATCCTTACCGTCTCTCGAGCAACTTAGATTTGTTCTTGGCTTTTCCTTTGTAATCAAAGTAATAAATGGTACTCGCCTACATTACTTGGTGAAGTAAGCTTTAATGTTCCCGACCGCTTCTCTAGACACTTTATCTTGGTTAAGCTTAATCAATGCAAATACAATTATGATCTGTTTAACCCGCTCAGAGTTGTTTGCAGACACCTAAATGATATCCATCACTTACTCTCATTATCGGACTCGTTAAAATGTATTAAAGCAACTTTGCTTAATATGCGCGTTTTACCTATGTCGTACTTAAACTAACTTGCATTCTTAATATCTCATTTTTTTTATTTCGAAAATTATATGGTGTTGTTAATGTGTCGGTTGCTAGGTTTATGCATGTTTGCAATGGTTGAGGGACTCACTTGCAACCTGGATCTGCTCTTGTTGCGGGCTGTGTACATCCTTTTGTACTAGCTGTGTACATTCTTTTTTTTCTTTTACTTATTTCTTTTTTTTTTCCTTTTTATTTATTTATACATGAATTATTATTTTTAAGTTAGTTTGTTTTTATTACTTTTCATTTTTCATATCTTCCTTTGTAGTGTATACTAGTTTTTAAAACAATTAGTGTAAGATTTACTCTACATACTTGAATTCGACTGTTGATTTTGTTTAGTTGAATTTCATGTACAAGTAGGTAAAACAAAATAAAAAAAAATGCAAATAAAAATAATAATAATATACCCATACGTAATGAATACTGGCTTTTTTTGTAATTGTTTTATTTATATAAGTTAAGTAAATTCAAAAATTTTATTAATTTTAACTCCAGATCTAAAACAGGTTGCAAATCTTTAAGAGAGGGGATTTGGCTCATGAAGCGACCTGTTAAGGTCTTGGAAATGATGAGAGAGGGCTAAGAAAAATTTTAAGAAAATCGTTTTGATGGCAAAGTTGATAATCTGTTGTCCATTGTTTCGTTTTCTTATTTAAACAAAAACTTTTGTCAAATATTATTTCATTAAATTTTCAGATTTTATTTAAACTTTCATCATAATCGTTCTTCGTGATAATCGTACATTTCAATGTTATGTTGTATTCAATAATAGTTTGAATATGTGAATCGGCATCATGCATAAATCATATTATCTTTATTAACTTGAAAATTCGTAGATATTGTATATATAGAGAGTACACTGCAAAAAATTTTGTTTGATGTTTTTTGCTTTTAAATAATTATTTGTCCAAACTGCATTCAAGTGATTTAGAATAAGAAAAGTGAAGAATAATGATGATGGTGCATTTGTTCTGATACAAATCTTACTCTATGCCTTCATGAGTTCCTTGTTAACTTTGGGTTCATTTGGTAGCGACGTTCTTTCCACTTTCACGTCGAATATACATAAAAACTACTCTCGTTCTCGTTCCACTTCTGCCTTTATAATTCTTCCCGACCTGCCTGCATATATAAGACCGTGGCTGGTCGAGCAAAAAATATTTGAAAACCAGTAAAAACGTTACGGTGGATCAGGACCCATCATTAAATACCCTACATCACTGCAGTTAATGCAGTTTTTCGCATAGCGACTTTTCAAATTGAGGCTTTGTGTGGAAATGATTGAAAATTTGATTCGATCCGAACCATTTTGGGTGGCTTTTGCCATTCGATCAGAAAAACATGTTTGTGTAACAAATGTCATCCCAATATCTCAATAGGTTGAGCAAACACAGGACGCAAAGACAGGACGTGCGGAAACGACGGGGCTGTGAAAAACGATAGGAGATGGGTCAACACGTACAACACAGATAAGCATCAGCAAGAGCGACACCAGCAGCAAACAACAACATCACGTGCAGGCCAGCCAAAGTAAGCGCAAGAGCAACACCACAGCACCGTATCCCCACGCAAGCGCCAGCGATCGCAGTGAGTACAGCGCAGAGCATTGTTTTCTGCCAGTCACTGTTCCATCTGACGGTATGCTATGTATGCGGTATGCCAGGTGATTTTTTTTTAAAAATCCAGCGGAAGGTGCTAGAGAAAGTCGATGCAGGTGTCCCTTCCACAACATGGTTTGTTTCGCGTGTGGCAAGAATGAGAACTATATGAGAGACAAACCGGGAACCCCTGCCAGACGAGACATCACCCGGAACAACAGCAGTAACAAGATTAAAGCAAGCAGCAACAGACGCAAAAGCAACACCAACAACGGGGCGAGACATTACCACTTACAGAAGCTTAGCAAGAAGGATCTCGGACTACCAGCACAAACGGCACGAAATATTCAGCGCTAAAATTCATAGAACATGAGCGCTCACCAGAAAACATAAGAAAATTCTTATGTTACGCCAAAGGAGGAAGGCATACAGGAGGTTTCAACGAAAGGAGGTCTCAGCAATTGTTTCCCTAGAGCCCGATGACGGGATGTTTGCTCGAACCAAGGTCGACAAAACCGAAGTAACCGTTCTTCTGGACACAGGAGCCAGCGTTAGCTGTTGTGGGGCAGGAGCAACAAAATTCCTCGAAAGTCGAAAACACCAAGTCATTAAGCTGCGAAATCAATACGTCAGAACAACGGACGGAAAGAAAACATCAGTAACAGGGGTCATTACTTTACCCGTCGAGTGGGAAGGGGAGACTAGGAGCATCGAATTCTACATAGTACCAGATCTGTGGCAGCAGTTTTATTTTGGCATAGACGTCTGGAAGGCTTTTGGCTTATCCTTCGCCACCAAAGCCAAGTTTTAGACGCTGTGAGTCAAGAACACGATAACTCCAAGGATTACCGAAATTCATCACTTCAACTGACCGATGTAAATCAAAACTCCCTAGATAAAGGCAAGGAAACATTTCCACGCAATACACTCGAAGAGTTCAGCGAATCTGTTGAAATCACCTCGTCAACGTCACCATTACGCAATCGTCCTCAACATCAGCAGCAGCTTCAGCTCAACGACTCAATAGAAGCAGTAAGTCACCACAATAAGCTATTGCCTTCTTCGACAGCTATTAGCTACAGTACTGATCATAGTAATCACAACGAATTGGCGGGAGGTACACGCGTCGACAGAAATCTAAGTAGGCAAAACAATATACGAAGATCTTCAAGGTCTCATCCACTTGCAACTACTACAACAACAAACCAACATCTTCATCAACCACAGGATCAGCAGCAATATGAATACTTGACACCGAGTCATCATCCACATCAGCGACAGTACCATCACCATCGCCATAACGCGCAAAATCAACGACAATCTCCTTCAACTACACAGCCTGCCGGCAACAGTACTACAGGCCTTAGTTTAAGCAAAGATGCCACGGTAACTACAACAGCTCAACGTAGTAAATCTTGTTTTCGCCCTACATCGCATGCGTACACAAACCAAATTCCAGCAAAACTATTACCAAACAGCCGCTCCGCGATGATAAACAGTGAACTCGCAGTGGCTACCAACACGGATGATGGAAGTGGTAATGATGGCGAAGCTGATGGCAGCAATAGCCTAACACCATGGGACTTAGCTACGGAAGCGTTAAGAGATTCACATCCCATAGATCGCGAACGCTTGCTAAACTTGTTGCAAAGAATTGTAAATGAAAGTCAACAATATCAGATGCAAAATCAACTACTCAAAGGGTTGTTCGACCTAGGAAATGAATAGATTAGGAAGCTTAATCACGACTTGCGAGTTTGCTGACGTCAGCTGAAGTACTTTAACTGAATCACCCGCATGGTAGTAGCGTAAGTGCGAAACCGATGCGTTTACGAGTCCCACTGGGAAGAAAAAAAAAGAAGGAAAATCACAACGCCGCGAACCTGAAAAGTTAGGGCTCGTGAGAGACACCATTTCCCAAAAGACTGACACAGGCGTACGAAAGAAACCGACGGACCTGCAACACGCAGAATAAGCCAGTCCAGTTCAAAGTAGGGCAGGTAGTGTACAGAAAGAATTTTAGGCTCAGCAACATGACGGAAGAGTACAATGCAAAGTTAGCACCAAGGAATGTTCGATGCGTAATCGCTAAGGCAATAGGGAGCTCTCTATATGAACTCAGTGCCGAGACAGGGCGGAAGCCAAAGATATTTTTTCCGTCTGAGATCCCCCGTGTTTGTACAGCTAAATCACAGGCAATGTCTGGCTAGCTCAGTCGATAGAGCATGAGAATCTTAATCTCAGGGCGTGGGTCGATGCCACACGGTCGTCCGTAATAGCCAGTGGGGTATAGTTGGTCAGTCCGCGTACTATTTGACGTACACATTTCATATCGCTAGCAATATCGATGGGTCCGAGCTGTAACGTGCGCGAACAAGCTTAGGGTAGGAGGTCAGTCGGTCTGTTTTTGCCGAAAATGTAGCAATAACGGCAAACCGTTATGCAAAATCGCGTGATATTGCGGTTTGGTCCTTTTTTTTGCAAGAATAACGGCTAGCCGCTAGGTAGCAACGCAAAGAAAAAAAAGGAAAAAAAAAGGAAAAAGAAGAAATCATACGAAGAGAGTAGGTTTTGGTTTTTTTTGATTCGTGACCAAAAAGAGTCTGATTTTGGCAGTGCAACCGAAAGGTTCTGATTGATCGTGAAAAGTTTATAGTTGATAGAAATCA
>NW_024005520.1:0-7134 GCF_014805625.2 Glossina fuscipes | reverse complement strand
GGTTTAAAATAGACCCACCTTTTAAGTTTATATGCCCATCTCTCCGCCTGATGTTTGTCCAAGTATGTTTAACTTACAGGTCGCAATTTTTGAGGTATTTTGATAGATTTCGAAACACTGGCCAAAAGACGAACGCCATTAAAAATTATTCAGATCGGTCCACTTTTAAGACTGCTCCCCTTACACCGCCTTCGTTTGAAAATTGTAAATTTCAAAATATTTCGACAAATCTCGCTGTGTAATAGTATTTTGACATTCTAAACCGGTATAAAAAATAGGGCAATTTTTTGAACCCCATCCCAAATAATCGTTTCTAGGAAAACTGAATCTTTATATGGCAAAAAAGTATAATTTTTAACATTTCATGATGAAAGTTACCTGATAACACTAAATTGACAAGGAGTCAATCTTACCGAAATTGGGCCACGGAGGTGTACTTTTTGGATACCACCGCAACGAAGGATTCCCAGAAAATTTAACCTTTTATATGTTAAATGTTAATATTTTATGATGAAAATTTGTTCATGGTTGTAATTTGACATAATAGTTAAGTGGATCAAATTCAAGCCGCATGGGTCTATTTCTTGGATCCCACCCCTTGTAAAAATTTCTCATGAACCGTAACCGTTTCAAAAAAACAAATTGAATTTTTAATATTTTATGATGAAAATTGGTGCATGATAGTAATTTACCACAAAAGTTAATAGCAGCGCATCGGATCATATAGGCCTATTTTTTAGGCAAAAACGTTTATAGGGGTTATAGTGAAATGCAAGCTCTTTTATGGAGAGAAAGCCTACTTTCAAGTTTTTTATGACGATGTAATAAAATTTTTAGGAAACATCTTTCAAAACACATGCGTTTGCATGAAAATGATGTATAGTTTTTGATGTACTATTGCTAAAATGAGTGAGTAAATGCACTAGGCAAAGTGATGTGGGGTATCTAATTGTCGATCTTCCCCGGCTATATTCTTGTTTTGCCTCTTGAAATAAGCAAAAATTTATCTTTTAGGGTGATTTCTAAAAGTTATTAGATATTTGCAAAAGTTCTGATCATTTTTTTAACTTAAAAAGGCATTTATTGAGATAAATTGGTACAACGCGTATTAATCAAAATATTTTCTATAATTTTTAACAATATTTGTGACGACATGACGATATCATGACGAAGGAGCTTATATTGGTTCGGCAGCATTCTAAACAAGCTAGGCTGCACCGATCTGAACAAGTGGTAATCAGTAGCCGTCATCCGTAGTAAGTGTGCTGGGCGTGGCAGAACTAACAATTCGACAATTGTGCAACAAGTTGAAATCAAAACCGATGATGGAGCAGCATCGCCGTAAGCCTCTGCACGTGTATGGTGAGCTTCGCCAACAGGTTACACAACAAAAGTACTGAATTTGGAAGAAGAATTTTGAGCGGTCCGTGCTTAGAGTCGGCGTACGCTAAATAAGTCAACAATATTAAATGAGAACTTGTTGTTTGGAAGGTTGTTATAGAGGAAGGACAAAACCATCGATTTCAACCTCTATGTACACTGGTATTTTCCATTTATTTATCATTTTCTCCGGTACAAACCGCTGATCAAAATTTTTGCAAACACCTAATAATATATTTTCTTAACGAGAGTCGTTTCAGTTGATAGATCATTATACCACTTCGTATGGCTGAATGCAGCACTACGGTCTTAAAATAGACGAAATTTTTGTTACATTGATTTAAGCTTGTGTCTTCGATGTCCGTCCATGTTTTTTTGTGCTTAAGCTGCAGCTAGCAAATTTTTGTGAAAGTGTTTTGAAATTTAATACATGTCGCATACATACATACATTTGATGACCGGCCTTTCCCGACCGCAATGATTTCTTGCTTGATTTTCGTAATCCCAACGTTCATAGCAATTTTTAAATTCTCTGCAGTTTTTAAGTTGTTGATGAACACGTTTGCAAGTTCCGTCAGTTATATCCGACTTTTTAATTAAAAGCTGAAAATTTGTTTAGACGCTAGTTTAATGAAGTTTAGACAACATGGTAAGGGTATAATGAACATTTATTAGTCATCCTTTAGGTGTGAATGCGAGGTTTTTTTTATTAACGGTTGTTAATTCACGGCACTAGGGATAATTGCAGAAAACAATATTGTTACTATATGCTTCTAACGTCTTGCCTCCATAAATTTTATTTAAGGAATTATTATTCATATGTTGATCGAATGTTTTTGGACCTTGTTTTTTGTTAAGGATCGTCGCAATAACTTGACCGCTTGAGCGGGATGAAACTGATGCTGCTCTATTAGAATTAGAACAGGTTTACGCGAACAAAGCGAACGACAATAGAACGCCATTCAATGTTTAATTTTTATTTCTTTGTAAAGAACTTTATGTAAAATACAATACAATACAATGTTATAATTATTATGTATGTATGCAATAATGTATCATATAATTATGTGTAAGTAGAATGAATATATATATTTTAATATATATATATATATATATAAATTTATACTCCTTTTAGTATAACCATTGCTGTTACTTAAACTACGTTCTCTTCTGTATGTAAATTGTTGTTCGCACGTGCACGCGCGGGTATCTGGATGTTTATAAACGCTCGTAGGCCATCCTTACGGTTCATTTGATTTCCTTCCTTCCATCTTCTACCTTTTCTCGAATCAGCGAATTCATTTTGAGGAAAAAGTTAAAATATTAAATATGAGCAATATTAAATATTTTAACTTTTTTTCTTCTCCATCTATCTTCTCATAGACGGATTCAATGACATATAGGGCCCATAAGTATACATTGTATTTTGCTGAGCGGCTCTCTGTATAGCACAAGCGTCCTGATATTGAGATTGCATATTCACTACACCCATTTGCATCGGTATTTGCGAATTGGGATAATCACTGCTCGTGGTATAGCCAGTCGATGCTCCTTGCATGCGATAACTGTTAATGCTATAAGGAGCCATTAAATTGGGCGTTATGTGCACGTTAGTCGGACGACTGGTATTGGGCGAAGAGGCCGACGGTGACGAAGAAATATGTTGTATGGGTGCTGAAGCAGTATTACGCACCGAACGACTTATGCTTTGCGATGTTGTTGTTATGGGCGCAATATTACCCGAATAATATTTATGATATTGTAATGAAGCCATCTGCGATTGGAGCATATTTGGTGAAGTGTTTAAATTGCGATTTTGTTGCACGATCAAATGGGGAGGTGGTGTCATGGAGTTATTGGTCAGCCCATGCTGGGGTGGAGGCGTCATATCCACTTGACCAATAGGCGATGTATTACAAGGTGCTATTTCCAAACCGTTGGTTAGCTGTTGCAACCGAGATAAACTACTTAAATTGCCAACAACAGCTGGCGAGCCTGCTTGAGCGCTTGGCAATGATTCGGCTCTAGGGGCTTGATGTTGCGATAATTGGTCGTTTGTTGAACTGGCAGCTGTTGATGACCCACTTGATGGTAACGAAATAGGTACGCGAGCCGCGTTGTTCAACTCATTTGATGTTAAATTATTTTGCAAATAGAAATTATTGACGACAGCACAGGAAGGTGAAGGTTGCTCGACTCGTACTGTACCGCCTGTGCCATGTGAATTTATTGAATTATTTAGATTCATGCGTTGCTGTATAACCGCTGGCATTGATGAAATATCGTAAGAATTTGACGTATTGGTTGGATAATTTTGGCCTAAATGGGATATGTAAATATTGTCGGAGCTCTGCATATTCTGATGGTGCGCATGCGCATTCAATTGGGCAAATTGTATGTTATGTAACTGCTCTTGTTGGCTTTGCTGCTGTTCGGCATTTGATTGATTAGCATGATTGGCCAGCGCCTGTTGTTGCTGTTGTTGGGACAAATTATTATTTAAAGTTTGTTGCTGCTGCTGCTGCTGTTGTTGTTGTTGTTGTTGCTGCTGCTGTTGTTGCTGCTGTTGCTGTTTCGACTGCCTATGAGAATTGGCCGATGAAGCATTACGCATTAATTTTGGTGTAGAAGATCTTTGAACTGATCCTGTAGCACTAGCGCTATTTTCATTCTGCAAATAAAAGAAATTTGTAATAACAACTCATTGAGTAATTGGAAAGTAAAATAACACAAATTTCTAAAAATCTAAAGAAATGAACGAAAATGTATTATTTTAACACTAATTGAAATAATTACATTATATTCTTTACGCTGATATGATACACAACTACATAACTTTATGTAAGTATATATCAAAAGGAATACTGCTCACTAATTCAGTAGCTATACAATCAGGTTAAATTAGCTCGCGACTAATGTCTAATTGAACTTTCAACAAACGAATCCGCGAATTGCTTATTGACATCAGACCAAACTCAAAAATAAAACCGGTTAAAACTTAATGTTTCATTGGTAAGCAAAATAAACTATGATAAAATAAATTTTTTAAAAAATTTTTTACGTAAAAAACAACAATATAACCAATGAAGGTAACAGGAGCCTCGTGCGTTCGGAGAGAAGCGAGAATTCTGGAAATGATGTCTGTTGTAGAATCACCAAAGGGTTTGTTCATTTTCAATAAAGGACATTTGGAAAAGATATGACCGAAGGAAAGGGAGATATTACCAGAAACAGATTTTAGAGGTTCACTTTACGCAAAATAATATTTAGTATTGAATATTGAGGAGGAGTATTAAGGTCTTATTCAAGGCGAGCTAGGAAAATCCATCCAGATCGGGTAAAGAGATTATTGTAGTCTGGCCTGTTAATAGTAAGAGGATTGATGCCTGGTTTATCCTTAATTTATTATCCTGTAATTATTTGCTTATCTTTATTAAAATTCACAGTTTATTATCTGCTGAGTTAAGCATATAAACCCTGCGCTTGCACTTTATACAGAATTTTATTATTAAACGGAACTAATTCAATGCGTTTTTCAATGCACTCTTTCTGTAATCCTGCAATCCAAAGACGAACTAAGAGAACAAACATGGGACGGTACAAATTCACTTGCACCAAACGCCCAGTTTGAAGCGCAAGCAACGAAAACATATTTTAAAATTTTGAATTCGAATAATGTAATTAAAGCCTGGTGGTCTACTTAGGACTAAAACATAATTTCGCTCGTGTTTGTTTCTCTTCTTACCTGATTTATTTTACGATTTTGTTGTTGCTGCGAACTGTGTTGATTACTTGCCATATTATTTAGTGTCTGTCCCTGATTAATATTCATACTACTTTGCTGTTGTTGTTGTTGCTGCTGCTGCTGCTGTTGAATATGCGGGGTATGTATGGCCATATGCATCGGCGTATTGTTGGTTTGATTCTGTAAAGAACAATTGGAGAATTGTTGGGGCTGCTGTTGTTGCTGCATATGAACTGTCGTGTTAGCGGCTACCACATCGGAAGAGTTTTGCGTTATGTCGCTTGCAATACTGGCTGGGGAATCCATGCCCATCGGAACACTTAGGCCGCACTCATAATGATGCATATTGTTATTGCTATTGTTATTGTTATTTGCTGATGAGCTTTCATTATTATTATTACTATAAACCATAGGTGATGTCATTTCAGGCGTAACAGTAGTCGTTGCAGCTTGTTGTTGAGAAGGATTTTGTGTATTATTCGAGGATTTCATTTTATTATCATCACTCGTATTCGATGCTGACGACGTTCCCGTGGAATTATTTGCATTGTTTTGATTGATATTTTGATCGTTCTTCGATTTTTGACAAGCTGCCTGCTGTTGCTGTTGTAAAGATGTTAACACACCAGCTGCTGCTGCCGCGGCCGCAGCTGCGGCAACGTGCTGAGCCCCATGATATTTGCTCGACGAAGTCTGCTGATTGGTCATTGATCTATTCTTTTGCCCGCTATTATTATTGTTGTTGTTAGTACTTTGATTGCCGTATAATGGATTTTGGCCGGTATTATAACTGCACGACGACGATGATGTCTCATCACGCATCTGTAATTCACTGCTGCCAGTGGCGCTATTATTGTTCAGATTTTTCATCGTTTCTTCTTTTTTTAGTGGACTTGTTTTACGTTCTGCTTTCAATTTTTCTTTACTATGATGATGTTGTTGCTGTTGCTGGTGCTGCTGTTGATGTTGTTGTTGCTGATGCTGCTGTTGAATATGATGAGCTTGCATAGCTAAATTAGCCGATTGATATAAATTATGATGATTGTAAATATTATGAAATTTATTTGAATTTTTCTGTGCTGCAGCGTCCAAGTGTGAAAGATTATAACTGTAATAATCCCATTGCCAATATTGCGATGTGGGATAATTGGGCAACTGATTAATCTGAAATTGCGGAGCTATTTTATTTAAATCAATTTGATTGGTTATATGCTCGGCAGGTTTGAAATGCAATTTTTCATGGGCGGCAGCCGCTGCGGCAGACGAAGTCATGGTTTGCAGCATGCGATCTTCTTCTTTGATTTGCAAGGAACCATGAAAAGCTTTTAATGCCTGCGTTTGGGCCATTAACATATTCTGTCCTTGTTTCTCGCGTGTCGATAGGCCGTGTAGAGATTTTTGATTTTTCAATTCAGAGGTGGACTTGGAAGGCTCCGATTTGTCCTTTGACTTTTGCGATTTAGTCTGTTTGGTATCATGGACGGATTTTTCCGGATTCATATTTAAACCAATGCTTCCAACATTTCCATTACCACTACTCAAGGAAGAAGAAGAAGACAGAGGAGTGCAAGTCTTTTCTGAAGTGGTCTCATTAGACGACTTTTCAGTTTTGCATTTCACATACTTTTCAGTTGAAGTTTTCGGATTAACAGATGTTGAACTATTTTGATGATGATGATGAGAATGGTGGTGGTGATGGTGCAGCTGCTGTTGTTGATGTTGATGATGGTTTGATGACTGATGCGGCTGCTGCTGAGTTGTTTGCTGATTTTGTTGTTGAACACCTGTGGGTTGCTGCTGTTGCTGCTGCTGTTTATTCAGTTGCGCTTGTATAACAGCTTCGCTAATTATTGGCTTAGTTTCAATGGGACCGGCAGCAGTTGCTGCAGTGATCACTTTGGTGGGACTTTTTGTAATGGTCGAACTTTCCTTTTTGGTTAACTGAGGTTCTACTTTTGGTATAGTGATTTGTGGAGGCTCAACCTTGTTTTGATTACTAACAACGCCTG
>NW_024005519.1:0-2506 GCF_014805625.2 Glossina fuscipes | reverse complement strand
ACTCAACACTCACCACAGCTACAACCAAGTACGGTCACAACTTTCACTGAGATTCGAACCGGTGAACGCAGACTTGGTAGTCGCGACCCATATCTATTCGGTCATGTGGCTCCTGGAAAAAAACGTAGAGAAGACGAGGAAAGTGATACTAATTATGTAGAGATATTATTGAAAATCTTTCATCCCAACTTAGTTTGGTATTCCGGCTGAGTAGTCGAGTAAGCAAGAACGGTTACCATCAAGTCAGAAATCTCAGGTGCGGTAGAGTTCTTTTCGGTCGTGGCGGTAATGAGTGCTCAGTCGGAATACCAAACTAAGTTGGGATGAAAGATTTTCAATAATATCTCTACATAATTAGTATCACTTTCCTCGTCTTCTCTACGTTTTTTTTCCAGGAGCCACATGACCGAATAGATATGGGTCGCGACTACCAAGTCTGCGTTCACCGGTTCGAATCTCAGTGAAAGTTGTGACCGTACTTGGTTGTAGCTGTGGTGAGTGTTGAGTTGGTAACGGCGTAAGACTTGCCAATTGAGTACACTTACTATACTACAGGCGCTCCCCTATCCGCCGCTCCCAACTTCTTTTTGGCCATTATCGTGCTGCATGTATAGGAGAGATCGCCTGAGTGAGTGATCACACTTCGACCGTGAACATTAAATCTTTATATGGCCACGGAGTATAAATTTTGATATTCTTTAAGGAATTGAATGCAATCGTAAAAGGTTTAAAATATAATAACCTGCCTGGCTAACCTATGGCACATTAACCACTTTCATAGAATCTTCTACTCATTAAAGTTTTGGTCTAACCAGAGCCACTTATTTGTCAACCTTTACAATATCTAATATACAAAACATATAAATTTTCTTGTGGGAATACAAGGTAAAGAAGTAACAAGTCAACTTAGAGATCTACAATCAGAATAGAATTTGATTCCTAATAGTAAGGTTAGAACGTAACTAGAACTGTAGAAACGCATCATTTCAAATGAAAATACAAATAAGTGTACACTGACCAAGTCAATGTGCCATTCTCTTACGAATATTTGTTTACACGTTACATTCTCATCTTATACCCCTCTCCTGACCACACCATATATCAATTCGATTACCTTTCGAAGAAAAGGTACACATCGACTGCATAATATTACTTATTTATTAAAGAGGTGACCCATTTCATTATCATATAGTGCCACCTAAGATTAGATAACTTGAAGGGCCAACCACGGTGCGTGTGTTATTTATATTTTATTTATCAATGAAAAGCTACATATAATGCAACTATTTCGCATGTGTTGTTTGTTTTCTTTCTCTTTTCAACAAATCCAATTAATGAAAATGGTGTTAATAATGAACTGTTGTTATTGTTGTTGTTTACTGTAATCGTATCTCTGTCATAGCTTATGGGGAAATAGTACCAGCAATAACAATATTAACAACAATAACAACAACAATAACAACAGTTCATTATTAACACCATTTTCATTAATTGGATTTGTTGAAAAGAGAAAGAAAACAAACAACACATGCGAAATAGTTGCATTATATGTAGCTTTTCATTGATAAATAAAATATAAATAACACACGCACCGTGGTTGGCCCTTCAAGTTATCTAATCTTAGGTGGCACTATATGATAATGAAATGGGTCACCTCTTTAATAAATAAGTAATATTATGCAGTCGATGTGTACCTTTTCTTCGAAAGGTAATCGAATTGATATATGGTGTGGTCAGGAGAGGGGTATAAGATGAGAATGTAACGTGTAAACAAATATTCGTAAGAGAATGGCACATTGACTTGGTCAGTGTACACTTATTTGTATTTTCATTTGAAATGATGCGTTTCTACAGTTCTAGTTACGTTCTAACCTTACTATTAGGAATCAAATTCTATTCTGATTGTAGATCTCTAAGTTGACTTGTTACTTCTTTACCTTGTATTCCCACAAGAAAATTTATATGTTTTGTATATTAGATATTGTAAAGGTTGACAAATAAGTGGCTCTGGTTAGACCAAAACTTTAATGAGTAGAAGATTCTATGAAAGTGGTTAATGTGCCATAGGTTAGCCAGGCAGGTTATTATATTTTAAACCTTTTACGATTGCATTCAATTCCTTAAAGAATATCAAAATTTATACTCCGTGGCCATATAAAGATTTAATGTTCACGGTCGAAGTGTGATCACTCACTCAGGCGATCTCTCCTATACATGCAGCACGATAATGGCCAAAAAGAAGTTGGGAGCGGCGGATAGGGGAGCGCCTGTAGTATAGTAAGTGTACTCAATTGGCAAGTCTTACGCCGTTACCAACTCAACACTCACCACAGCTACAACCAAGTACGGTCACAACTTTCACTGAGATTCGAACCGGTGAACGCAGACTTGGTAGTCGCGACCCATATCTATTCGGTCATGTGGCTCCTGGAAAAAAACGTAGAGAAGACGAGGAAAGTGATACTAATTATGTAGAGATATTATTGAAAATCTTTCATCCCAACTT
>NW_024005518.1:0-3821 GCF_014805625.2 Glossina fuscipes | reverse complement strand
TTTTTTTTTTTTTAATTAACGATAGGATTAGATGGGATCATAAATGAAATGATTCACTGGTTCAATTCTGCTTTTCAGGCTTCACGCTTTAACAGGTGAATGGGTTCTTTTCTCTTCAAAGAGTTCAACACGGGTTCAGATTGGTACAGCATTGCTTGCCTGGTATGCGGGTCCGCGAAGTTGAAGCAGTCCGAAAGTGGGTCGGTGGATGGATTGCTGCCAAATCAATATAAATTTTTTCGGCATGATATCGCGCTGTTGCCGAAAATATTGTAAAACGTTGCAGATGATGGAACCATTTTATTGAATCTATATCGTACCAATCTTCTAGTGGAAAAGAGATCAAAATTTTTGCAAACACCGAATATTTACTTGAAGCTGAAGTCTATTGTGACCCTAAGTTTGCCTAATCTTCTTTTCTTTTGTCTCTTCTTTACATGTAAATTAACCCAATGACAACAGGTTAATTTCTAGCCTTTTTCTCGATTCTGTTGATTTTCAAACATTTCCTAAGGAAAGTACAAGAGAAAGAAAATCACTTTAATCGGTTTAAGTTTCCGAACAAAGTTTTGAAGTCGTATTTCCGAATATTAACATATAAACAGACTGACATGGTTTATATTTCTTTTCTGTGCTATGCTATATACGCACAGTAGAAGTGAATTCTACAAAAAATAACTGTATGTTATGAAGATTGGAACGTAGTTTCATTTAAAGCTTACCCAAAGCTGCTAACATAAATATTAATTCATCTATATCCTCTTTACTAAACTCCCAGTTCTTACTAAACGGTTTGCCTAATAGACTTATCTTTTTGATTGGAGGCGCTGAAAAATAACACAAAAAGGGTTCATTAACCAAGATCTGGGGGACCTTGTTAACATATAACGTCTGAATTGATGCTAAATTTAAAACCATTCTTTTCGAACAACGGTAAATTTTCTATGTCATTTGATTGACAGCGGTTAGTTCCAGCGTTTGAGGTACGGCTAAGGTTTGAAATTGCAAGTGCATCGTGCGTTGTTACATTTCAAAATTATATTTCTCATCTGTGGCGTGCTGATCGATTGTGAATAAATCGCTATCTAATTTGCATATAATAAAACCCAAGTTAAATTGTCCAACCACATCCATACGCGCAAAGCTTGATTTCGAGACTTCTTTTTGCAGCTCATCTTCGGCGGTTTTATTTTGACTGGGCGTTATTTCGCTTTTGAAACGTAGACGTTCTAATTCAGCTCTGCTTTCCCTCTCAGATTTTAGGGTGTCCTCAGCCTTAAGGCTATCTTCGATTTCTTTAAGAGTAACGAAAAATTGACTAGAAATGCTAGAACGTTCTTTAATTTCCTAGTCGCTAACATCGAGTTCAATCAAGGGTCGAGCGGCATTATCATTCTTTGAATCAACGTCGTTAGTAGGACTTATGTCGGAGTTGCTTAAAGATTTTTGGTCAACAAAGTTGCAAACAGGTCTTTTGGGGTAAAAATTTTACAGTCTGTTCTTTGCACAAGCTCATCAAAAGCTAAAAAGTTCCAAAAAGTAAAGTAAAAGCTTTTTTATAGACATTGCTATATATATATACATTCTCACCATTCGATTCTTGTTTTAATTGCATTTCGTCAAATTGAATCGTTTTATCGCCCTCTTCATCAGTCTCTGGATTGGATTTGTAATCATATTCTCCGGATGGTTTAATATCTTCCGTATTTAAAAATTGATGAATCTTCTGCATTTTTAAAGTCCTTGCTGTGATTTAATCTAAACATTTAAGTTTCGTGGTAGCATTGGGAGCCTTGCCCGCCGTATCCCCAGTACGTTTCCATTGTGAAAGCACATTGCGAAATTTTTCCGCCGTACTCAGTGGTATTAAATCAATACTTTCCAGATCAGCATTATTTGCTTGAGACTGCACATCTGAAATGGTGGTATTTTGAAGTTTGTAGGAGGCTTCAAAACATGGAATCATTCTTAATGGAACAAATGTAAATATTAAAATTTTTTCTGTTTCAATTGATATTCAATTCCTGTGTAAACATAAGTTCTTCGAGTACAAGTTCTCGATATAGACGTAAACTTATTTTGCAACGAATATTGATATAAAGATTGCAAAAAAGATATTAACACAAAAGGAGAAGGACAGGGAGAGAGAGAGATAGAGAAAGAAACAGAGAGTGAGAGAGAGAGAGAGAGAAAGAGAGAGGGAGAATGAGAAACATAAGATTTTTATGGTAATTATGGTAATTCCCCAAATAGTCTAATTAGTCAGAATGACCTGCTTTGGCGCAGGAAACACAAACATTTTAACTTAAAAAATGAATGAATGAATGAAAAATAATTGAATGAATGAATGGAGAAATGAATGAATGAATGAATAATCTTATCTTCATAGTAAATCTCCGGAAAAGTTTCGAGAGAGTTTCCTATTTTGTGTTATAATTTGAAATTTAAGGTTTTTTTGGTTTCTTTTGCTTTCAAAAGCGTCTTAGAAAAAACAAAAGCGAGTATTGTTACTTCAATAGGTTTATAAAGTGCAATATGAGGATATGCCTCGCAAAAGATAGTGAAACTTCAAAAAATCAGAATGTGATATGGTATACTTTAGTTTACAGTTTAAAAACATTTCAATGAATTTTCTAAAGGATTCACTCTTGGTGTTCAGCTTATGAAAATCACAAACTTTTATGCCTAGTTTGTAAAGTTCTACATAAAAACTAAATGAAAGAGAGAAACGTGGCATGTCTAACGTTCCAATAGTAACCCCCTTTTTTTAGGAAATGGTTTAGGGATTGAATTTAAAAATGAGAATCGACTGGAAGGCGCTCTTAGTTAAATCTTGATGCGAAGTTATAATAGACGATGCATTATGAAAAGGTTATGTGGTAGCAAGAGCAGGCTCTGAGATATGAGGATGGACGCTCCACGTTCGTAATTGTCGGTCACTAGCAAGATTGTTTTACTATGTGTAAATTGTTATCTTCCTTTGACGCAAAATGTATACTTTTGATTTGGTGTCCTTTTTCAACAGCTTCACTAAAGAAAAGTCTTGTGTTTTCAGTAGTAATAGCTGTAAGATTCATGTCATTTTTATAAACAACATAAGACTTCCTTCCACGAAAAATGTTTTGGTATCATTAGTAAAAATGCCTAATCCTGGCTAATAACAGTTTTTATAGTTTCAGTAAAAAATGAAAAAGAGATTATTGACTTCACGGGTAAGAGACTTCTCTACTTTACTCGTTCAACATTCATTCAACACCAATCCTTCGACGAGTTTACTTTATTAATAAGCATTTGCTCATTAATTTTGTATAAAAAAATGTATAAAAAAAGTCTATAAAACAACTTCTCTAAGGGTGTAACGTATTAGAATTCCATATTTTTCAACCAAAAAACGCAGGGGACATGCTTAACATGCATAAAAAAGAGAAAACTTTTTCATGAATATTTCATAAATAGTTTGAATCACGTAACATCAAAAAAAACAAAGTCTTAAAATGAAACTGAGTGGCATGTGCATACATATGCGTTTATTGATTATCGATTGTACCAAGTGTATGTGATTTATTAAGTTCAGTGAATACAGGGTCGTGAAGCAAATATATTAGATGCTTTTTTATTGTTCACACTCAAACTAAGATGCAAAGAGGGGAACCACTGTAAATTTTTTTTATTTTTAGTGTAAATAAAGTATTTGAATCCTTTACGGAATACGGAAAAACATCACTATCTGAAAAAATTTTCACTCCAGACTTTTCTGCAAACGCTCAAAAAAGAGCGACTAAGTTAACTGTATATAGGCGATCGAAGCCTGATATTTTACT
>NW_024005517.1:0-1032 GCF_014805625.2 Glossina fuscipes | reverse complement strand
CATTGCGCTGTTATATTGTTGTTGCTAACAAGCAATTACATAACACTTTTAGCAAAGGAAAAACACAATTTTTTCTATTTGTATTTACTATTATGAGAACAATTACCCGATACTGATGATTAACTGCTGGTTAATTCCAAAAACTTGAGTGTTTATATTTAAAAAATATTTAAATTCAAAAGCAGTTCATTGCCAAGCCTTTACAGGGTCCAAATTTTACCTTAACGTTTATCTGCACTAGGCATTCAGGTTGACGACACATTATGTTCATTTAACAATCGAATCATTTTATTAAGGCGCTTAAATAAGGTGAATTTAAGGATGGGAAGGCTTCAGAAATCTGGTCGATATTTCATGTACATTCGCCTGCTAAAGCGGCCACAATGTACAGAAGACGGATTGCGAGCCTAAAGAATAAATTCGACTAGACATTGCGATGTTATATTGTTGTTGTTAAAGAGCAATTACATAATACCATTAGCAAAGGAAACACACAATTTTCTCTATTTATATTTACTATTATGAGAACAATTACCTGATGCTGATGATTAACTGCTGGTTAGTTTAAAAAATTGAGTGTTTAAATTTAAAAAATGTTAAATTCAAAAGCAGTTCCTTGGCAGGTCTTTACAGCGTCCAAATTTTACCTAAAAATTTATCTTCACTAGGCATTCAGGTAGACGACACATTATGTTAACCTAACAATTGAATCATTCTATTAAAGCGCTTAAATAAAGTGAATTTAAGGGTAGGAAGTCTACAGGAATCGAACCGATATTTCATATACATTGGCCTACTAAAGCTGCCACAATATACAGAAGACGGAATAGGAACTAAAGGAATAAATTCGACTAGAGATTGCGCTGTTATATTGTTGTTGCTAACGAGCAATTACATAACACTATTAGCAAAGGAAAAACACAATTTTCTCTATTTGTATTTACTATTATGAGAGCAATTACCTGATGCTGATGATTAACTGCTGGTTAATTCCAAAAATTTTGAGTGTTTAAATTTTAAAAATATTTCCAT
>NW_024005516.1:0-1266 GCF_014805625.2 Glossina fuscipes | reverse complement strand
AGCGTCCAAATTTTACCTAAAAATTTATTTCCATTAGGAATTCAGGTAGACGACACATAATGTTAACTTAACAATTGAATCATTCTTTTAAAGCGCTTAAATAAAATGAATTTAAGGATGGGAAGGCTTCAGAAATCTGGTCGATATTTCATGTAAATTAGCTTACTAAAGCGGCCACAATGTACAGAAGACGGATTGGGAGCTTAAAGAATAAATTCGACTAGACATTGCGCTGTTATATTGTTCTTGCTAAAGAACTATTACTTAACACGTTTAGCTAAGAAAAAACACAGTTTCTCTATTTGTATTTACTAGTATGAGAACAATTAACTTATGCTGATGATTAACTGCTGGTTAGTTTCAAAAATTGAGTGTTTAAATTTAAAAAATATTAAATTCAAAAGCAGTTCCTTGGCAAGTCTTTACAGCGTCCAAATTTTACCTAGAAATTTATCTTCACTAGGCATTCAGGTTGACGACACATTATGTTAACTTAACAATTGAATCATTCTATTAAAGCGCTTAAATAAAGTGAATTTAAGGATAGGAAGTCTGCAGGAATCGGGTCGATATTTCATGTTCATTGACCTTTTAGAGCTGCCACAATGTACAGAAGATGGACTGGGAGCTTAAAGAATAAATTCGACTAGACATTGCGCTGTTATATTGTTCTTGCTAAAGAACAATTACATAACACCATTAGCTAAGGAAAAACACAGTTTTCTCTATTTGTATTTACTATTATGAGAGCAATTACCTGATGCTGATGATTAACTGCTGGTTAGTTTCAAAAATTGAGTGTTTAAATTTAAAAAATGTAAGACTCAAAAGCAGTTCCTTGGCAAGTCTTTACAGCGTCCAAATATTACCTAAAAATTTATTTCCACTAGGCATTCAGGTAGACGACACATTATGTTAACTTAACAATTGAATCATTTTATTAAAGCGCTTAAATAAAATAAATTTACGGATGGGAAGGCTGCAGGAATCGGGTCGATATTTCATGTACATTGGTCTGCTAAAGCGGCCACAATGTACACAAGACGGATTGGGAGCTTAAAGAATAAATTCGACTAGACATTGCGCTGTTATATTGTTGTTGCTAACGAGCAATTACATAACACTATTAGCAAAGGAAAAACACAATTTTCTCTATTTGTATTTACTATTATGAGAGCAATTACCTGATACTGATGATTAACTGCTGGTTCATTCCAAAAATTTTGAGTGTTTAAATTTTAAAAATATTTCCATTCAAAAGCAGTT
>NW_024005515.1:0-1018 GCF_014805625.2 Glossina fuscipes | reverse complement strand
GTTAATTCCAAAAATTTTGAGTGTTTAAATTTTAAAAATATTTCCATTCAAAAGCAGTTCATTGGCAAGTCTTTACAGCGTCCAAATCTTACCTAAAAATTTATTTCCACTAGGCATTCAGGTAGACGACACATTATGTTAACTTAACAATTGAATCATTTTATTAAAGCGCTTAAATAAAATGAATTTAAGGATGGGAATTTTTAAGGAAACGGGTCAATATTTCATGTAAATTAGCTTACTAAAGCGGCCACAATATACAGAAGACGCATTAGGAACTAAAGGAATAAATTCGATTAGAGATTGCGCTGTTATATTGTTGTTGCTAAAGAGCAATTCCGTAACACTATTAGCAAAGGTAAAACACAATTTTCTCTATTTGTATTTACTATTATGAGAGCAATTACCTGATGCTGATGATTAACTGTTGGTTATTTCCAAAAATTGAGTGTTTAAATTTAAAAAATATTAAATTCAAAAGCAGTTACTTGGCAAGTCTTTACAGCGTCCAAATTTTACCTAAACATTTATCTTCACTAGGCATTCAGGTTGACGACACATTATGTTAACTTAACAATCGAATCATTTTATTAAGGCGCTTAAATGAAATGAATTTAAGGATAGAAAGGCTTCAGGAAACGGATAAATATATCATGTACATTGGCCTAATAAAGCGGCCATAATGTACAGAAGACGGATTAGGAACTGAAGGAATAAATTCGACTAGAGATTGCGCTGTTATATTGTTGTTGTTAAAGAGCAATTACATAATACCATTAGCAAAGGAAAAACACAATTTTCTCTATTTATATTTACTATTATGAGAACAATTACCTGATGCTGATGATTAACTGCTGGTTAATTCCAAAAACTTGATTGTTTAAATTTAAACAATATTCACATTCAAAAGCAGTTCATTGGCAAGTCTTTACAGCGTCCAAATTTTACCTAAACATTTATCTTCCATAGGCATTCAGTTTGACAACACATTATGTTAGCTTAACAATTGAATCATTCT
>NW_024005514.1:2005-7088 GCF_014805625.2 Glossina fuscipes | reverse complement strand
ATAAACTCAATTAAAATGAAGTAACACATTTCAAATATTTTTAGCATCGCTTAGACGAAACCGCTAAATGTATTCTCCGCAGGGTCCACTTAGACAATTTAAAAAGTTTAATCAATGACTTCCTTTATCCTCCATTTTATAGTTTATACACACCGCATACATATATAAGTATGGTTTAATTAATATTGATTGGCAATGTCCTGATATTTCAGAATTTTCAGATTTTCATAATAATTTAAATACATGTGTGTATACAGTAGAGCTTCGCATAAATGCGAAATCGTTTCCTTTCCAATTATCTTCATCACTGAAAACAAATTTTGCTAAGGCGTTAAGGTGTTTAAAAGAGAGGTAACCGCAGAATGCGCATTGATCTTAAACATTGTTTTGTGTAAGGTACGCTAAGGTAAGTACAAGGGTGTAAGTGTAAATAATAAAATAATACCCTTAAGGGGATAGATTGCAGTTAAATACTAGCCTCTGCAAACTTTTACCGCAGAACCACAACATTTTATAGCGATCTAAAAGCCATAGGTAAATGCGGCAGTATCCGAACAGGAGCGAGGAACTTGGTGAAAGAGAGTTGAAAAGGAAGGTAAAAAATATAAAGTTATGAAAGTTACGTAAAATGTTGCTAAATAATAATGTCAATAAATAATTGAGTAATTTTAATCAAAATGTATCGCAACATTGTTTTGTAGCATTTGATGGAACAGCAGAATCGAAAAGGAGCTTCCAATAAATTCAAATAAATTTAGTTGCGCCGTGTACACCAAAGAACCAAATTGAGATGGTCACTCTGCACACTGATTTTGTCCTTGCGTATATGTCGCTGAACATTTTTCTTAAAAAAATAATCGCCGTAAAAAGAGAAAATAAAGTGAGAAGCATTTAATCACAACAATTTAGTTGCGCCCCGGTTTATTCTCAATTTATAAACACAACAATTTAGTTGCGCCCCGGTTTATTCTCAATTTATACGCAACAATTTAGTTGCGCCCCGGTTCATTTTCAATTTATACGCAACTATTTAGTTGTGCCCCGATTTATTCTCAATTTATACGCAACAAGAATTGCAAGATCAAATCTATAATCAATTGAATACTTTAAAGCCGCGGCCGTCTATTTATGATCCAGATTTTATCGCAGC
Source organism: Glossina fuscipes (assembly GCF_014805625.2). NCBI lineage: Eukaryota > Metazoa > Arthropoda > Insecta > Diptera > Glossinidae > Glossina > Glossina fuscipes. The sequence continues at coordinate 5,938 of NW_024005514.1, read as the reverse complement.
CAATCAGTCGGAAAGAGTGGATAATATTATCAAAGGTACGAAGTATGAACAGTTTGAGAAAATATGTCAAGAAATAAGCGATTTCAAGCAGCAAAACAACTTGGACATTATCGTTGTATTGTGGACTGCTAACGCGGAAAGAGTTTGCGATGTTAAGCCCGGCTTAAATACGACCATGCATGAATTGGAAGCATTTTTGAAAGCTAACAAAGCTGAAATACCACCATCCACTGTTTTTGCCATTGCCAGCATAAACGAAGGCGTAAGTTCTCTTTATATATGCAATATATATATGAAATATATACAATACATATATATATATACATCTTTTTTCCTCAACTATTTAGTGCACATATATTAATGGATCACCACAGAATACCTTTGTTCCCGGTCTTATAGAACTAGCTGAACACAAGGATGTCTTTATAGCGGGCGATGATTTTAAATCCGGCCAAACAAAACTTAAATCTGTATTGGTTGACTTTCTAGTTGGCGCAGGCATAAAACCAGTATCTATTGTCAGTTACAATCATTTGGGAAACAATGATGGCAAAAATCTTTCTGCTCCTCACCAATTCCGTTCAAAGGAGGTAATCTTGCTTTGATAAATCGAAAACGTTCGATTAATTGGTATACGTGTATATACACATTTTTTTCAAATTTCGAAAAGTAATGTAGTAGACGACATGGTAGAATCCAATAAAATTTTATACGAAGCTAATGAACATCCCGGTCACGTGGTGGTCATCAAATATGTTCCCTATGTCGGAGATAGCAAGCGTGCCATGGATGAATATATTTCTGAAATTATGATGGGCGGTCATAATACTTTGGTCATAATTGTGACGATTCTTTGTTGGCGTCACCGTTGATTTTGGATTTAGTAATTTTAGGTGGAAAAGGGCTGTGTGGGTAAACTACTTTTAAAGTACTACCTATCTTTTGTAGTAATTGTGCGTGCTAATAGAAAGGTTTCATTTTCGAGTTTTCGCTTTACATATGTAGAATAACTATGAGTCATATGAAGGCTTCCAAAAATATATGAAGAATAATTATACAATGAACCACAAATTGTACATTATTATTATATTATTATTATTATTCTGCACTATACAACAAAGCGTCGTTTGTAAAAGTTTTAGCTAGTGCACCAAATGTATACAAATTTCTATTACCACCCTCCGGAGTTTTTTAAAGCGAGAATCTGTTGGCATTCAACATTCTTTTTCTTTGTATCCCTGATCCGCCCAAAAATGAAAAAAAGAATAATGAAACAAATGCAAATAAAATGTTAGAATAATTTTTGTAAACTTAGTTTTTTTACTTATAACTGATTAAAATTTTTTGGTAATCGTATGCCTCAGAATACGTGTAAGCATTTTGTGGAGCGCACTCGGAGAGCAATGTAACTCATTATTTCCAATTTTTGTTTGAATGCTTTTGTTAAAAATGCATATTATTTCACTTCATCTCTTTTTATTAAAATTTTTTTTGTAATTTGACCTTATATACGTTTGTGCGATTTTGGTTTTTAGAATTTTATTTGTCTTTGGGATATTTTTTTGTGATGGTGCGTATCTTTTAGGTAGATGGTTAATAACGCCGAATAGAAGTGTACAGCTATTAAGAGGTAAATTTGAATATGTTGAAACGAAGGATGCCGTTTGAGAGGTGGCGGGATTGCGATCTATTTCAAACAGAGTTTCAAAAGAGTAATTTTATTAAAATTTAAAGGAAAGTGTTTTCTTGAGATGAGTTATCTATGTTGTACAAAAACACCCCTTAAGTACTCGTGTGCAAAACGCTGAAGTGGTGCAATATTATCTTGGACTAATGTTGAATAATATGATGTTTGCCTCTAAATGTGTACAACCTGCGTCTCTGAAAAGGGCACTGATTACGTGTCTTTTGTTGAGTTCTCTTCTCTCCGACGACGAAAGAACTTAATATCTTTTTTTGCATTATGTATTTATTTTCAAAGAATAAAGGGATAACAGGGACAAGCTTGACGATTATTATTTATAACATTATGTAAAAAACGACAATATCATAGAGAAATACATAAACGACAAACTGTACAAAATAAACAAACACAAAATAAAATAAATAAATGAAATTATAACTATTTTCAACAAACCAACAGAATATGGGCCAAAGACCGAAGCAGGGGGATCTGAAAGATACTACGAGAGCATCGCCGCTCTTATAAAAATATTAAAAATAATACATTGAACGAGTATTGAAAAGAACTAGTATTGAAAATAACCTGTCAAGCCCATCCCGACGCTAATTGTATAAATTTAAACCAAATTCCTTACAAGACTGCGTTGCTTTTAAGTTATGTTTCTATAATTACATCCTCTAGAAGGTAATTTGCATATGCCATATATACTTGATGCTTATTTATTGTGATAAAAAAAAAAGCATTTTCGAAAATATTTTAAACAGAAAAGTGGAGAGAAAATTATATATATATATTTTTTTTTATCAATTGTATATAGTACGTACTGTAGTAACAACAATAAAATTATAAAACAATACAGTAATAATGCTGATACAATAATACTGATCAAACGCAATAAAACAAACTATGCAAGAAATATAATAATAAATAAAAAACCCAAAAACTAATGTCTATCCACTTAAAAATAATTCAGTATTTCGACACACTGCACTCTAAGCTAAAAGAGCATTTTTGCGAAATGAAATCTTCTTTTGTTGTTTAGAATTAGATGAATCATTATTCATACATTTTATATAAGATTCAGTGCATAAGGCAGATTCTTTTCTTCAATGAAGGGAATAGTCGTTCGTTATTCAACGAATTAATTACGCGTGAAAGCGCTTGTTTTAATTCATTAACTACCGTTGGCTTGGTCATGTGTGTAACTAAGAGAGTGTGCTCCGACTTTAGAAACCTCGCTTGTTTCCAAAATATAAATAATACGATTTTATATGAGAGAAAAGATTAATTTTCCCCTTCATTTTGATAGCTGAAAACGATTTAAATTCGCTCATTTAGACGCCAAGTCTAACTGCACTGATTTTGTCTTTGTAATTACTCTGTGTTCTATTAAAGCAGTTAAATACTTCAGTCAGCAGGAACAGATGGGGAAGAAGTATTTACTAAACATCCAGATAACATGTACAAACGGTCGCACCAGCTTACATATACGTAAACTTATGAGAACTTATGAGAAACGGTAGCAATTTACAGATAATCAAAAGATTACAGTGAATCTTCGGTAGCTGCGAAACACAAATGAAGTACCAAGCTCCCTACAAAGCTACATTATTGGATTTGCTTTTCCATTGAAGAACATTTCGTCAGCCCAGGAAGCATTTTGTCTAAAATTTACGTATTGATCAATGTCACTTCATTATTTGTTATCACTTAACAATATTTTACCTTACCTTTCACAAATATCATCTTGTTTGTTTTGTTTCCCATTGTACGTGAAATAGTTTTACTTAAATTTTTTAATTTCCTTAAACATTTTTGCCGTTAATTTACCAAATTACTCAAATATTAAAAAATTTAATTTTTATTCATAACGTTATTCTTATTATTTATTTTATTTATTTTACTTATTTTATTTATTTTATTTATTCCACTTATACTAGAAACTCAACCAAACAAATAACAGCCGAGTTGAATTGGCTCTTAATGCAAAACTTATATTAATTAACAATAAAATTGAGTATAAGCAAACAAAACAAATAAGAAGAAAAAAAAAAAGAAAAAAGAAAAAAAGCATGTACACTATCAGCATAGGAGCACACTTACAACCGGTACAGGACCAAATTGCAAATGAACCCCTAAGCCATCGCAAACATGCATAAGCCTGGCAACCGATAATAAATTGACAATAATTCACTTTCGAAACGTAACGACTTTTTAAGGATAAAAGCTAGTTTAAATACGACATAGGT
>NW_024005514.1:0-1905 GCF_014805625.2 Glossina fuscipes | reverse complement strand
TTTAAATACGACATAGGTAAATCGCGCGTATTAAGCAATGTTGCTTTAATGGACTTTAAAGAGTCCGATAACGAGAATAAGTGATAGACGTCATTTAGGTTCTTGCAAACTACTCTGAGCGGATTGAACAGCTCATAATTATATTCACATTGACTAACCTTAACCAAGATAAAGTGCCTATAGAAGCGGTTAGGGACATTAAAGCTTATTTCACCAAGTAATGAAGGCGAGTCAATAGCACCATTTATTACTTTAATTAGAAAGGAAACGCCAAGAACAAACCTACGTTTCTCAAGAGACGGTAGGGACAGCAGAAGCAACCTACATTCATACGGAGGAAGAGAGGCAATCGGATCCCAACTAGACTAAGTACTAGACTAAGTTAGGTTAAGAATTAGGATTAAGTAAAGAGCTAGACGGATAACGAGAGATTGGTATATTGTAAGGTTGCCAAAACGCAACCTCGACGGGAGCCGTAAAAGAGCTGGTTCCAAATACTCTGTGTCGAGGGACAAACTGGTCCGGTCTAGTAGGGTAGCCGGAACTAAGGGGAATCAGAACAAGGAGTTAGGCAAGTTTTGTCTAGGCATAAGTTAGTTAGTCAAGTTTAGGCTATGAGAAAGTGAAGAGGGAGGAGGAAGTGAAGTAACACCCTCTTTACAAATCAAACAAAGCTCTAAACCAACCCATTTGAGTCTGGCACAACCCAAACCATCCGTCCTCAGGGTGGCAAGTGCTTCTTTAGAGGGTATATTCTACTGCTGCGATCTTTGGATAGAGGTTTCTGGAGACACGATTTTTCTGAAAGGTTTTTTATGTTTTCGCAGTATTTCTTCCAACTTGCAAGGTTTGACCGCCTCAGTTCGACATTCAAGTTCAATCTCTTCCGCATTGTTAGGAAGATGCGGAGACGTCTTCGCTCTTTCCAGCAATGAAGTCGTTGGTTGGTTCATCGATAACATACGCTTGCCGTCTTCTCTTTTTGGTTTTACAACTATCGCCTTGACCGTTATGGCTTCTACTAATTCACCTCTGACTTTCTCTTGCAAGGTGCTTATTATTTGCGTAACTGAATTTTCTTGACTTATTAGGTTTCAAGCGACACCTTTTGATCTTATTTTTACCACCGAGACTATCCCTTTGATAGTGTTTATTGGCTCTAACGTGCTTATGGAGCTTTGCAGGTTTCTTATGCTTCCACCGAAGCCGAAAATGGAACTTGAGACAATTTTTTAAAATTCTACTATTTGTCGTCACTTGACCTTATTTAAGAAGCTCGAGTTTTTCGTGAAGGGAATTCGTTAATCGTAATTCAATCCCCCTTCTGGTTGCAGCTGTTAGTAGTTTTCCCACCGGAACGCGTAGGAGCTGCTATGAGCTGTTGGTAATTTACATTTAATCTTACTGTAAATTTTGCGGGGCGTTGAACGCCGTAGGATTTTACGTACTTTCTCGTTGCTATTGCTCGATCTTTCTTTATTCAAACATTTGTATGACTTACCCTATTCTTATTTAATGTCTTTAGACGGGTTTGCACACTGTTCTACTTTATTAACCGGTTTTGTTGCAGTTGATTTCATTTCCGCTGGTTCTTATAGTCTGTGATATCAACGTCATCACCGAAGAACAGCGGGTGGGTCTGTTTATATTGCGGTAGGATGAAAGGTGGTTGACAGGGATTTATGTAAGAAATATTGCGTCCTCTTCCGGAGGGATCACGTGCTACCTGACGATTAGATTTGTGGGAAAAGATGAATATTATTACTTAAATTTTTTGTAAATCATTTGCCTGCTTAAAGTATATTTTCTTAAGGTGTTAAGGTTAAAATTGTTGGTAGCAATAGAAAGTACTGCAAAGGCTGTAATTTGGGACGACGGGTATGATCTATAATTGCAATCCTGCTG
>NW_024005513.1:0-1210 GCF_014805625.2 Glossina fuscipes | reverse complement strand
GTTATCCTTACCGTCACTCGAGAAACGTAGATTTGTTCTTGGGGTTTACTTCTTAATCAAATTAATAAATGGTGCAATTGACTCGCCCGCACTACTTCGTGAGATAGGCTTTAATGTCCCTAACCGTTTCTCTAGGCACTTTATGTTGATAAAGCTTAGTCAATGCAAATATAATTTTGAACTGTTTAACCCGCTCAGAGTTGTTTGCAAGAACCTAAATGATGTCTATCATCTATTCTCATTAACGGACTCTTTAAAGTCCATTAAAGCAATATTGCTTATTAAGCGCGATTTACCTATGTCATACTTAAACTGACTTAACCTTAAATATGTCATTATGAGTCGAAAATTAATTTGTTGTTAACAATTATCGGTTGCCAAGCTTATGCATGTTTGCGATGGCTTAGGGGTTCACTTGCAATTTGGTCCTGTATCGGTTGTGGGTGTGGCTCTATGCTAATTGTGTACATGCTTTTTTTTTTCTTTCTTTTTTCCTCCTTAGTTGTTTTATTGTACTTATACTAAGTTTTATTATTAATTAATTTTAAGATTTACTTAAGAGTCAATTGAACTCGACTGCCATTTTGTTTTAGTTGACTTTCTTGTATAAATGGAATAAATAAATAAATAAATAAATAAAAAGTTCAAATTTATTGAGTTCTCTTAATAAATAATTGGCATAGGTTTCCTTGATATCGTAAAAAGTTTAAAATTATCGAGTTCTCTTAATAAATAATTGTTGTAGGTTTTATCGATACGTAAAAAATTCAAATTTATTGAGTTCTCTTAATAAATAATTGGCGTAGGTTTCCTTGATACCGTAAAAAGTTTAAAATTATTGAGTTCTCTTAATAACTAATTTTTGTAGGTTTTATTGATACCGTAAAAAATTCAAACTTATTGAGTTCTCCAAAAAAATTATTGACGTAGGTTTTATTGATACCGCAAAAAGTTCAAATTTATTGAGTTATAAATAATTGTTGTACGTTTTATTGATACCGCACAAAGTTCAAATTTATTGAGTTCTCTTTAAAAATTATTCGTGTAGGTATTATTGATGCCGCACAAAGTTAAAATTTATTGAGTTCTCATTAAAAGTAATTAAAAGTATTAATACCGCGAAAATTTCAAATTTATTGAGTTTTCTTAATAAATAATTGATGTAGCTTTTATTGATACCGTAAAAAGTTCAAATTTATTGAGTTATCTT
>NW_024005512.1:0-1500 GCF_014805625.2 Glossina fuscipes | reverse complement strand
GTTATCCTTACCGTCACTCGAGAAACGTAGATTTGTTCTTGGGGTTTCCTTCTTAATCAAATTAATAAATGGTGCAATTGACTCGCCCGCACTACTTCGTGAGATAGGCTTTAATGTCCCTAACCGTTTCTCTAGGCACTTTATGTTGATAAAGCTTAGTCAATGCAAATATAATTTTGAACTGTTTAACCCGCTCAGAGTTGTTTGCAAGAACCTAAATGATGTCTATCATCTATTCTCATTAACGGACTCTTTAAAGTCCATTAAAGCAATACTGCTTATTAAGCGCGATTTACCTATGTCATACTTAAACTGACTTAACTTTAAATATGTCATTATGAGTCGAAAATTAATTTGTTGTTAACAATTATCGGTTGCCAAGCTTATGCATGTTTGCGATGGCTTAGGGGTTCACTTGCAATTTGGTCCTGTATCGGTTGTGGATGTGGCTCTATGCTAATTGTGTACATGCTTTTTTTTTTCTTTCTTTCTTTTTTTTTCCTCCTTAGTTGTTTTATTGTACTTATACTAAGTTTTATTATTAATTAATTTTAAGATTTACTTAAGAGTCAATTGAACTCGACTGCCATTTTGTTTTAGTTGAGTTTCTTGTATAAGTGGAATAAATAAATAAAAAAATAAATAAAAAGTTCAAATTTATTGAGTTCTCTTAATAAATAATTGGCGTAGGTTTCCTTGATACCGTAAAAAGTTTAAAATTATTGAGTTCTCTTAATAAATAATTGGTGTAGGTTTTATGGATACCTTAAAAAGTTCAAATTTATTGAGTTCTCTTAATAAATAATTGGCGTAGGTTTCCTTGATACCGTAAAAAGTTTAAAATTATTGAGTTCTCTTAATAACTAATTTTTGTAGGTTTTATTGATACCGTAAAAAATTCAAACTTATTGAGTTCTCCAAAAAAATTATTGACGTAGGTTTTATTGATACCGCAAAAAGTTCAAATTTATTGAGTTAAAAATAATTGTTGTACGTTTTATTGATACCGCACAAAGTTCAAATTTATTGAGTTCTCTTTAAAAATTATTCGTGTAGGTATTATTGATGCCGCACAAAGTTAAAATTTATTGAGTTCTCATTAAAAGTAATTAAAAGTATTAATACCGCGAAAATTTCAAATTTATTGAGTTCTCTTAATAAACAAATTGTGTAGCTTTTATTGATACCGTAAAAAGTTCAAATATATTGAGTTATCTTAAAAAATAATTGGTTTGGGTTTTATTGATACCGTAAAAAGTTCAAATCTATTGAGTTCTCTTAATAAACAATTGGTGTAGGTTTTAGTGATACCGTAAAAAGTTCAAATCTATTGAGTTCTCTTAATAAATAATTTTTGTAGGTTTTATTGATACCGTAAAAAATTCAAACTTATTGAGTTCTCCAAAAAAATTATTGACGTAGGTTTTATTGATACCGCAAAAAGTTCAAATTTATTGTGTTATAAATAATTGTTGTACGTTTTATTGATACCGCACAAAG
>NW_024005511.1:0-1197 GCF_014805625.2 Glossina fuscipes | reverse complement strand
AACTACTCCCGACGTTGAATTTATCGCCATTCGAGTGAAATTTCCTAGTAAATACTTAAACTTATATGACCTGCTCCTATATTCCCCCAAATTCGGATATCTCTCGTTTGTGAAGTGAGAGCAATCTAAACCTACCGATGTAGTGATTGCGTTGGGTGACTTCAATTTGCCTCAAGTCACTTGGTGTTGCAGTGATAGTTCTGGCTGTTTGATTCCTACCTCAACATCTGGTAGAGCCGTTGTGTTCTTTAATGAATTATTTGATCATAATTTAGTCCCATACAATGGTACCCCTAATTGCAATGATAGATTGCTTGATCTTTCCTTTGCCAATTTTCCTGAGATTTGCGTTAATCGTTGTCTTCCGTTTACCTCAGGATCCATATCATCCAGCAGGTTCGATGAATTTCTATAACGTTCCAAATTCAAATTTTTCATATAAATTTTATGATTTCCATAAAATCAATGTTTCCACGCTAAAATCATATATTTCTCATATTGTGCTTGATTTCTCAGTGGGAAGTATTGATAGCTTACTGGCGTCGTTCTACACTATATTAAATCAAGTTATTTCTGCATCCGTTCCGATCAAGCAGTCCCGTCCTCGAAGCAAGTGTCCCCGTGGTTTAATAAAATAATTAAATATTACAAGAATAGGAAAAACAAGCTTTTCATAAAATTTTCGAAAGGTGGTTCTTCTTTCCACTACTCGCTTACCCAGTGGCAAGGCATAAATTTAATTCCCTCAACCGCCAATACTATTGCAGATAGCTTCAGTTTGTTAAATCCTCCTTGTTTGCTAATCCTAAATACCTTTTTAAATTCGTTAATTCCAAAAGAAAACTCTTCATAAATCCCTCGCATGTGTCTTTTAATGGCTCCGAGTCCTCGGATGATTTTGAAACCCCAAATCTCCTTGGGGAATACTTCCGGCAGAACTTTTCAACTGCCAATTTTGATTTATCAGCAAACTATCCATATCCGATTTCTAATTTGATTTCAATTCCTAACTTTGTTATATAAGAAAATGACGTTTTTGAAGGATTGAGCTCTCTGGATCTGATGGAATTCCATCATGTGTGCTTAAATCTTTCGCTGTCGAGTTATGTGGTGTGATCTCAAAGATTTTTAACCATTCCTCGAATTTAGATGTTTTCCCTTCGTGTTGGAAGAGTAGTTTGCTTATTCCTATCCACA
>NW_024005510.1:0-1478 GCF_014805625.2 Glossina fuscipes | reverse complement strand
TACAAATAAACTCCTGTGACGGCGTTAGTTTGTCTCTATGCAAATTTCAATTTTGCTCTACAGAGCAGGACTTCTCTCGGCACTGCAATTTTATTCTCTTGTACTCTGATGGGAAGACGGATAAGTTCGAAAAAATTGCTTACGATTAATTCAACAATAAGTAGCGTCATGCTTAGAAAACCACTATATAAAAAGTTTCGGTACATTTCAGGTAATTTTCTAATCATTGATAAGTGAAAATATACTTCACTGCATCATGACCATTTGCAAAAGTGTTTTTGCAAAAATAATCCTCGATTATGCAACCCAAGATTCACTCTTTCATCAAATTTATTGGGCGACGTTTAATGTGATAAATGGCTGGACGAACAGACAAAGCTTTAGAGAGAAGACGTCGCATTAATTAGAAAAAAAGACTCCTGGGATCTCTGACACGTGCTCACACCCAAATTGTTTGATAATACTACAGCGGCTCTGCCATTTGATGATGAATGTACATATTAGGAGAATGCACTACTTTCTCGTTATATTTTACTAGGTACAAAGCATGTACGTGGGTTTACTTTAGGCAAACAGTAGTCACATTTTTTTAATGGAGAGCTCTAGGACAAAATCCTTTGGGAGTGAGTGCATTTTTTTAAAGACATTAATTCTAATATTGAGTTGCAAAGACAAAGATTCTAATATTACCACATTTCCCCCTATCCGCAACATATGTTGTTTGGCAACTCTGCGTGCGTGTTGTAGTCGCGTTTTTATTCTGTTCAATTTTCTTTAGTATATTTGTTAGCTTTTTTGCTTTATTCGTGTTTAATTTTAAAAATTCTCTAACAGAATAAAGTGTGAACTTAATCTATATGAATTTATTAACCATTTATGTGAAATAATCATTTTGGTTTAGTGTAGTCAACAATTGAGCTCTCAGAAAAAGTCTCTCTCTTTGCCTGTTAATCTTTGTAAACAGTTTCCTTAGCTTTCGCTTTACATTTACAGTGGTCAGGGAAGTGAGAAATTTGCTTCAATTTGCTGAAAATTTGTGCCGTGGAATTTCTTAGTTTTTCTTTTTTTTCCTGCATAAGCTACTTTTGTTGTTTTTAGGGGAAATGTATGGCCTGGCTCTGAACGATTCATTTCTTGTTAGCTGTGTGCTCGTTTTGGACATGCAAAGTGTGCTGGTAATATCGGCCGTGCTGCTGATGCAGTCCTTGATCCTTCTAATGATTTACGGTGGTCATATCCTGACTGCAGAAAGGGGGACATTGATTTCTACAAACTCTTCACGGAGACGAGAAATTGTTTCTCAGATTTGGACAAAAAGTCGGATCTACATTCGTAGGAACTTTTCCATAATTCGTTTCAAGTTTTCAGAAACGGTCGATTGTATCGCAATGGTGGTGGTGTTTCAATTGCAATTTCTTCGGCAGTCCCCTCCTATTCATTTGAATTTCCAACTACTCCCGACGTTGAATTTATCGCCA
>NW_024005509.1:0-2590 GCF_014805625.2 Glossina fuscipes | reverse complement strand
TACAAATAAACTCCTGTGACGGCGTTAGTTTGTCTCTATGCAAATTTGAATTTTGCTCTACAGAGCAGGACTTCTCTCGGCACTGCAATTTTATTCTCTTGTACTCTGATGGGAAGACGAATAAGTTCGAAAGAATTGCTTACGATTAATTCAACAATAAGTAGCGTCATGCTTAGAAAACCACTATATAAAAAGTTTCGGTACATTTTAGGTAATTTTCTAATCATTGATAAGTGAAAATATACTTCACTGCATCATGACCATTTGCAAAAGTGTTTTTGCAAAAATAATCCTCGATTATGCAACCCAAGTTCACTCTTTTATCAAATTTATTGGGCGACGTTTAATGTGATAAATGGCTGGACGAACAGACAAAGCTTTAGAGAGAAGACGTCGCATTAATTAGAAAAAAAGACTCCTGGGATCTCTGACACGTGCTCACACCCAAATTGTTTGATAATACTACAGCGGCTCTGCCATTTGATGATGAATGTACATATTAGGAGAATGCACTACTTTCTCGTTATATTTTACTAGGTACAAAGCATGTACGTGGGTTTACTTTAGGCAAACAGTAGTCACATTTTTTTAAGGGAGAGCTCTAGGACAAAATCCTTTGGGAGTGAGTGCATTTTTTTAAAGACATTAATTCTAATATTGAGTTGCAAAGACAAAGATTCTAATATTACCACATTTCCCCCTATCCGCAACATATGCTGTGTGGCAACTCTGCGTGCGTGTTGTAGTCGCGTTTTTATTCTGTTCAAGAAATATTTCAATTTTCTTTAGAATATTTGTTAGCTTTTTTGCTTTATTCGTGTTTAATTTTAAAAATTCTCTAACAGAATAAAGTGTGAACTTAATCTATATGAATTTATTAACCATTTATGTGAAAAAATCATTTTGGTTTAGTGTAGTCAACAATTGAGCTCTCAAAAAAAGTCTCTCTCTTTGCCTGTTAATCTTTGTAAACAGTTTCCTTAGCTTTCGCTTTACATTTACAGTGGTCAGGGAAGTGAGAAATTTGCTTCAATTTGCTGAAAATTTGTGCCGTGGAATTTCTTAGTTTTTCTTTTTTTTCCTGCATAAGCTACTTTTGTTGTTTTTAGGGGAAATGTATGGCCTGGCTCTGAACGATTCATTTCTTGTTAGCTGTGTGATCGTTTTGGACATGCAAAGTGTGCTGGTAATATCGGCCGTGCTGCTGATGCAGTCCTTGATCCTTCTAATGATTTACGGTGGTCATATCCTGACTGCAGAAAGGGGGACATTGATTTCTACAAACTCTTCACGGAGACGAGAAATTGTTTCTCAGATTTGAGCAAAAATCTCGGCGCCTTGTGGGAAAAATTTGAAATAATCAAGATTAGGTTTGATGAGTGTCGTTATATTGCGCAGTCATCTTCCTCTACAGCTAACAAAGTTTCAACTCGTAGCGTAGCGTGCGGTTCGTCACCTCTGAGTTGTCCTAAGTCCGTTTCGTCGGTGCAAGTTAGCGATTCCTTAAAGTCTACAAAGAATGTTAGCGCTTCTGCTACTACTGAGACGGTCGGTAACATAAAAGTTACAAGTACGCCGGGCAGTCTTTCTGGCTTGAGCTATGCTGAAGTGGCAAGGGTATCTCCTCCCATTGCTGTCACTCAATCTTCTCAGGCCTCATCGTCTAAAACTTATAATGAATATGGTAAATCGTCCTCTCCTTCTGGCTGTTCGAGTGTGAACGCCGGTCGCTAAACTGGGCACGTCGCACAAGCTGCTCGTTCAAGTGTGGTTACACCTTCTATATTTTCCCCAACTCATAACTCACCATCCGTGAACCCTGCTGCTAGTACAGATAACATATGCTTCAAGGCAGTTCCTCCCAGAAGGGCAATATTTGTGTCAAGACTGGCACCAGATACATAATATTGATAACATCAAAAGTCATCTGGCAGTGAAAGCCTCTCCTGTCAATTTAAAGCGTGTTAGTATTTTCAAATTGGCCCTTTCTCAATCTAGAGCTGTCTCATCTTTTGAAATTCTAGTTCCGACTGAAAATATGGATTTGATGTTAAATAAACCATGGTGGCCGGTTGGATTTTTAATTAAGGAATTTATCCTTCGGGATCGACCCCGTAATGCTAATGCAGTAGCTCTTTCCCCCTCTAAAAACTAAATATTTCTACAGGCTCATTTTCTCTCATTTATCAATATGTTATGGGCCTAAATTCAAAAATTCGTTCTACCTTCCTAAATTCAGTGAGCACGGAGTTTTCCTGTTTGGTCTTCACTGAAACTTGATTAAAGTCGGATCTACATTCGTAGGAACTTTTCCATAATTCGTTTCAAGTTTTCAGAAACGGTCGATTGTATCGCAATGGTGGTGGTGTTTTAATTGCAATTTCTTCGGCAGTCCCCTCCTATTCATTTGAATTTCCAACTACTCCCGACGTTGAATTTATCGCTATTCGAGTGAAATTTCCTAATAAATACTTATATATGACCTGCTCCTATATTCCCCCGAATTGGAATATCTCTGTATATAAGAAACAGGCCGCCCTCATTTGTGAAGTGGCCAAGCAATCTAAACCTACCGATATAGTCATTGCGT
>NW_024005508.1:0-1124 GCF_014805625.2 Glossina fuscipes | reverse complement strand
GTCTGATTTTGAACGTTAAAGCTAGGTCCGGGTCCAACTTACTCTTTGCCGACTACAATTGGCTACGATAAACATGATGTTCGTAAAATCCGTATGCCGCAATATTCATTTGGGGCTAGATTCGAACAGAAGAACAAAAATTACACACCCGGACCTAGCTTTAACGTTCAAAATCAGACAAGATATGGTCGACCGAGAGTGCTCGCATATACCATGGCTCCTCGCACATTCCGTCAAGGTAACAGACATTGCGTCTAAGCATAAGTTCTAAGCATAGTTTTACTATTATATTTGGTATAAAACAGTTAAAAGCATTGGTCCCGGCCCAGCGAATTACGACTTAAACAAATCCCCATATGTAAATTCCACTAGACCGCCTGAATACTCGATTAGCCGTCGGAGCAGCATTCCAAATAAAAATATAGCACCTGGACCAAATGCCTACGGTGTTAAGGATCATCTTGTAAAGCCATCCGCTCCTTATTACAGCATGTAAGATCGAGGCCTGCAGACCAAATTCTCATATCAGAGCTGTAGTTATAATTACACTTCAATTTCAGGGGTACTCGTTCCGGCTTGAAAGAAAAAGGTGGTTCACCAGGTCCTGCCAACTACAATCCCGGCGATATTAATATTACATTGACAGCTGCGCCCAAATACACTATGCGTCCACGAACAAAGTTAGCAACGAAGAGTGTAGGACCTGGTGAACCACCTTTTTCTTTCAAGCCGGAACGAGTACCCCTGAAATTGAAGTGTAATTATAACTACAGCTCTGATATGAGAATTTGGTCTGCAGGCCTCGATCTTACATGCTGTAATAAGGAGCGGATGGCTTTACAAGATGATCCTTAACACCGTAGGCATTTGGTCCAGGTGCTATATTTTTATTTGGAATGCTGCTCCGACGGCTAATCGAGTATTCAGGCGGTCTAGTGGAATTTACATATGGGGATTTGTTTAAGTCGTAATTCGCTGGGCCGGGACCAATGCTTTTAACTGTTTTATACCAAATATAATAGTAAAACTATGCTTAGAACTTATGCTTAGACGCAATGTCTGTTACCTTGACGGAATGTGCGAGGAGCCATGGTATATGCGAGCACTCTCGGTCGACCATATCT
>NW_024005507.1:0-2265 GCF_014805625.2 Glossina fuscipes | reverse complement strand
AATACCCAGCCAGTTGAAGTGCGACAAAATTTTTGTTTTACTTTTTTTGTTACAGAATTATGCAAATTCAGCATAATTCTGTCGCACTTCAAAGTGGATGCATACGACGGTATGCGATCACACTACACCCTTAGCGTTTTAGAGAGAAAATTGTTAATGTTTTTATAGACGTTAACAATTTTCTGTTATGGGACAAAATTTTTAAACGGTAATTTTTTTTTGTTATATAATATAAGTAAATTCTTAAGTATGTAGTGTTTATTTACAGCTTTGTATGCTTAGTTTTAATTATGTTTGCTTGAATTTATAATTTTTGTATTTCCAATTTTTATAGTGTTGAAATGTATTGATACAATGTTATGTAAAATAATTTGGGTGGGTTTAGTTTAGGTTAAGGCTTGTCTTGTGTAGTTATATTCCCTTTATTTAATATTCAAATATAATTATCTTTCCGATATTTTTCATTACAATTTTAATATTTCTTCATATATTCTTAAACAATCTTCACATGTTTGTCTTCATTGGGTGGGTTTAATGCTATGTCTTTGCTATTCCTCATTTATGTGGTTATATATCTTTGTTTACTGTTTTCAATATTTCTCATTTCAATGTGTTCTTCATCTACACCTTAATATTTTTTTATTCTGCACACTTTACGTAATCTTCTTCTTTCTATTCTTCGTATATTCTTCTTCTTCATTTAAATATTCTTCATATATTCATTAATAATATTCTTTCTATTCTTCATATATTCTTCTTCTTCATTTTGATAATCTTTTATATTCTTCTATTCTTCATTTTAATAATCTTTTATATTTTTCTATTCTTCATATATTCTTCTTCTTCATTTTAATATTCTTCATATGTACTTATACATTCTTGGGAGCTAATCAGACCAATTTTTCCGAGAGCGTACCGCAGTAGTCTGGATATTCATTTGTCTTTTTAAACTCATTTGCTTGTTATGTTTGTATGATATTTGGAGGAATTATTAGTAAATGTTGTTGGGAGAGGATTTCCGATCTGTACACTGCATCTTGTGTAGCAGTGACTTTACCGTGATAAAAGTAAGTTTTGAGGAGATGATCATAGCGATTGGCTTTTAGTTGGGTGGGATCGTTATTAGGTGTCCCAAATGGGTAGGGTTTTTGAAAATCAATTAAAGTAATACCTCTTATTTCAAGCATAATGTTATTTGTTGGTGTGTTTGATTGTGGTTTTTGTTTGTTATTATTATTACTTTTTTTTTTTTGTGTAATAGGTCCGCTTAACATTATAAAATTCCACGTATCTATCTTCTTAATGTTAATATGTTGTGTATATTTTTAATATTTATTTTATATTATTATTTTTTTTTTTTTGTTCATGTTTCTTTATGTTTTGTAATTGTGGGTAGGGTGAATACTTCTCATTGTTTGGTTGGCACGGAACTGCTGTCTGTGTACGCGTTCCTTGATTACGTCCTGGAAATCAACAGTGTTGACGTCGTCGCCAAAAAATAGTGTATGGGCGTGTTCGAAGTCCAAGGAGGTGAAGGAAGATGTGCCGTGGTCTGCCTTGAAGGCTTGCGTCTTGTCCTCGGGTGGGATCATTTCGTGGGCGGGAGTTATAGGAGGTGTGTAAAAATTTATTGAGGTGCCCTAAAGATTTTGGATTGTGTGGCTCCCATTATAAGTGGAAATTTGCAGGAACGATTGTGCTGGGCGGGATCGTACGTGGAAAAATTTTTGGAAACATAGCACGTTACGAAAATTATTGTGACGGCGGTATCAGATCAGGATCGTTTACAGGATTGTGTTGGGCAGGATCGCCATGTAATAATATTTTGTATTACTAATGGAGCAATGTTTTGTTGTTCGAATGTGTTGCCGTGTTATTAGGTAGGATTCCCTATGAATCCTTCCTTGGCAAGGGTACTTGAATTGCAAGTGTATCCCTATTCTGCTCGGCTGCAGAACGCCAAGTCTATCCGTCTCATGTAGTGCCAATAGAACCCGGCAAGAGACGGTCCCTAATTAAAGTTACGAGGCGGATAGAACGCCTTTATTAAAACAGCGAGTTGATGCGCTTTGATTGAACTGCATAAAGCAATTAACAAACAATTGATTCTTTATTTCATGATCTGGTTTATTTATACTTAAAACTACAGGTGGTTTAATGCTAGTGTAAGCACTTATTTTAATTGGGGTGCCTGGCATCGTATTGCATTTCGTAATGGAATACCCAGCCAGTTGAAGTGCGACAAAATTTTTGTTTTACTTTTTT
>NW_024005506.1:0-2231 GCF_014805625.2 Glossina fuscipes | reverse complement strand
GTGACCCCCTTCTATTGGGTCATTGTGGTATTTTTGTAGAATGGTTTTGATTTCGGGCTTATTATTTTTGTCTATAATTGTCACCTCTTGGAGTAGCGCTATTCTTATATTATTTAATTTTTTATTACCCATTATTTTAAATTGGTTCTGCGATACGGATTCGAAATTCCTCTCACTTTGAATTTCGACAATTTTATTATACCGGCTTCTGTTTCAAGCCTTTGGAAAAACTGACCTATGTCGAGTATTCCATTGGTATAAATGTCGTTTATTACGAATTTGGCAATTATTTTCCTCCCATGTTTCATGCAACATTTATCCGAGTCAAATTTTAATTGCACAAATTTCCGTACGTCATTATTATTAATGACTTTATAGACTTTGGGTTCCGCATTCTTATGTTCGCTTACTTGTCGCTTTTCTGTGCAGTTATCTTTCTGCCGCGTTGCAGATCTTGTTGCTACCTTATATATTTTGTTGTTTATTTCCTTCAGATCTTTAATTGTTATGCGGGATAGGGCGTCCGCTACGTGATTATCTTTCCCCTTGAGGTACTCTACCGTAAAATCGTATTCTTCCAAATCTAGTCGTAAACGCGTAAGTTTTGAACTTGGGTTTTTCATAGAGAGCAGGTATACCAATGGTCTATGGTCGGATTTTACTAAGAATTGTCGTCCGTATATGTAGGGTCTGAAATGCTTGATTGCCCAATGTATTGCAATCAGCTCTTGTTCGGTAGTGGATTTATTCGTTTCCCCTTTTGTGAATGTTCTTGAGGCGTAGGAAACTGGGAGTTTTATTCCATTATACTGCTGTGTGAGTACTGCGCCGCAGGCGTATTTGCTAGCATCTGTTGTTATGCAGAATGGTTTTTTGAAGTCTGGATATTGCAGTAATGTTGGTTTTAGTAGTTCATTTTTTAGATGATCGAATGCCTGATTGCATGTTTGAGTCCATTCGAATGAGACTCTCTTTCTGCATAGTTTAGTTAAGTGGCATGAATATTCTGAAAAATTTTTTATAAAGCGTTTGTAATAGTTGCAAAACACAACGAAACGTCTTACACTGTCTGCATCTTTCGGGATCGGGTAATTCTTGATGACATCATATTTGCTATCATCGGGAAGTATTCCCTTGTCAATGCATTTATGGCCTAAAAAGGTTACTTCGTGCCTGAAGAAAGAACATTTCTCCGGGTTCAGCTTTAAATTGTGTTGCCTGCATAGCTGGAACACATCTCTTGTATTTTCGAGCATATGTTGCTCGGAACATCCTATTACTACTAATTCATCCATGTAGAGAAATGCTTGCGATGGTTTTAGGCCGGAGAAGGGAAGAGTCATCATGCGCTGAAATGAGTTTGGTGCTATTTTTAAGCCGTACGGGAGTCGCGTGTAGCGATATGAGCCAATGCTTGTTGAAAAAGAGGTTATGTTTCGTGATTTCTCTTCGAGTTCGATTTGATGAAATCCAGACATTAAATCGAGACATGAAAAATATTTAGCTCTTCCTAGCTGGTCAAGAATATCTTCGATTCTTGGAAGTGGGAACTTATCTGCTAGCAGTTTCTTGTTGACTTGGCGATAATCCACTACTAAACGCCATCTTTTTTCGTTAGTGTTTGGTGGAGATTTTTTGGGTACTAATAAAAGTGGGCTATTATATTCGGATATGGACGGTTCAACTATTCCGTCTTTGATTAATTTAGTAACCTGTTTGTCTATATCTGATTTTTGTGATTCAGCAATTCGGTAGTTTTTGATATATATAGGTGTTTTGTCGTTCAATCTGAGCTTTTGTTTATAGAAGTTGTTTGCACTTATTGGTTCGGTTTCAATACCGAAAATATCGCAGAATTCTGTACATATTTCTGTTAGTGGTTGTTTGAATGTTGTGGGGAACTGTAATTTGTTTAATATTAACTTTTCTTCTTGTTCCGCTCTGCGGCCTATTGTTAAGATTTCAGCATTATTTAGACACTCAAATTTAATATCGCTACTACTTATGGCTACGTCGTTCATATTTGTGTTGACAACTCTTATAAAGGCGTTTTTGCTATCCACAATAGTGCTGGCCACTATTACTCCTGGGTGTGGTGTTTGATTTGGTACCAGCACTGATTTTTCTTTTGTTGGTAACTGTATTAGACGAATAACTTCTGCTCTTGCTGGCAATAGGAGGGTGTTTTTTTTGAATGTATGTGTTAAGGGAATTTGTATTTGTGTGTGAAA
>NW_024005505.1:0-4460 GCF_014805625.2 Glossina fuscipes | reverse complement strand
ATATTTATATGTATATACAATGTACATACACATAAATATCTATGAAAGTTTGCATTTTTCGCATAAATTTCATCAAATTGTACACCAGTCTAGGGTATGTGTACGCATTTACGTATATATATTTTATGTGACGCACACTGTGTGTTATTTAAATATGTGCGTTCAATGGCGTTACTTCCGTTTCCGCATTTTGTTCATTTTGCCGTCACAACATTAACACAAATGCCATCATTTAAACACCACATTTAGTCTATCGCTTACACAAACACACACACACACATACACATTGCCAACCCATCCGACCATTGCATAAAATCTCTTTCGTCTTCATTCACTTACCCGCACATTCGCTCAATTATAAATCGGTCTACCTTTTCTATCTATTGATGTGCCATGAACATCCGGTTGGTTGTCGTATGTCTTTATTGTTAGTTGCATATATATATAATCTATTTCCGGCAAGTTTGAGATTTACATTAAACATTAATATTTGTTGCCTTTATTTTTATGATTTGCATATCTGCTTTGTCATTTCAACGCATAAAATTAATTGTTTTAAAGATAATTATTAAAAAGTGTTACAACAACAACAAAAAAAAGTCATTAAATTTCAACTGAATTTAACAAAAATTATTAATTAATTATTCCTAATATATTTGTTATTTATTTTTTTTTTATTTAATTGATTAAAATTCAAACATCATCACAATACGACTATGCATGATTTGCTACTCTACTCGTCGACTACTTTTTGAATCGAATCATAAAGTATTTTAATGCCTAGACTCGGGCTTATATATAAACAAAATTGTTCGTTTAAATCCCATATCTTTTAAGTTCTAGAAATTCTAAATATCGATTTAAATTAAATTTACTAAAGAAATTATTTTTTTACTTTTTCAAGCAGATATTTATTTAAGTAGATATAAAAGCCACGGGAGGTCGTATAGACAGACCTTACATATAATTACTCTTTTTCATTTACTTTTATATGCAAACTACAAACACAAATAGCACAACAAACTTAAACATGTAACACATACATGTAACCTATTTTCATAGCACATGACCGGGTACAGTTATTTATACACCCACTACCTAAAGACGAAAGAATATTCGATTTGTCAGAACATTTGGTGCAATCCGACAGAATCTTCAGAGATTCACTATCAATTTCCAATAATATAAAATTCTGAAAAGCTATAAGCACATGGGTTTACTTTTCGGTCCTTCTAATTGCCTTCATTATGAGTGGGGTGAATATTCTCTTGATTGAAAAAATCAGGATTCAAATTTCAGCTTTCAGATTTGTCAAAGAAAAAAGGATATGACACAAAGGGTCAAAGAACAAGCTTACAGTACAACATGAACAGAGAACTTCTCTCTTTTGCAAAACAAAACAGTGTTTTGCCCATCACTTATAACCTCCAACAGACATAGCAATAAAAATCCAATAAGTCATCGTACAGGATCTATGCAAAACCGGAAATAAATCGACCATGGCCGCTCAACTATTATTATTGATTATAAAGTAAGACAATGTTAAGTTATTTGCAGTGTTTGAGAGAACTTATTGAATATGAAGGATCGACCACAGCCGAATATAATTTTCTTACCTGCTTTTATTTGTTTTTTATTTTTTTTTTGCAATAAAAAAATATTAAAGAAAAAAAAATGTACAAAGCAAGAATCGGGCCTGATTGCAATCTTTTGAAAAATTTCACTGCCTACTTTTATACGTTAGGTAAAAAGATTTTTGTTGCCTATGATAAGGCGTAAAAGTAAAAAATACATAAACCCCATTGGTTGGTTTTTTTTTTTTCACTCTTCTTTTATATTTATATAAACGTAAGAAAATTATTATTTGTTTTAATGCAATTTTTTTGTTCAGACAGCGTATTATGGTTTTGAATTGAACATTTAAATATGTTATTAAATTAAAGTTTTTGTAGAATGAAAAAAAAAATTCAAATATAACAAAACGCTTAAATACTTCAATGCATAATCATCAGTGATATATGACAGTGTTTACAAATCTAAAGCTAAAGAAGAAAATCTCATTTATTTTGCATGTTTAATCCTTCATAAATCAGACAAAAAAAAAAAAAAAAGAAAAAAAATCCACAAAAAATTGAATCGATCGTAAATGCTAAAATTTTCGCAATTTTTCCTGCATCCAGTCGGATATAAAAATGAAATGAAAAAAAAAAAGTGGAAAAGGAAAACAAACTAAAAACAAAAAAGAAGTGGAAAAACAGCAAGAAAAATATTTGCTCTCTTATGTAAAAACAAACTAGGTGCAAAACGAAAAAAAAAGAGAGGGAAACAAATAAAATAATCATTGGAGAGTTTGTCACTGTACCATAAGATAAATGAGCCAAGTTAAGGTGCTACAACAACAAACCCCTAACATAAAGACGAACATCTAAATATACGAACACCGCATATATTGTTAAGTTGATGTAAGCGATTAAAAGTAAAGGTGACTTGACTGCCACTGAATCTGTTTACTGTATCGTGAAACGATAAAAAAAAAAATTTAAAAAAAAAACAAAAGAGAAGAGAAGAAATGCACGGATTTGCAAAGAGCAGACAATGAAAAATCCTGGTAAAAGCAACTTAAGATCCGAGATTAACAAGTGAAACTAACAGAAATCACACACATACATATATACACACACACACATACATACATGCGCGCACACAAGCAAACATTCGATCCGCTTTAGCAATAGTGGCGGCGCAAGTAGCACCTGCTTCCTTCTTTTCTCCATACTCTCTCCATACATATATATATATATGTCTATACACAATATATAGAAAGTTAAAAAGACCTGTACATACGCAAACACCGATACATATATTTATATATCGTGCACATTAAACTTGTTTACACTTCTGCTAGTCGAAGGACATTATCCAGTTTAATGATATAGATACGAATGACCGAGCAATGACAACAACGACAGCATTCACGACAACAAATTTTCAGCAAAACCAGCATTGAACGTGCATCACACAAAAGGGCAAATTACGAACTAATGCAAACAAAAGTTGAATGTAAAAGCTGGTTATCGCCTTTTTTCACATTGTGCCACGATGACGATGCGAGTATCTTTCAAGTATACTACCAACAACACTACGAATATCGTTAAATAATTTACAAGAGCATACCATAACCTGAAGACGACAACAAAAGTAGTTTTTTAATGTTCTTTAAGACAATTTATTAAAATGCGTAACAGAAGTATGTATAGTTTTTTAAAAAAACAAGATTTATTTTATTCGCCCTTGAAACGCTATCTATAACATAAAATTCTCAAAATTTTCCTTTAAATATATATAAGAAAAAACTAGTTTATCTTATGTAAAAGATTTTTAACTGCTTAAGAGCAGCAATGTCATTAGGTGCATAAAATCAAACTTGAATCGAATATATTGAATCGCTGCTATCGAGCGAAGAAATTCCTTAAACTTTTTCCCCATACTTCCATCTATGTGATGATGATAGACTCACTTATGTCTAGGACAAGATCAATAGCAATAAGCGAATTAATGTGAATAGATAGTAAATTTCAGTTAATAATTTTTTTTAATTGAACCTTTTCACCGCCATGTCGACTATGTGTCGATAATGTATTTTTAATATCAATTTATACGTCAAGTTAAGACTATTATTATTATTTAAAATTACTAAACTTTGTTTTTTTTTTTTTTTTTTTAATGCTTCAATTGTTTCTTATTGAGATCAATTTTGCCTCTTTTTGCAAATTAATTGAAAAGTTAGTCGTAGCAAAATATAAAAAAACCAACAATAATTAAGGTTGCAAAGGTTTAAAAAGAATAACTTATCATATATTATACATTTTTGAACATTGTGTCTGATTTGCAGTAAATATGTATGCATATCTTCTATTAATGATTGAAATCCACTTAACTGGTTAGTAATTCTTTCATTCAGATACTGTGTGACATACTATAATGTCTGCTCATAAAAATAAAATTTGGTTAATTTTTTGGTTTCGCAAAATGTTGAAATTTTTTCATCTGCACGACAACCCACCGTCCTGCCTCGTCCGGAACATTTTACAGGACCGAAAATATTACCGTTGAATGCATATGTGACTGAGACCGCGATTCAAACAGAGTCAGTGCAACTGCTAAGAAACTAAAACTTTGAGGTGAACTTCTTGGTGTTACTAATCAAGCCTGCACTTTCGTAACGTGATAAGTGCCTTTCTATCTTTGATAGATGCACCACCCTACACTACAGTATAGTGTATTTTGTACTAAAATATATTGTACTACAGTATAGTGTATTTTGTACTGAAAATGATTGTACTACAGTATAGTGCATTTTGTACTGAAAATGATTGTACTACAGTACATTGCATTTTCTACTGAAAACGATTGTACTACGGCACAAAATATTTTGTACTACAGTATAGTGCATTTTCTAC
>NW_024005504.1:0-3974 GCF_014805625.2 Glossina fuscipes | reverse complement strand
TGTAGTACAATCATTTTCAGTACAAAATACACTATACTGTAGTACAATATATTTTAGTACAAAATACACTATACTGTAGTGTAGGGTGGTGCATCTATCAAAGATAGAAAGGCACTTATCACGTTACGAAAGTGCAGGCTTGATTAGTAACACCAAGAAGTTCACCTCAAAGTTTTAGTTTCTTAGCAGTTGCACTGACTCTGTTTGAATCGCGGTCTCAGTCACATATGCATTCAACGGTAATATTTTCGGTCCTGTAAAATGTTCCGGACGAGGCAGGACGGTGGGTTGTCGTGCAGATGAAAAAATTTCAACATTTTGCGAAACCAAAAAATTAACCAAATTTTATTTTTATGAGCAGACATTATAGTATGTCACACAGTATCTGAATGAAAGAATTACTAACCAGTTAAGTGGATTTCAATCATTAATAGAAGATATGCATACATATTTACTGCAAATCAGACACAATGTTCAAAAATGTATAATATATGATAAGTTATTCTTTTTAAACCTTTGCAACCTTAATTATTGTTGGTTTTTTTATATTTTGCTACGACTAACTTTTCAATTAATTTGCAAAAAGAGGCAAAATTGATCTCAATAAGAAACAATTGAAGCATTAAAAAAAAAAAAAAAAAAACAAAGTTTAGTAATTTTAAATAATAATAATAGTCTTAACTTGACGTATAAATTGATATTAAAAATACATTATCGACACATAGTCGACATGGCGGTGAAAAGGTTCAATTAAAAAAAATTATTAACTGAAATTTACTATCTATTCACATTAATTCGCTTATTGCTATTGATCTTGTCCTAGACATAAGTGAGTCTATCATCATCACATAGATGGAAGTATGGGGAAAAAGTTTAAGGAATTTCTTCGCTCGATAGCAGCGATTCAATATATTCGATTCAAGTTTGATTTTATGCACCTAATGACATTGCTGCTCTTAAGCAGTTAAAAATCTTTTACATAAGATAAACTAGTTTTTTCTTATATATATTTAAAGGAAAATTTTGAGAATTTTATGTTATAGATAGCGTTTCAAGGGCGAATAAAATAAATCTTGTTTTTTTAAAAAACTATACATACTTCTGTTACGCATTTTAATAAATTGTCTTAAAGAACATTAAAAAACTACTTTTGTTGTCGTCTTCAGGTTATGGTATGCTCTTGTAAATTATTTAACGATATTCGTAGTGTTGTTGGTAGTATACTTGAAAGATACTCGCATCGTCATCGTGGCACAATGTGAAAAAAGGCGATAACCAGCTTTTACATTCAACTTTTGTTTGCATTAGTTCGTAATTTGCCCTTTTGTGTGATGCACGTTCAATGCTGGTTTTGCTGAAAATTTGTTGTCGTGAATGCTGTCGTTGTTGTCATTGCTCGGTCATTCGTATCTATATCATTAAACTGGATAATGTCCTTCGACTAGCAGAAGTGTAAACAAGTTTAATGTGCACGATATATAAATATATGTATCGGTGTTTGCGTATGTACAGGTCTTTTTAACTTTCTATATATTGTGTATAGACATATATATATATATGTATGGAGAGAGTATGGAGAAAAGAAGGAAGCAGGTGCTACTTGCGCCGCCACTATTGCTAAAGCGGATCGAATGTTTGCTTGTGTGCGCGCATGTATGTATGTGTGTGTGTGTATATATGTATGTGTGTGATTTCTGTTAGTTTCACTTGTTAATCTCGGATCTTAAGTTGCTTTTACCAGGATTTTTCATTGTCTGCTCTTTGCAAATCCGTGCATTTCTTCTCTTCTCTTTTGTTTTTTTTTTAAATTTTTTTTTTTATCGTTTCACGATACAGTAAACAGATTCAGTGGCAGTCAAGTCACCTTTACTTTTAATCGCTTACATCAACTTAACAATATATGCGGTGTTCGTATATTTAGATGTTCGTCTTTATGTTAGGGGTTTGTTGTTGTAGCACCTTAACTTGGCTCATTTATCTTATGGTACAGTGACAAACTCTCCAATGATTATTTTATTTGTTTCCCTCTCTTTTTTTTTCGTTTTGCACCTAGTTTGTTTTTACATAAGAGAGCAAATATTTTTCTTGCTGTTTTTCCACTTCTTTTTTGTTTTTAGTTTGTTTTCCTTTTCCACTTTTTTTTTTTCATTTCATTTTTATATCCGACTGGATGCAGGAAAAATTGCGAAAATTTTAGCATTTACGATCGATTCAATTTTTTGTGGATTTTTTTTCTTTTTTTTTTTTTTTTGTCTGATTTATGAAGGATTAAACATGCAAAATAAATGAGATTTTCTTCTTTAGCTTTAGATTTGTAAACACTGTCATATATCACTGATGATTATGCATTGAAGTATTTAAGCGTTTTGTTATATTTGAATTTTTTTTTTCATTCTACAAAAACTTTAATTTAATAACATATTTAAATGTTCAATTCAAAACCATAATACGCTGTCTGAACAAAAAAATTGCATTAAAACAAATAATAATTTTCTTACGTTTATATAAATATAAAAGAAGAGTGAAAAAAAAAAAAACCAACCAATGGGGTTTATGTATTTTTTACTTTTACGCCTTATCATAGGCAACAAAAATCTTTTTACCTAACGTATAAAAGTAGGCAGTGAAATTTTTCAAAAGATTGCAATCAGGCCCGATTCTTGCTTTGTACATTTTTTTTTCTTTAATATTTTTTTATTGCAAAAAAAAAATAAAAAACAAATAAAAGCAGGTAAGAAAATTATATTCGGCTGTGGTCGATCCTTCATATTCAATAAGTTCTCTCAAACACTGCAAATAACTTAACATTGTCTTACTTTATAATCAATAATAATAGTTGAGCGGCCATGGTCGATTTATTTCCGGTTTTGCATAGATCCTGTACGATGACTTATTGGATTTTTATTGCTATGTCTGTTGGAGGTTATAAGTGATGGGCAAAACACTGTTTTGTTTTGCAAAAGAGAGAAGTTCTCTGTTCATGTTGTACTGTAAGCTTGTTCTTTGACCCTTTGTGTCATATCCTTTTTTCTTTGACAAATCTGAAAGCTGAAATTTGAATCCTGATTTTTTCAATCAAGAGAATATTCACCCCACTCATAATGAAGGCAATTAGAAGGACCGAAAAGTAAACCCATGTGCTTATAGCTTTTCAGAATTTTATATTATTGGAAATTGATAGTGAATCTCTGAAGATTCTGTCGGATTGCACCAAATGTTCTGACAAATCGAATATTCTTTCGTCTTTAGGTAGTGGGTGTATAAATAACTGTACCCGGTCATGTGCTATGAAAATAGGTTACATGTATGTGTTACATGTTTAAGTTTGTTGTGCTATTTGTGTTTGTAGTTTGCATATAAAAGTAAATGAAAAAGAGTAATTATATGTAAGGTCTGTCTATACGACCTCCCGTGGCTTTTATATCTACTTAAATAAATATCTGCTTGAAAAAGTAAAAAAATAATTTCTTTAGTAAATTTAATTTAAATCGATATTTAGAATTTCTAGAACTTAAAAGATATGGGATTTAAACGAACAATTTTGTTTATATATAAGCCCGAGTCTAGGCATTAAAATACTTTATGATTCGATTCAAAAAGTAGTCGACGAGTAGAGTAGCAAATCATGCATAGTCGTATTGTGATGATGTTTGAATTTTAATCAATTAAATAAAAAAAAAATAAATAACAAATATATTAGGAATAATTAATTAATAATTTTTGTTAAATTCAGTTGAAATTTAATGACTTTTTTTTGTTGTTGTTGTAACACTTTTTAATAATTATCTTTAAAACAATTAATTTTATGCGTTGAAATGACAAAGCAGATATGCAAATCATAAAAATAAAGGCAACAAATATTAATGTTTAATGTAAATCTCAAACTTGCCGGAAATAGATTATATATATATGCAACTAACAATAAAGACATACGACAACCAACCGGATGTTCATGGCACATCAATAGATAGAAA
>NW_024005503.1:2698-4474 GCF_014805625.2 Glossina fuscipes | reverse complement strand
TATGCACTGTTTCGTTAGGAGTTTTAAAGGAAAATCATAAGACAATGTTTGAACCATGTCTGTCGCTTAGCAAAGAACACGCCATAGATGGCCTTAAGTTGGGTACGGTTAATAAGTTTTTCTTTGAATTTGAAAAAATGTTCTTACCTGATGATTGGCGAGGAATTGATTGCTTGTGGCGAGATGAGGATCTTGAAATATTACGAGAAACGGAGTACTTTTGGATGGAAGGTATTTCTGGATTCTACGGTGTAGCATATCAGCCCCGTATTCTGTGTGGTTGGATTGTCGGTCGCCATGCTCGCTACGTGGAAACGTTAGCCGAAGAAGATGTTCTAAAAGCCTTAATGTGGATGTTAAGGAAATTCTTAAAATTCCCGGTACCAGATCCAATAAAGTTCATTCGCACTCAATGGTACACAAATAGTAATTTTCGGGGCACTTACAGCTATCGTACCCTATATGCTGATGAGTTGCGTACGGGAGCTTGGGATCTAGCGAAACCTACGACAGATGACGATGACAAACCCATTGTGCAATTTGCTGGCGAAGCGACTCATAATCATTATTTTGGTACTGTTCATGGTGCTATCGAGACTGGCTGGCGGGAAGCAGATCGTTTAATTAATTACTACGAAAAGAAGAAGACCTCGAATTGAATTTCTGAAAAAATACGAAACAAAATTGACACACATTGTTTTTTTAACGAATAAATAAAGCATACATAAGAAAAGCAAATTGTTATAGGCGATCTAGTGATTTAGATGAATTCAAATTTGGAATCGAACTTTTAAAAAATAACTGTTCTTAAATATATAAGTACTGCTGATCTCTCTGCTTTTTTAACATCGCTAGCAGACCGGCTAAAAGGAATTCATTTAACAATGAAATATTTATTAAAAAAAAAAAAAAAAAAAAAAAACAAGTGATAAAGTTATACTCGGCAGGGGTCGAATCTCGCATACCCACCACTATGTTTTTCGACTTTTACTCTCCAAATTCTTCTCTTGAATTGATACCCACATCGCTGGTACTATTTACAAAAAATTAATCGCTTTGTTTACCAAATTCATTTTAAAAGGAACCCATTTTTAGGCAGATAATGTATCTTCATTGAAGGATTGTACAAATAGCTTTAAATATTCGGTCTTGTTTGCCTCATCACAAATAAGCATAAAATCTTAAAAAAGTGAAAAAAAAACAGAATTAAGAAGTAATTAACTTGCAATTTTGTGTGGGCGTGGCGGAAGTTTTTCATTTTTGCACGTAGGGCGTAGAGTGCTTCGCAAAGTAAATGTGGAAAATTTCACCCTTTAAACTTTTGTAATTTCTGAGTGACGAGCAAAACCAATAAACTTTTCTTAAGATGAATAGAGTTGCGTGCAGTTTATGCTCTCCTGCCGACTTCTGCTCTGACCAAGTTGCCTGATTTTCAATACCAACCTGCGCGCAGAAACTTCTATTTCTATAAAATTTGAAGTTGATATCTTTATTTTTGCGACCAGGAGACTGCCAAGAAAACATACCACACAGACACACAGACGGACCGACACGTCTTGAACAATTCGGAATTGCACGATGATCAAGAATATATATACCTTATAGGGTCGCTGAAGCTTCCTTTGGGTGCAACATATATTATGGGAAAAAAACAAGATGTGTATACCCCATACCATCTTACAGTGGTGGGTATAAACAAAAAAGCGAAATATGATGGAATAATAGTAAAACAGATTTGAATAAAATTAATAAAGAAATATAAAGAAAAAACTAAAA
>NW_024005503.1:0-2598 GCF_014805625.2 Glossina fuscipes | reverse complement strand
AAAGAAAAAACTAAAACTAATCTCTTACTTTATTCAGGTTGAGAAAAAGAGTTTCGTGTTCACTCTGCCCTTTGTCGTTGATTCGCTTTTTGAGAGAATGAAGAGAAATTATAATCTCGATTGATCATTTCAATTATATACTTCCCCAATAGTTCATTATCTGAAATAAAGTTTGAATTCAGATAAAATATCAATGAGCTCAACTGTTAAAACGAAATCGACAGCAGTCAACTCAGCCTTAGCTAATAATCACATTCGCATTGCCTGCTTTCTGGACAGAGATTTCTTATTGTGTCAGATAGTAAACCCGCTTTGCAATCATTTCCCTCAGGTAATAGAATTCAAATCTTTGCTCTAAAGTCTCAAATCTGATACTTTTTGTTTTCGTTTTCGCTGGCTGCTCAGTCACATGAGTATTCTTGGCAACACAAATTCATATTATTTTGCTTCTTCCAGATCATTACATTTTAATGATTTTTTTCTTTGGACTTCTACTGATTTGGGGGCAATCGACAAGAAACACTCAGTTTTTTGTGGCATCAGCGATGGAATAGTTCACTTTTATTCTTAATTTCCGCAAGTAAATAAAGCTTCTTCGTTTACCATTTACGAGCTCAGACGAGACATTATTTGCCTTATTAAGAGGCTGATGTCTAATCACACGAGATGTAGTGATCACTCATTCAAAATTAAGGTAGTGAGTGGTCTTTCATGTATATGTGGAATTTTGCAATCTCCTGATCGTATTCTATTTGTCTGTCCGAGTGTTGCCACTTCTATTCGCCATTCCACATTTCGCGAATTGTCTATATATGGTGTCCATGATCGCAGTGTTTGTTACATTTTCCATTTCACTTACAGTTTTGCCAAATATATATATATGGACCGACTCGCTCCCACACTCTTTCACTCTAGCAATTTTCAAGTCTTCCATAGGCCACTCCTTCTACTCCATGCGAACAGCGTATCATGCAAAATTAATAAAAAATGGAAATGGGCAGAAATGGCCTCTGTACGGTGGCGACCGTGTAACAGGCAAAAATGAACAAGTCATTAACTAAACGTAGGCTAATTACAAAATATAAAGAAATAATAACAAATATATACCAAAACTAACCCTAACTTTATTAAGGCCCACCCAAAGAACTCCGTGTTCACATTGCATCTTCTTTAGACAACATAGTAGATTGTTAATTTGCTGTTTAACAAAAAAAGAAGAAGAAGAATGATTATAAATACGTTTTTGAATATTTTCTAATTATTAGAATGAAAGAAAAATGATAAATCAAAGTTATCATGGTGTTTGCAGGACATAGTAATACGGGTAGCTTGCCGGCCGTCCGGTCGTGTACTATTAGACACTTTTAATGTCCTTTCACGCTTTTAGGGAAGAAACTTCGATAGTATAAGTCACTGGGTTACCATTCGAAGTCTAAATATCGGCTTCAAAGGCAAGCTCAAGGCAAAGTCTGTAAAACTCAGTTATCATATCTTCTCTCAAAGTTCTTCTTCTCCCCAATTTTATATCTTCTCCCAAAGTGTATTGAAGTTCTATGTTCGTTCTGTGGTTACAATAATCACAGCGTTGCCAGCAAGACTTCTCCAAATAAGAACGAAGAGCGAGAGGTAAGTGGATTAACGATAATATATTTCTCAAAGAGTTCAATGAGAAATGCATGAAACATAAGAAAATATTTCTCCTTCTTTGAACAATAGAGAGTCGATCGAAGGTCGATCACAAAGCAAAAGAAAACAAAAATTCAAGGAGCAAAGAGTTCCAGATTCGACTGGCGGTGATGGATACTGGCAACAATTCGCCTCATAGTCACAACGTCAACCGCAACAGCAACCAGTCCCAGGGCAGGATCCAAAAAATAGGCCGAGGTGCTGCAAACTTGGTACAGTTAATTTTTTTACGTTAAATTGCTATTGTGACATAATTACCAGCATGAAGCATTGAAAATTATATCTTTTTGTCGTATGAACTTCAGTTTTCGCTATGCAGGGAGGGGGTTCAAAATTTACCCTAGCCGGGCCAAAAATTTCATACCAATTTAGATTGCCGCCATTTTTGCCGAAAAAATTTGAAAATTAAATTTTGTTTTCGTGGTCGAAATAGTAGACCGTAGTATAATTTTCTTACTCGTTGGCTTTTAAGTTAAGCGCAGTTGAAATAGGTTAAGTTGCGGTTTGTGTTACAGCGCAACGTCTTGCTAATTAATTCCAAACCTAGCAAGCCTCTGAGAAATGCAATTGCAAATGCATTCATAACAACATTTCTATATAAAGAAAATTAGAAATTACATGAAATTAGTTTCTATCAGAACGTGTTAGCGTTCAGATTTATATTCGCGTAATTAGTAATAATGTCTTTGAAGACTTCCTCTGATCTAAAAGCTCCACAATCTACTCGTATAGTAGTAATAGGGGCAGGACCGTCAGGTTTAGCAGCCGCTACGCGTTTAGTAGAAGCCGGATTTGAAAACGTTTTAATATTAGAAGCTGAACATCGGATAGGTGGCCGAGTGTATACCGTTCCTTTCGGCGATAGCGTGGTAGATTTGGGCGCCCAATGGTGTCATGGTGAAAAGGATAACG
>NW_024005502.1:0-3958 GCF_014805625.2 Glossina fuscipes | reverse complement strand
CTTTGGAATATTATTAATCTAAATGTGGGCGCGGTTACCCTAATGTCCCGCATTGTGATACCGCAAATGAAAAAACAGGGAAAAGGTGCTATAGTGAATATAGCTTCAAGCGCACATTGGATACCCACGCCTTTAGCAGCTGTGTATGGCGCCACGAAACGTTATGTAAGATCGTTAAGTTTAGCGATGGAACGCGAATTGTTTAAGTATAACATAAATGTGCAGTGCGTTGAACCATGGTTCGTTCGAACGGAACTTATTCAGTTCTCGGATATACTTTCACGAAACAAATACTTTGGAACGCCAGTAGACACGTTTACTCGCTCGGCTGTCTTCATATTGGGTAAAACACTGGAGACGACCGGCTACTGGACACACGCTATAATGGTAACATTTTTTTACACATAATAATTTCCAAACTAAGAAAGAACAATTTCAGACTTTTTTTGCGAAATTATTCCCGGAATGGTTGGCCATACGGGGTTTTCATTTTATTAGCAACTATGTTAGAAAAGATTATTTAAGAAATCAGCTTGAAGGAAAGGAAAATTAAGTTATTTATTATAGTCTATTAAGTATCGTGAGGAGCCAGAGACGTCCCCCGTTTCGGCCTCGTTGCTGAGGGGGTGCTAGACTAAGTTAGGCAGTTATAGGATTAAGTAAAGGGAAGTCAGAGTAAAGAGAAATCAGCATCAGCATCAGCCGAAGTTTAGCCAAGTTTCTTAGTGCTAGAGTAAGTTAGAGAAAGTTAGTTAAGATAGAGGAGTCAAAGAGAGTGGACTTGTTAGTCTGGTTGGTGCGGTTACAATGATGGTGGCATTGGGTCTTAAAGTCAAGAAAATTAATTTATATTTGAAGTAGAACAAAGAAAACTCATCTTCAGTTATTTACTAATCAAGTGCAACGAGAATGAAAAGTTGAACTTTAAAAATTGTAATAAGATATTTTAATGGAACGAAATAAACGGTTTTGAACTCAAGAATCCTTATAGAGTTTGTTAAATGGTGTTTAAAAAAATATAAAATAAAAGACAGGAACAATCTTTAAAAAAACCTGCATAGAAATCATAAAAGGTAAATAAGTAAACCATCCAAAGAAAATTCTTGTGAAGTAAGCGTGGAGGCGCTGAGCTCACCCCAGCACCAGGTATGGGGTTCAGCCCTCACGGTGTAAAGCAGATCAGGCCGAAACAAGAATTTGATGCTTCAAAATAAGTAAATTAAATAAAAGTCATCCGCCTGAGTAGCCGAAGGCGAGGAATCTCGACTAGCAAGTCAATGGTCGTGGGTTCGAATCTCAAGTGCGGTAGAGTTTTTAATAAAAGCCGATAGCCTTAGATGCTAGTGCTTTTAAGAGTTTAGTCTTAGAATTATTTCTCTGACGAAATTAATAATAATAACAATAATAATAATAATAAATAAAAGTCATAAAAATTGAGACAGGCAGACGGAAAGTGATAGGCATTTTCTCTATTGCTCTGTTAGGTCCGCTTCGTATTACTAATAATCTGTATCAGTCATGTAACGACAAAAATATCTGCCTATAATCAACAATGCACCGCCGACTACTCGACCCTTCACTACGGTGCTATCCTTTTTTTTTTGTTTGGGCGCAGGTGCCGGGCGTAAGAGATGCACCCTTAAAGGCATATAATTTTCTCTTTTGAAAGTTAATTTTTACATTCAGCTTAGAGCCGAATACAATCCATAAACATTCATCGTCCATTGTGCACTTAAATCTAAAAATAATCCATAGTCCATAGACCATAATCCACGTTTCCATGTAGCTGAATACAAAGCAGCCGCAACCCGTTACATATGCAGGGATTGGGTTTAGCGCTTTCGCTAGTTCCGTTAAGCTGATGCGATATTCCTACGGTCTTTTCCTTAAATGGTAAGAAAGAAGAAGAAATTTATTCAAAGACTGAACGCGTTTCAAAGGAAAATTTTGGATAAATTTCACAATTTAACGAACGAATAAATGATTCATTTGGCTGTGATTGTGTGGGTTCACGCGACGCGAAAGAAACGCATTGCTCGCATTCATTTCATTCACATTTTTATAGTGCGCGCAACTTTTAAGTCGATAGTCAATAAAAACTTATTTTGCGTCGAGAATATCTAAACTATATGTATTCTCAATTTTTAATGCAGTCTCTACTAAGCGAAGCTATAATAGACTTAACACCGTTTGACCCCATTAAATAAAGTCTGTTTTTCATACTTTGTAAATGTGAGAATTGATTTCATATAATTAAAACTATTAGCAACATTGTTGCTTCAACGAAAGATCAATTACAGGTGTCGCTCGTGTAACACGGTACAAAATATGCGACTTTAATTACATGGTTTGAAATGACGCGATTTCAAAAAATCGAAAATATACATATTCCGTTGGATTTTCCCTCTATTTGCATGCAAGAAGGGGAATCCCAAGATCCCCAAGGGGAAGATTGACACAGAGAAATATCTGGTTTTCGGTTTGGCAAATGTCACTATCCGTTTTGTTCTTTTGATCTCAAGCAAATGTGGAGAAAAGCCTTTATGGATTAGAAAATCATTAAATTGCGGGGAAGCTACTATTGCAAGGGCTATATTGATTTACCGTGGAAATGGAACTTAGCCTTATATCGTTTCATCATTTGAATCTAACTGATCTGCATGAACCAATGGCTTTAAGCGAAAAGTGAGAACATTTATACATACACAGTTCTTTAGGTCTTTATGTAGAAATTCTGACAGATTTTAAGATCGAAATAGGCAAGTAAACGCATCTACTTCAGATAACTTTGGTAATGATGGAAAAATAACTTGTGAGCAGGACTGTCAAATCATTTTGAGAAAGGAAAAGATCTCGTGGCTAACAATTTTCGATGAGAATTATGATGAAAATTAATTTTTTGATCGTGATTATTAGTTTTATATTCCACAGCAAATATGGTAAAAAGTTATATCGCGTTTGTACGGACACCGTTTATTATGCAAGCTTGTCTGTCCGTCTGTTCGTTTTGTTTTTCTATGCTCAACTTACTGATCGCTATTTTGAAATTTTTGGATGAAATTTCGTTCATTAACTTGTTTTCCCTCAAGGGCGAACGTTATTAACATCTGTTCGTATCGGACCACATTTTCGACCACTTCCCATACAATACCTTATCTTGAAAAGTGCATATCTGAATTACTATGCTGAGCAAAGTGTTGTAGCGGTATAGTGTATTGATGGACTTTGCTCCTATTCGATCCTTTTTGTTTTTATACTCCATCATAATTTTAAATTTCAAATTTTTTGTTTTATAAAAACTTGAAGTCAACTAACTTTCCATTTCATACGTGCATATTTGGAACGAAATTTCAGCTATCATTATATTTTACGCCTTAAGAATTGGTTTGGGTGTAACACGGTAGATATTGCCTTGAATTATGACCTAAGTTTAGCTTATATTCTTCTATTTTCGTTTAATATGGTTTTGATATAGCACGGTACGAATTAACCCTGTTCTACAAAGGACATCGGTATAAAACTAATTAAATCACTTTTAGAATTTTCTTCAATAAGTCGTCAATTATCAATTATTAACTATGAATTATTTATTAATTATCAATTACTTTAAACAGGTTCCAAATATTGAATCTAACGTTAAAGAAAACAAGAAAAATTGATAACAAAGTCCGGTGTATAGTGCATAGCGAACTGGAAACAACTCAAGCAACTCAAACGTTGTTTCATTAGGCGTACACAGACAACGACATACGGAACAATTGTGAGGTTTAAACACTAATATTGAATCTGGTTTCGTGAAAGCGTTTTCAGCGATTGAAAGAATAAAGTGACGAATAGCATTTGTTAACTTTTTTATTTAAAATAATTTATATCGATTATTTCCACTTGTGATCTCTTTGGGCTTCTTCAGTAGCATGTCGACCTTCCACGAAATGCTTTTGTCGGCAATTAATTTAAT
>NW_024005501.1:0-1787 GCF_014805625.2 Glossina fuscipes | reverse complement strand
TCGGCTATTAGTTTAATCGGCGTTCTTGCGATTATCTGCTTTTTGTACGATAACTTCAAGTCATTGTTTAGCATTTTAAAAGCTGTGCTGCAACCGTATTTTCGACCTCAATTACCGCATAATTTAGCCGACAAATTTGGGAAATGGGCAGGTGAGTAAAAGGAAAAAAAACCATTTAAATGTAATGTTGGTGAGATATAAATTGCACCTCGTTATACTCGCTTATGTCAATTGACAGGTGCGTAGAGTTCACTAAAAGTCTACCGTACATTATATGCGATTTACGTTGAGTATGTCTTTCAATGCACATGACTCAGAAGCCTTTTAAAACAGATATACGTTTGATTATGATGGAGATTCTTCTATTTACTGATGCTAACGACAAGAATAAAAAGGACTGGATCATAGATTTAGTGCACATGAAAGTTTTCTTCTTTACTTTCTCTTTTTTCTAAGTTGTCGCAGCAAAACTAACTGTTTTCGAAACCGGTAATCCATTTCTAATGCTTCGTAGGCTTTTGGTGCGTTTTCATTTTATCTGAATAAGTATTGACGATATTCGTAAGGTGACTGTTACATTTCATACAAAATTATTCAATACATTGTATACATTGTATACTAAGTATGTACTTTTATATGTAAGAACATTTATTTCTCACTTAAATCGTATAATTATTCTCTCGTTTCTGTCTGTTGGCAATTAAGTTAAGAATTAATAAACTTGTTAAACACACAATTCAATTCAATTATAACTTATAAATAAAATTTACAGTCTAAATGTTTAGTTTTCAAGGGTGTCCAGCACCTGAACCAAAGTCATCCAAAGTTACTAAAGTTAAGCAGCAAAGAAGTTGATATGCTTCACCTATTTTTATCATAGAATACCAAAAAATTGCTTTGTTGCCATACAAAGGCTTATCTTTGATACTTTGGGCGTGCCCTTCAACCGATTTTCAACAACAAACTGCGTGCAAAATCGTCAAAGGCTTTTGCCAAATTTGAAGTCTATAGCTTCATTTTTGCTGCCAGGAGAATGTTTACAACAGGCATTACACAGACGGATAGATAGACAATTGGACAGACGGACATACTTAAATCGATTTAGACTTTGATGCTAATCAAGAATATATACGCTTTGTGGTGTCTCTGATGCGTCCTTCTGGGCGTTGCAAACGTTTTGACAAACTGAATATACCCTTCATCCTTCGGAGATGGATACAAAGAGAAGTAAAGTACGCAATTTTCTTCTATGGAGTTAAAATAGCTGTGAAAATCTACATTTTGAAAATCACTGATGAAATAAAACAAAATCACTGATGAAATCGTCTATGAATCAATAGAAATAGTCTATCTGACGAGATCTCATTTCTTCAAGAATTTATGACCTACTTCACCTTCTATCTTCTATGTATCTCAAGAGATCTATTTCTGTGCGCTTTAATCGAAAATGGAGGTGGTTAAGAAATCTTCTTATAGGAATGCTTTATAATTTCTAGCGTTGGATATATCCAGCAGACGTTGTGCAGATAATTCCCCGTTAGAGAAACTTCTTTCTTTCAAGATCATGCTACGCCGTTTAATATTTGTATAAATAATCTTTTGAAATTTTCGATCCCCTTCAATCATTGCAGTAATTACGGGCGGTAGCGATGGCATTGGTAAAGGATATGCCAAAGAGTTGGCTAAACGCGGCCTCAATGTCGTCATCATATCACGCACGAAGGAGAAATTGATTGCGACTGCAAACGAAATTGGTAATCAAAAAAGTTAAAACCGTGCTTTTGAAA
>NW_024005500.1:0-2802 GCF_014805625.2 Glossina fuscipes | reverse complement strand
GAACTACTAGGCATACCGATAGGGATATTGGGTAAGTACGGATTCGTTAACTCATCTTTCTTCAAATTATTTTCAAAATAAATTTCTATTGCAGTAAACAACGTTGGATGCGCCTATTGTCCGGATGAACTTTGTACTCAATCTGAGGATTTGCTTTGGAATATTATTAACGTAAATGTGGGCGCGATTACCTTAATGTCCCGCATTGTAATACCGCAAATGAAGAAACAGGGAAAAGGTGCTATAGTGAACATAGCGTCATCCGCAGAATTACAGCCAATGCCTTTGTGGGCGGTTTATGGCGCCACGAAACGTTATGTAAGATCGTTAAGTTTAGCGATGGAACGCGAATTGTGTGCACACAATATAAGCGTGCAGTGTGTGACACCATCATTCGTTTCTACCAAAATTATTCAGTTTCCAGAAAACTTTCTAGGTGCAATGTTTGCAACTCCAATAGAGACGTATACACGCTCGGCTGTCTTCACATTGGGTAAAACTCAGGAGACGACGGGCTATTGGACACACGCTATAATGGTAAGATTAAAGCTTGTTTTACACACATCTGTTTGTTAATTAAGATCAATTTTAGTTTTTTGTTGCAAAATTATTCCCGGAATGCTGGCGCATGAGGGCTTTTCATTTTTTTAGCGATTATATTAGAAAAGAATGCCTAAGAGATCAGCTGAAAGGGAAGGAAAGGTAAAATTTTTATTTCTTGCATTTGACATCAACTACAACTAAAAGACAAAATTTTATACGATAGATTAGTTAAATGAAAATGAAATAAATGTAATAACGTTTGAGAAGGCAAGATGAAATGTGATAAGTCTTCTTCTTAATTTCTCGAAATGTACTGTTAGTGCTATCAATGGTAGCAGAATTGGAACAAACATTATAACAAGCAAGAAAAGAGTAAGAAATGTAAGCAGAGCGACGAAGAACACAAATCTTTTACTACAAATTTTTATAGAAAATTAATTATTAAAAACTAAATAGAAAGATGCTTGTCTGACTTGCTGTCCTTATCCAAATGTTATTATCACCGTACCGTATGGATAAGAAAAAAAGCACAGAGTATGGATCATACAACAAAAACAAAAAGCATCAGGTCCGGATAAAATAATTAATTTCTGTATAAAAATGCTGACGAAAATAGTAGAACTAATGTATAGTCGGGATATCTGATGGTTTGACAAAGAAGGTGTAACGTATCTCCTTCCTAAAGGTCCGTGCAAGGTGTGCCACCGTAGCTTTTGCCAAATATGAACCAAAGTCAAAATAATAACAATAGCACTAATAGTAACAACAATGATAGAAAAAGTCTTTTGTACATTTTTTTAAAAAACCTTCTCTTGAAAGAAACTTTTTTGCACAGAAAAGAAGAAGCTTTCAATTGATTGGAAGCTTTCAAAGTTTGGGATTGAAATGAAAAGTTAACGTCGCTACCAGCGAATGCGTTGAAATTCATTTGCGATAGGCGCGTTTAAATGCTTGCTTGTGTACCGATAAATAATTTCCTGATCGTTTCAACTCAATCGTGAAGTAGAATAGATTTTGAGTGCAGTTAAAATAAAATAAAGTAGAATAATATAAAGGTACTATTACCTGATCCTGCAACCGCTCATTCTTCTTCTTATTAATGTTAATATTCTAAACACAATAAAATAAATGACGCGCGCACAAGGATGTTATATGTGATGTGGTGAACGTATACTTATAAATTTTGTTCCAAGGAACTTTCTCCGTTTGTTTTATTCAAAAAGAAAACATATGTTCAAATATAAAATAAAAATAACAAGTCTACATAAATATTTTATGTGTGTGGGTGGCTCTAAGAAATATTTGAATGCTCCTACATTGGAAATTCTTTATGGACCAGTTTAAATAACATCTCTACCAACGAAGATGAGATGGCAATCCGTTGACGTAACCTAATAAAGTCTCCTCTAGGTTACATACAAATTTTTCATACTCTTCAGACCTTTGAACCTCTTCTTGGGTTCAAGCGCTTAAAAAGAAAAAGAAAAAATAAAAAGAAGGCTTACAGTGTGTGGTGGATGTCAAGGAGTCTTGTAGAAACTCTATATTACACAATGAAGTCTAAATGTTTCGATCGCAATGGATGAGAGCAATTTAGAACGACATTTTGTCGATTTGCAAAAGTATGTCGAGTCATCGTGGTCTTTAGCCGGAAATACTTCGAAGCTAGTATTTGAATCCGATTTTGTTAAAGAATATATATATGCTCCATTTACAAAGAAACCGGATGTTAGCTATGAACTTATTGTAGGTTTGACATAGTGTAAAAATATCGCACACGGATATGCGCGATGCATTGCATTGCATGTTGCTGCATATCGAAATCGCTTGAAATTCATAAACGTTGCGTTCCCATCCTGAGCTGATCGTACTTGCTTCCAGGCCTGATTCTAAGCTGACTCTTCTCTGCCTTGACAAAGGATTATGAATAGTTGGTAGAACTATGCCTTTCTGGATGTTGCAAAGAGCAGAAGATATTTCTTAATTTCATTTGATTTGAAAATGAGGAACGCCCTCCTTGCCTTTGTGTCCAGAGCAGAGATGTTGTGTTGTAACCTCATTCTCATGTTTTTCTCGAGATATATATATGTATGTATTTTTTTTTTTTATTGCTCAGACAAATATTCAAGGTTTAACGCCTTCAAATGTCGTGTCCGGCATTCCTTACTTACATCGTCAGCTCTCACTTGCTCGTTGTTTTAGATTAGATTGATGGGATATACTGGCGAACATATTAAAAACATAAATTTCTTATTTAAT
>NW_024005499.1:0-1912 GCF_014805625.2 Glossina fuscipes | reverse complement strand
CATATTTTTAATGGCATTCATGTCTGGTGATTTGGGAAGACGGGGAAGTACCATTGGGGGATACAAGATCCATTCTTGAGGTAAGCAGGACTTATTCTTGCGGTCTTTATTTTGGTAGAATTTGAATGTTTCCAAAATACCAAGTTTATCTTTACTTTCTTTCAAATTTTCTTAAATAATCCTGCTTGTTTAGAATGCCATCCATAAACACCAATTTTCCAATTCCACTGGCTTCAATGCATGCCCACACTGTAACATGACCATTACCAGGCTAGTCGTAAACCGACTAAGACTAGAAATATTTAAGTTCAATGTTCAAATAAGGTTCAACTTCTTCTGATCCGATTAGAGATAATAAGAATTCGGGTGGAATTATTTTAAATTTGAACGAAACGCAAGAATTTTTGAGTACAATCAAAGCAACAATTCAATGAGGTTGCTTATGAATGTATTGGAAGAGGCCAAGCAAAGCTGCAATTTGTAGTTCCAGAAGGGCTAACGAATAGGAACGCGTTTTAAAACACGATTCAAAACATCCTCACTTTGCTGAAGTTTGTAGAGAAAGGTGAAATGAGGATGACAAGAGGCAGATCTGACGTGACGGACGGACAGAATCCGTTTTTTTTGCGTTTTAGTCAATTTTCCTTTATCCATATCAGGGCCAAACCGGGAGAAAACCAATTGACCCCTATCATAATGCATCACAGGAAAAATATTGAAAGTTGTAATTATACCCCAAACCACTTGTGATACAGGGTACACCAAGTTAGCGCGGTCGTATGTAACCCGCAGAAGGGCTTAACATGGAACCACTTTTTATTATACCGATCGATTTAGAATCATAATATGATTTGAACTAAGCTTGTTTGCGCGTCCGATGTCTTTCTATTGTCTATTTTTGCGTTCAAGCTATGGGCCGAAGTTTTTGAGATATTTTAATGAAATTTGGTACAGTGACGTTTTTTTGACCCAAGGGCGAATGCTATTGAGAATTGTTCGGATCGGTTCACTTTTTCGACCACTCCCCACATAACGCCCTATTCTGAAAAGTCAGTATATGGAAAATGTATGCAGTTTTCAAAATTTCTCGGCAAAAGTGGCTACGTAGTAGTACGTCGTTATTCTAAATTATAATGTACCTGAGTGACCGAGTAGGCAAAAGCCTCGACTAGCAACTCAATGGTCGTGGGTTTAAATCGCAAGTGCTGTAGAGTTTTTAGAAATATTGCAAGCCTTAGATGGTGCCTTAGGACTTTAGTCTTAGAATTTGTATTAATAATACTAATAAATTGGTATAAAATGTTTGGATGGACTGTGGCAAAAAGGTATAATTTTCAATGCTTCATGGTGAAAGTTATACAACAATAATACATAACAAAATTACCTGTACCAAATTTGGTACCATCTCGGCCTATTTTGTGGAACCTACCCTAATAAGGATTTTAGCAAAAATTGATCCTTTGTAGAGCAGAATAGTCTAAG
Organism: Glossina fuscipes; assembly: GCF_014805625.2. Lineage (NCBI taxonomy): Eukaryota > Metazoa > Arthropoda > Insecta > Diptera > Glossinidae > Glossina > Glossina fuscipes. The sequence continues at coordinate 430 of NW_024005499.1, read as the reverse complement.
TTTTAATATGTGGTGATGAAAATTGACTCTTAATAGTGCTTTCATGTAAAAATAAGAATTATGTTAGACAATGTGGTATTTAGTGATTGGTCTTGCCCAACTATAATGTTCTTACTTGTTTTATATACTGTTAAATCTTTTAGTTTTGTGTTTATAGAGAACATTTTTTGGTTGTCATTTCTAAAAGTTTAAGAAAATGAAAATCTGTCAAGTGGTGTTTTAATATTTGCAGCTGCAAATTGGTGATCTTATCAGGGGATGGAGAATGTTAAAAGAAAATATATATAATACAAAAGTTTGTAAAAAAAGAAATCGCGGTGCTAATGTATATGAACCTAAAAATTTGATGATACTAAAACGAAATTATGCGAATATTTTCAAATACAACAAGTAAATGAGAACGAAACTCCAAACTATGATTTTTTGAAAA
>NW_024005498.1:0-5500 GCF_014805625.2 Glossina fuscipes | reverse complement strand
TCAAAGCAATAAAATTTGCTATTGCCTTTTTGGAAATTATTGATTCTGGTAATACACTGGATCAAGCCAAGCATAGCAACAGCTTATTCTGTTTATTTATTTATTTTGTTTTCAGTTGTTACATTATACTAATACTGCACATCTACATACACATGTAAACCTACCGAACCAGCCAGGATCTAACAATGTAACTGAGTTATTATTAATTTACTTTAATTACCGTTACTAGACCACAACTGTGTTATTAGTTCTTAGAAATCTTTATAATTATTAACTTTAAGTTTTTGAATAATTTGAAACTCTGTTGCTGTACCTTCTCATGTCGTTACGTCGAAGTGAAGAAGATTTATCAGTTTGCCAGACAGAATCGGTACTCATTTGTTCTATTTGTCTGAACGAGCTAGACCCCAAGAGGAACTTTCTTAGAACGATTTGTGATCACACCTTTCGTAGAACTTGTCTGAAAGCATCCCTGAATAACTCTCAGCATTGCCCTGATTGCCAAACCAACTTGCCCATAGAAGATATTTTCGGTCAAATATTAAGTAGACAACAAACTAGGCTGCTAGAGAGTAATAAAACAGTTATGGCTAATACACCAGAACACACCGATCCTTCGCAGTCCTTGTCTCCCGAACTTTCACGACAAATTAGTGAAATGGTGCTGTCGACAGTTCTGATTTTGATTTTCGAGAATTAATCAGAGACAGGAAGAAAAATCCAAATGAGAAGTTTGATAGTTTTCTTGAAACAATTCTAGAATTGTCAGATAAATTGAAGCACCCGCTAACTGAAGAGGTACTTGTGGAGATAGTCAGAAGGAATTTGCTGCCAGGAACTCAACTTGGATTGGTCAACTTACATATAAGCACAATTAGTCAACTACACGAAATTTGTCGTAAGCGGGGACTCATACTGTCTGATATTAAGTCTAGAGGTAATGAAGTGAAGGTATCCAATCAACACCGGAAAATTGCTCAAGTCACCGTGGAGGAGTTATCAGTTACGACAACTCTCAAGCTGTTGCAGAATTAACGCTGAACTGTTGGAATTGTAAAGAAAATGGCCACCGCTATCAAGATTGTTTGGTGGAAAGGAAAGTTTTCTGTTATGGTTGCGGTTTACCTAATACTTATAAACCAAAGTGTTTAAAATGTAATGTTTCAAAAAACGTAGCAGCGAAGGCACCGAAAGGTGCCCCAAAACAATTGAAAAGCAAAAACAAAAATCATTAACTCTTAAGCCACCTTCTTCATACCGTTTATTGAAAAATATTAACGCCATAGACGGCAAAACTGTTAATTTTCAAAAAAATGAATTTATCGCTAAATCTAAAAGGAGATCATCAGAAAGAATGAAGAAGTATTGGAGGAGTTTGAAACAACTAAAATTTAAATTATTATCGTCAATAATTAGCAATCCTACCGATATTCGTCCTTACGCCCGTGTCACCGTTTTTGATGAACAAGTGGATGGTTTGTTAGATACTGGTGCGTCTATTAGCTGTGTCGGAAATGCCCTAGCTGAGCGAATTCTCCAAATGAACATTCCATTTAAAAAGATGTCATCAACTGTAAGAACTGCTGATGGTAAACAACAAAAGATAGTTGGTTCTTTAAAAACTCTCATCAAATTTAAAGGTATTGAGAACTCCATTGAGTTGTTCATTATTCCTTCCTTGTCACAATCATTATATTTGGGAATTGACTTTTGGAAATCCTTCAATCTTCTGCCTGATTTTAGTCTCTTTTCAATTAGCGACACAGAATTCAAAGAAAAGAATCAAGAAGCCAAATTTTGCAAACTGGATGCTGCGCAGAAAAGCTCCTTACAGGATGTAATCAAGTTATTTCCGTCATTTGCAAAAGAAGGACTAGGAAAGACTAAACTTATTGCCCATTCAATCGATGTTGGTAATTGCCGGCCAATCAAGCAACGTCATTATCCTGTCTCACCTGTGATCGAAAAGATGATATATGAAGAGTTAGATCGAATGTTGAATCTAGGAGTTATTGAAGAATCACTTAGTCCATGGAGCTCGCCCGTAGTTCTAGTTCGTAAACCTGGCAAAAATCGACTTTGTCTCGATAGTCGAAAAGTTAATATGGTGACTGTTAAAGATGCTTATCCTCTCCCTTTCATTGACGGTATCTTAAGCAGACTACCAAAAGCTAAGTTTATTACGGGATTAGATCTAAAAGATGCTTTTTGGCAGATTTCCCTAGATGCGGAATCTAAGGAAAAGACCGCCTTCACAGTGCCAGGTCGTCCGCTGTATCAATTTACGATTATGGCTTTTGGTTTATGCAACGCACCTCAAACGATGTCTAGTCTCATGGATAAAGTTATCCCGAATGAGTTGAAAACAGAAGTTTTCGTTTATCTCGATGATTTGCTGATAGTTTCGAACGAATTTGTTCATCATCTGGAGGTATTGAAATTAATTGCAAAAAGATTTAGGGAGACTGGATTAACAATAAATGTGGAAAAGAGCAAGTTTTTTATGGAAGAAATCAAATATCTAGGCTATATAATTGGAAAATGAGTGATAAGAACCGATCCTGAGAAAATTTCTTCAATACGAGACTTTCCAATTCCGAAATCCACAAAAGAGGTAAGACGATTTTTGGGAATGACTGGCTAGTATCGTAAGTTCATTGGAGATTACGCTACGATTTCGACACCGTTGACTGATCTTACAGGGACAAAACGAAAGTTCCTTTGGACATCAGAAGCACAGAAAGCATTCGATGTGCTGAAAACTAAGTTAAGTACTGCTCCTGTTCTTCACAGTCCTGATTTTTCTATGAATGAAGAAGGCGATGAGTTACCAATAGCCTTTATGTCAAAAAAGTTAAATAAGGCTCAACGTAATTACACAGTCACTGAGCAAGAATGCTTAGCTGCGGTACTAAGCGTAAAAAAATTTAGGCCGTACATTGAAGGTTATGAATTTACAATAATTACTGACCATGCTTCCTTGAAATAGTTGATGTCCCAATCTGAACTTCCTTCACGCTTAGTCAGATTGGTCACTTAAATTACAAGCCTTTAATTTCAAAATTATTCATCGCAAAGGTAAGCTTAACGTTGTACCTGATGCATAATCGAGAATAAACAATTATGACATTGCGGAATTAGATCATGAAATATTTGTTGACTTGGAATCTCCTTATTTTGAATCAAACGAATATTTAAATTTGATCAAGGAATTTCAAGAAAACCTCTCGAGTTTCCCAGATATCAAAATAACGGAAGGCCGAATTTATAGGCGTAGCAACAGTATACACAATGACGCCTTGCATGACGAATTTTCCTGGAAGCTCTGGTTACCAAGAGAAATGACGAATGAAGCATTATGGCGTGCTCATGCAGATTGTTTGGCTGCGCACGCTGGAATGAATAAAACCTTGGAAAATTTGAGAAAATACTATTATTGGTCTGGTATGGTCATCAGTGTTCGTGACTTTATTAACTCTTGTGAAGCCTGTAAAGTTAACAAGCATCCTAACCAAATTCTCCGACCACCCATGGGTAAAATGGCAGACACAGACCGGTTTCTAGAAAGACTTTATGTCGATTTTGTTGGTCCTTATCCACGCTCTCGTAGGGGAAATATCGGAATACTGGTAGTATTGGATCAATTTTCCAAATTTCCTTTTATCAAACCTGTCAAGCGACTCAATACTGAGGTGGCATGTAAGTTTTTAGAAGAAAACGTAATCCATACCTTTGGAGTGCCGGAGACTGTTGTAACGGATAACGGAGCTCAATTCGTTGCAAAGAGATTCAGTTCATTCACCTCAAGCCAATGCATCGGAACGAGTCAACAAACCTTTAATAACAGCAATGAGGTCTTATGTGACTGCAGATCAGAAGAATTGGGATGAAGAACTGAGTGGTATAGCTTGTGCTTTGAGGTCGAGCATTCATTCTGCGACCGGTAAAGAACCGTATTATGTTGTATTTGGTCAACACATGGTTACCAACGGTAAAGCTTACTCCCTATCGCGGAAGCTTAAACTTCTGGATGATCATTCATTACGATTATCTCGTGAGGATTCAGTTCAGTTAACAAGTCGATTAACTAAACATCGAAGAGCAAAGCAATTTAACAGAAACGAAAAGAGCTACAACTTAAGATCCACGGTGGTGAATTTTGTTGAAGGCCAAGAAGTTAATCGAAGAAATTTTAAACAATCCAGCTTTGTTAAATGTTATAACGCTAAACTTGAACCGGTTTTTGTCAAAGCTCGGATACGAAAAAAAATTGGAAATTCCTGCTATGAGTTGGAAGATCTGCAGGGTAATGTTGTGGGAATTTATCATGCTAAAGATATTAACCAGTGACGGTTGTGATCATTTTTCGTTGTGAATCAGATTTGGACGATTGATTTCATCATTCCACCAAGTCTGATCTTGTCTGGGGGGAAAATGTAGGAAAACAAGTAGGCGTTGGTTTTATTTTGGGAGAAAAGTTAATGACGTAAATTGCCGAAAACATTACAGAAATATTGGATTACGTTGCACGTGTGTAGATACGAGTGGCAGTAGTTTCAAAATTAGATTTATCAAGTTGTTAATTGTTTCCAAGATCTCGAATGTACATTCGGTGAGTTGTTATTTTTTTTTTTGTTAACATACAGTATAATTCTTATTTTTAATATAATCATAATTGAATATGAATCAGAATACACATTTGACACTTTTAGATTAACAACACTTTAATAAAATGTTGTTGTAATCTAATTATATTGTTTTGATTCTCGCTGGCGAAGTAGGTGATCATCTAACACACTCACATTCACTACGCATCCACTCACATCTAAAAATTTATAAAGATTCTATAGGGCAAAATCACTTTCAGGAACCCCCCAATTTTCGGCGAGCTAGTCAAATATCGTTAATAGCCCTTTGAGTTGCTTAGCATGCTACATAGAATTTTTATTGGCGCCCAACGTGGGGCCCGTTAATTTGAGATATTATTATTGTTTATTTTACGATGGAATCCTTGAATACTGCGGTGTCCCAAATTACACTTACATTTTTCCACTTTACATATAACAAAATTACCCCGTAACCCCCATTGTTTAGTATCGCAGTTGTTTTTCATTTGTTGTGTTCAGGTTGTTGCATCATCGGAATATTAGCTTTAGATTTCGTCTTGGCTAAATCATGATGCGACGGATTGGACATGCGATATTGGCTCATTCGAAATCAGGATATATTAGATTCTGGAGTACAATCGGACTAAACCTCGTTATTTCGGATGGACCACTTAAACATTTCGTTTTCTTGACAATTATTGGTAATTAGCTATAACAATGGAATGTCTTATTCTAGCTTCGGATTGGAATGAACCTTGTTATGGCGTTACACTTCATGGATTGGAATATCTGTACTTGGTTTATGACTAAGCAGAACCTATTCATGGATTGTTGTCTGGAAGACAGTCAAAGCAATAAAATTTGCTATTGCCTTTTTGGAAATTATTGATTCT
>NW_024005497.1:0-8286 GCF_014805625.2 Glossina fuscipes | reverse complement strand
TGAATAGCAATTTTATTTCACTCATTTTTTAGATTTGTTTCGGTTCATAATATAAATACGTTTACTTTCCTATACACATCCTTCGGCGTATGATGGGTGGTGTGCTGTAATAGAATAAAAATAAATGAATAAATGTTAAATATTGAAATATGTAATAATATATTCACTGTGCAAGGACGTTACACTGATGTCCAAAGTCGCACTGAAGTTCCTTCCTGGCAGCAACGTAAGTAGCACGTATCCAAGTAAATTCCCCTGAAGAAGGCAACACGTGCTACCACTTTTGCTTGCATATGCTTGTCAATGTTCTGCTCCGCCATATGTTGGTGCATATAGCCGCGTAGAAGACATCATAGCTTCCTGGAACGCCTCGTGGACCTCTGCTACTGGAAACGCCGGCTTCAGGTATTTGCTGGTGGTCTGGGGTTCAGCCGCAGGTAGTTCTCTTCTTTATTACTCAGCTGGCCTGTGCGGACATCGTCGAAGGCTATCCCGTCGAAGCCGAATGGTGCGAACTCTTCTCTCGGCTTGGACGATTTGTATTTCTTGTTGTCCATGAGATAACAGTCGTCTGCCAATTCACTTGAAGATCTAGAACTTCTTCATTTTCTCAATCAATGCTGCAATTCTGTTGCACTGGGCCATGTTATTGAAGAACCTTTCCAAGACGTATGGCACGATAGTTACACCAGGATAAGTCTGCGCCAGCCAGTTCATTATGTTTACAAAATTGTGAATCATTAGCTGCGTGTCCAGCGATAGGAGGTCTGCTATTAGGTGTTCCTCCATATCGTCGCTGACTTTTTAACTGCCATTTGAGCTCCTCCCAAGTGCTGCTGTTTATGGTTCTCCGGTGGAACACGTTCGCGAACCGGATGAATATTGCATTAAAGTCGCAGGTTCTCTGAGCTCCGCTGCAATCGTTCACGAAGTTATTTGCATTTATTGCAACTTGCAATGTTGCGGACTGGATCTTGTTGTAAAACTGCAATATAGTGGCAACCGCCCATGTTGCTGAAAAGTCTTTCCAACAGATCTTAGCTTACCTTGTCTGGCGCGATGGTTATGCCAGGGTAAGCCTCCAGCAGCTCTTCCATGATTGCTTGGAAGTTCGTGATTGTCGTTTGGATGTCCACAGCTAGGTGGTCCCCAGTAAATTCGCTCTGCAAGTAATCTTCTGCGTCTTTCAGTTCTTTTTTCAGCCCTGTCCATGTGTCGCTGCTGATGGTTTCCCGCAGACTGCTTGCGCTTTTCCGTCATTGTCTTTGATTTCTTCGTTGTCGATTTCCGCTTGGATTGTTGCGACTTGCAAATCGCTCATCGCCTGCATCGTAATGGCTAACCCCCATGCCTTGCTATATGTCGGCATCCACCCTCTCTGTTGCAGTCAAGAAGAACTTTTCGGTCGCGTTTCTATCGACAAAACATTGAGATCAAAATGGTCTTTGTAGCCCCTTATTTTTTTAAAAATTGCTGCCACTATATTAGGATAATCGTACAAAAGCCGGATGCAGTGTGTACTGCCGTCTGCCAGCTTTCTATTGTATACGTTGTTTGCAAATATTCGGGTATGCTGTATGTTTGCCCGATTTCGGTCGCAGCCGACAGCTCTCACGTCCGGTCTCATCTCTTCAGCCGCTTTGATGTTTTCTTCCAAAACCGGTCCCATTTTTGCTTTATTTGTTGTGCAGGGATGGCTGTTCAGCACAACGTTCAAGGGAGAAGACTGCGTGTTGCGAAGACCAGCACACTTTAGTGTTCCGTTGTCTTCGTTTTCTTTTGGGTCGAATAGTCGCAACCCCACAGTTCGTCGTCTCGTCGCGAGTACACTGTCGCGTGGTTGGTGTACACCTCGTCAAAATGGATTTGTACAATTCTGTCTTTTTCGCTCAGTTGAGCGAATTTTGACTGTTTTGACTGGGCAGCCAGTGACGGTCCGTCGTAGCTCTCGTTATGGATCTCGCAGTCTTTAGTAACTATTCTCCCGCAGTCCTTTAGGAATCTGTCCAAGAGCATCGAGGCACGTATTTTGTTGAGTGATTTTGGAGTCATTATCATCTCTTTTGGAGTAGATCGCCCCGTCGATGATCCTGGCGATGTCGCAGTTGAAGATACTTCTAAAACAGTTTCAAACTTCAGTTCGCGCATCGTACGCCTTAGTCCGAATAAAACCTCATCTACGGTGGATGTATTCAGAACCTTCTCACCCTCCTCGAAAGCAGAAAATTTTCCTTTCGCCAGACGGGTATCTTCTCGAGTGGCCTTTTCACGTGCTAAAAGTCTTTTCATCGTTTTAGCTGCCTGCTTACATCCCAGCTCTTCAGCATACCACGCATATGATGTGAGAGCGGTATGGGACGAACCTGTCTCAAGTTTTTTTTATAGCGTCTCTGATTGTTTGTAAACTCATTATAATACGCGAAACGGTTACTGTGCAGTTTAACTCCACGCTAAGCCTGTGCGCCAGCTCTTTATACAGTCCTTTGGCTGAGAGTGACGGCATGCAGCCTCTTCGCGCCCAGAATCTAGAGCTAGTCGCCTTCATTTACGCCAGCTTGAAAAATATCGACTGGTCGTATATGCCTTGGTAATTGGTTGCACGTCTCAAATTAAACACTCTTAAACACTTCCAAGATGTCCGGGTACTCTTATATTAAAAGTATGTGATGTGTGCTGCCGTCTGCGCGCCTTTTGTTGTAGACTCAATTTATGAAATTAATTAAGACATCCTTGTTGGTAGAAATTCTGTCGTAAACGACAGCTTTCATATCCAAACCAACCTCCCCCGCGAGGTAGGGGTTGCCTTCCAAGTTTCCATCCATCATTGCTTTATAGCGCGTGAACGGGTAGCCGTTAAGTATTACGTTGAAATCCCTCAACACTCTTTGCACTCCGAAGATGAGAACAATTACTGCTGCAGCTATTTTCTCATCCGACAAGTCTGTCCTCCCCTCGATTATAGACTATCATGCCGTTTGTGTACACTTCGTCAAAACTCGTCTGTACTACTTTGTCGCATATCGTCAACTTCTCCACGACTTTTTGGAGTGTCTGTTTTCCTCGCACTCTGACATCAGCTTCATGTCCTACTTCAAGCCCTCGATATTCGCCAAGTTCTTCACGGCTTTCGCCTTGTGGCGGCGATTTTCCTCCATCAGTGCTATTATTATAGTTATTTTTATTCATGCTAACAATGTATTAAAAAGCTTTGAATCTTTCATATCTTTACAAATAAATGATTCAAGATAACCAAATTACCGAAGCTTTGAATATTGTTTCTGAATATTATTCTACTTAAGACAAATATAATTAAATGGACAGACTCAACAATAATATTCCAGTAAATCAATGAATTCAACAATTTTTTTAAGGAATTGCTAGCAACTAAGGGGACACCAACGAGATTTCCAGGGAAACTATATGAATCTTAGATGGGTCTCTTTCTAAAAATATTTGTAAAAAAATTAATATGGATGTACTCAGGTGAAATTCTTGCAATTTCTCCAGAAACCTTTATACGTCTTCTCGCTCGTCCCTTAGACAATATTTCAATATTTTTAACAATCACTTTAAATTATGAATTAACAATTTTTAATACAATAATTTTTTTTTCTTTTATAATTTTTGTATAGGATTTGTATAAGAACACTTCATCACCACAATACTTACTTTTTTTTTACATAATTTTTTATATTTTTTTTTAAGAAATTTTTCGATTCATTTAGCAATGTTGCGTGTTGTCAAATTTTTTTGTGCACTTGTTAGTTATTGTTATGAGGAATTGCGTTCAATTCAGAACGCTTCATCGAAAATCTATAATCTGGGTGTACCATCTTATTATAAAATTTTTAAACTCCAACACGGATTTTGGAATTGTCGGTTTGCCAACGTTAATGTTATTTTATCTGACTAACGTGTACGTAGCAGAATCTAATCAATTAACTTTACGAATGGCCTTCTAGAAATTGGATGATTCTAGAAATTTCTAAATTTTTCTAAAGGAAATTATCAATATTAACAAATATCTGAAAATAGTTACGATGCTCTTCGAAATAATACCTAATATCTCTGTTAGGTACAAAAAATTTGAATGAAATTTTTTTTCAGTATTCCTTATTTAAAATTCCGTTAAAGAACCATTTAAAGCAGAATCCTGCGCGGGTTTGTGAACTAGTGAAGAACTTTCTATAGTACTAGCACCTTAAACCACGCAATATTCGTACAAGTAATGAGGAGATATAATATGTGGATTTGGATTTGCTTCACTGACCGAAACAATTTTTGATGTCACTTTCTTTAATAGCTTAAGGACATATGTCAACTATTAATTTCGAGAGTCCCAGAATTAGGCATATTATCCAATTTTATTCAGGATTTTATGAGGCATACAATAAGATAATCTCTAATCGATTCATTCGACTGAAAGACTAACTAGCGTTTTTTGTTTGTATTGCCGCTTCAAGTATTTTTTATACCAACTCTGCTTTAGTTCCAAAGAAATGTTTTGGTAATCGGTACTATTTTTCCAATTTGTATTAAGAAAATGGAAAATAAACTACAATTGTTTTTGTTATTAAGCTAACCCGACAGCGAATTTTCATTTTAAGTTCATGCTACTCGATAGCGTATGGGTATTTGCTAGATATGAAATCTAAAGTGCCATATTTTAGCTAGAAAGCAAAAGCTCTATCGAGCTTCATGTTTAAATGAAAAGTAAAGTAAAAAATCGACATAAATATGCACATTTGATCAAATTAATAGACAGAGAAAAACAACTTCATCTCAAAAATTCCAAAATATTAAAAAATTATAAATATTTATACCACTTTCAACCGCAATAGTTTTTCTACGCAGTCCTGTGTGTGGTGATAAACGTAGTAGGCCGTGATTCATTGCTTTTGCTTCGTAATATTAAATCATTTATTTGTACTTTTGTTACATTTAAGTTTTTAAGTATACTTGCTTCAGTTTAAATTTCATTTATTTAAATTTTTTTAATATGTTTATCTTGGAGCTAGTCGTTTATTTTTTTCAACTTTTAAGTATTTATTATGAAAAATTGGACGATCAACTTTGAGACATAAGGGATTATGTTCGTTGTAAAAAGGGGATTTACAGACCGACATTTTTTTTTTTTGTTTTATTTTGTAATCAAATATCTCATCTGCTGATTCAATAACTTTTCTTCCTCTTCTTTGCACTATTTTACTATACGCCCACCGACGATGTCACAACTATTCCGTTGGAAATGCAACGAACGAGAAGCATCTATTGTTTCTGAAACGAAATCGAGCACAGAATTCTTCTTTGAAGCCCCCAATTCGTTAACTTCATATTAATATGTATTGATATTACTCCGTTATAAAAGAATATTTTTTAGCATATCTGTCTTCTATGGATTGAATTAACCTTGTGTCTGTTTTTAATTTCGTCATTGTGTTCATTAAAAGTTTTTTCTGGTTGATTAGAATAGTCTCTTACTCAAACAAGCACAAGAACATAAAAAATTGACAAACAGTACATTCTCTGGAGATAATAAATATTAGCTTAATTGGATAAAAACCCTTAATAGATAAAATATAAATAAGTGAGTGAAAAATATTTTATTTTTTTCCTTTCTTAGAAATAAATTTGAATGGTATTCTTGGCTGGAATCAAATTCTCAAAAAAGGATACAAGTCTACTTGTGTTTCAGTGATTTACTTCATCCTTACCCTTCCTTATTTGCCTCTTTGCTGAAAGCTTAAATTCACCTGCTTGATTGCCGTTTGCATATTAAAGCTTTAGTTGCTGTAACGATTGCAAGCACTGACAGTCGATTGGCCTTCCGTGCTTTCAAACATTTTGAAAGGTGCTTATGTGACTACAACTTGTAATATGTATATAATGTTATCCTTAAATTCGAATTTAAATTCGAATGGAATTTTTATAGTTAAGTAAATATACTAAAGTTTATCAAAGTATTCTAAACTTATGATAAAGTTAGAAATTAATTCATTTTGATATAACAAACTTTTTTATCACATATAATCTTAAAGTTTTTTTATTATCAACCTCTCTGAGTTAAAAATCTTATGTGACTTCACAGAGTTAGCAGAGATTTATCATTTTATGAAGCATAATTGGGCAATCATACAAAACGAATTTTCAGAAGACTCTGCATTTGGTAATTAATTGGGAATTCTATTATCCCTAATTAACATTTATCATTTCTAGTTAGAGGTAATCACATTCCCATAAGATGATAATAAATTCTTGATTTAGCAACAGTGGCTGGAGAAGAGTGTAGCATTTTGTCGACGGTGAAAAAAAGATAAAACCATTGGAAATATGGTATGTGAAATTAATAAAAAATACTAAAAATATGAAAATCCAATGAAACGTATAAAAATCGAATGAAGTTTGATAAAATTGATTGCATTTATAGAAAAATAAGCGGCATAAAATGAATCGAGCGCGTTACATTTCTGCAAGAAATGTGTACGATTTTTTATAACACAACGACGTCGTCGTTTTTTCAATTTTCGCCTTTGCGTTACGCTTTCTTTTTTTCCTGTATATAAACATGGCGTCGGTCCATTTTCCCACCGTGTGTGTTTTTATGTTGTTTTTTTTTTTTGTCATTCTTGTTTTCTATTCGTTGAGCTGTTAGTTAAGTGCACGATATAGGTTTATGTGTATTGTACACATGAGTATTTACGTCTATATGTGTGTGTGCAAGCGCGCGGAAATAGGCGAACTAATGAGAGATATGCCGTCAAAAGTTTTTTTTTTTTTAAGAATTTTGAGAATAGATTTGCATTTTTTATGCTTAACATAAAAAATAATCTTTGCAAAGTTTAGCACAACTATGTGAAAAAAGAGGAAACACAAAAAATATCGAAAACAAAATCTTTATATAGTTCAAAAGGGTTTTCATGAAAGTTCTCGATTCGGTACCAAAAATATTTTGGTAAAGAATTTTGCGTGTACAGGAAAGTTCGTTTTTTAAGAACGTTGGGTGAAGCTCTTTATTTTGCAATCGAGCGTGCGGTTTAGACTGCACGGAACTTAAATTGTTGCATATAATTTTTTTTTTTTGTAAATATTCCAGGAAACTGAAAGTAAAACTGAAGAAATTAAAAAAACTGCTGAAATTTCTGCCAACGATAAGTCGGTGGAGAATGATAAAAAATCAAACGATGAGGGTGGAGGTGATAAAAAAATTACTGATAATTCAGTAGATGAGAAAACAACAACGACAGCAACTATGGCAGTAAAAAATGCAACCGGTGCACAAACTGACGAGGAAAAAGAAGATAAGTCATTCAAAGAGCAAGAAGGTGAGTGCACACACAAAAAAAAGAGAGAATTTGAATTAATTCTCTAGTTTGTGGAACATGTAAAAATGAAATATGTGCTCTTTAGGTTTGTTGTTATTTCATAAAGAGGCTAAGTAAAGGCGGGCAACGTTAGCTGAACTAGCTAAGTTGTGTGAGGTAGAAAAGTGCGCGCCAATATGGTTTTCCGTCTTAGAGTAGAGGTTCAAATCTCAAAATTTTGAAAAATATATGTGACATACATAAGAGAGCATATTTAATTAATAATAAAAAATCGAAGGAATATAAAACTTAATTTACACCTAACCAACAAAATATATAATATAAGAAGTACTAGAAAGTTTTTCCTAAATTTATTGTCTGCACTTTCCCTTGGTATTTGTTCATGCTAACCTTTGTTTAAATGAGGTTAAGTACAGTAATGGCCAAGGAATAGTAAAATTTTCACCTTTCATAGTTTATCCCGTCTCCATCACATGAGATTGTTAAGCTTCCCATATGTGAAAACAAAATATAGATTTCTTTTTTACTTCTGCTTTGTTTGTGTAATAAATTTGTTTAATACGAATATGTTTTATTATTTCAGAGAAAACTGAAGATAAACTGGATTCGAAAAAACCGGAAGATATTAATAATTCTACGGGAGATGAAAAAAAATTGAATGATTCCAAAAAGGAGGAGGATGAAGAAATGGAAAATAAAGAGAAGAATGGTAGCATAGACAATGAAAAAAAAGTTACAGACGATAAAGAAAAGAAAGAAAGTGGTAAAGAGGCAAAGGAAGGTGAAGAAGAGGTAGATGATGATGAAAATGTTGTAGCTTTGGCCGAAATTGACAAAATCAATGAAAACATCAATAAGACACGCGTTGATGGATTACAAACTCTGCACACGGTAAGGATTTTTGCTTTACTCAGTATTGAATAGCAATTTTATTTCACTCATTTTTTAGATTTGTTTCGGTTCA
>NW_024005496.1:0-5500 GCF_014805625.2 Glossina fuscipes | reverse complement strand
TCAAAGCAATAAAATTTGCTATTGCCTTTTTGGAAATTATTGATTCTGGTAATACACTGGATCAAGCCAAGCATAGCAACAGCTTATTCTGTTTATTTATTTATTTTGTTTTCAGTTGTTACATTATACTAATACTGCACATCTACATACACATGTAAACCTACCGAACCAGCCAGGATCTAACAATGTAACTGAGTTATTATTAATTTACTTTAATTACCGTTACTAGACCACAACTGTGTTATTAGTTCTTAGAAATCTTTATAATTATTAACTTTAAGTTTTTGAATAATTTGAAACTCTGTTGCTGTACCTTCTCATGTCGTTACGTCGAAGTGAAGAAGATTTATCAGTTTGCCAGACAGAATCGGTACTCATTTGTTCTATTTGTCTGAACGAGCTAGACCCCAAGAGGAACTTTCTTAGAACGATTTGTGATCACACCTTTCGTAGAACTTGTCTGAAAGCATCCCTGAATAACTCTCAGCATTGCCCTGATTGCCAAACCAACTTGCCCATAGAAGATATTTTCGGTCAAATATTAAGTAGACAACAAACTAGGCTGCTAGAGAGTAATAAAACAGTTATGGCTAATACACCAGAACACACCGATCCTTCGCAGTCCTTGTCTCCCGAACTTTCACGACAAATTAGTGAAATGGTGCTGTCGACAGTTCTGATTTTGATTTTCGAGAATTAATCAGAGACAGGAAGAAAAATCCAAATGAGAAGTTTGATAGTTTTCTTGAAACAATTCTAGAATTGTCAGATAAATTGAAGCACCCGCTAACTGAAGAGGTACTTGTGGAGATAGTCAGAAGGAATTTGCTGCCAGGAACTCAACTTGGATTGGTCAACTTACATATAAGCACAATTAGTCAACTACACGAAATTTGTCGTAAGCGGGGACTCATACTGTCTGATATTAAGTCTAGAGGTAATGAAGTGAAGGTATCCAATCAACACCGGAAAATTGCTCAAGTCACCGTGGAGGAGTTATCAGTTACGACAACTCTCAAGCTGTTGCAGAATTAACGCTGAACTGTTGGAATTGTAAAGAAAATGGCCACCGCTATCAAGATTGTTTGGTGGAAAGGAAAGTTTTCTGTTATGGTTGCGGTTTACCTAATACTTATAAACCAAAGTGTTTAAAATGTAATGTTTCAAAAAACGTAGCAGCGAAGGCACCGAAAGGTGCCCCAAAACAATTGAAAAGCAAAAACAAAAATCATTAACTCTTAAGCCACCTTCTTCATACCGTTTATTGAAAAATATTAACGCCATAGACGGCAAAACTGTTAATTTTCAAAAAAATGAATTTATCGCTAAATCTAAAAGGAGATCATCAGAAAGAATGAAGAAGTATTGGAGGAGTTTGAAACAACTAAAATTTAAATTATTATCGTCAATAATTAGCAATCCTACCGATATTCGTCCTTACGCTCGTGTTACCGTTTTTGATGAACAAGTGGATGGTTTGTTAGATACTGGTGCGTCTATTAGCTGTGTCGGAAATGCCCTAGCTGAGCGAATTCTCCAAATGAACATTCCATTTAAAAAGATGTCATCAACTGTAAGAACTGCTGATGGTAAACAACAAAAGATAGTTGGTTCTTTAAAAACTCTCATCAAATTTAAAGGTATTGAGAACTCCATTGAGTTGTTCATTATTCCTTCCTTGTCACAATCATTATATTTGGGAATTGACTTTTGGAAATCCTTAAATATTCTGCCTGATTTTAGTCTCTTTTCAATTAGCGACACAGAATTCAAAGAAAAGAATCAAGAAGCCAAATTTTGCAAACTGGATGCTGCGCAGAAAAGCTCCTTACAGGATGTAATCAAGTTATTTCCGTCATTTGCAAAAGAAGGACTAGGAAAGACTAAACTTATTGCCCATTCAATCGATGTTGGTAATTGCCGGCCAATCAAGCAACGTCATTATCCTGTCTCACCTGTGATCGAAAAGATGATATATGAAGAGTTAGATCGAATGTTGAATCTAGGAGTTATTGAAGAATCACTTAGTCCATGGAGCTCGCCCGTAGTTCTAGTTCGTAAACCTGGCAAAAATCGACTTTGTCTCGATAGTCGAAAAGTTAATATGGTGACTGTTAAAGATGCTTATCCTCTCCCTTTCATTGACGGTATCTTAAGCAGACTACCAAAAGCTAAGTTTATTACGGGATTAGATCTAAAAGATGCTTTTTGGCAGATTTCCCTAGATGCGGAATCTAAGGAAAAGACCGCCTTCACAGTGCCAGGTCGTCCGCTGTATCAATTTACGATTATGGCTTTTGGTTTATGCAACGCACCTCAAACGATGTCTAGTCTCATGGATAAAGTTATCCCGAATGAGTTGAAAACAGAAGTTTTCGTTTATCTCGATGATTTGCTGATAGTTTCGAACGAATTTGTTCATCATCTGGAGGTATTGAAATTAATTGCAAAAAGATTTAGGGAGACTGGATTAACAATAAATGTGGAAAAGAGCAAGTTTTTTATGGAAGAAATCAAATATCTAGGCTATATAATTGGAAAATGAGTGATAAGAACCGATCCTGAGAAAATTTCTTCAATACGAGACTTTCCAATTCCGAAATCCACAAAAGAGGTAAGACGATTTTTGGGAATGACTGGCTAGTATCGTAAGTTCATTGGAGATTACGCTACGATTTCGACACCGTTGACTGATCTTACAGGGACAAAACGAAAGTTCCTTTGGACATCAGAAGCACAGAAAGCATTCGATGTGCTGAAAACTAAGTTAAGTACTGCTCCTGTTCTTCACAGTCCTGATTTTTCTATGAATGAAGAAGGCGATGAGTTACCAATAGCCTTTATGTCAAAAAAGTTAAATAAGGCTCAACGTAATTACACAGTCACTGAGCAAGAATGCTTAGCTGCGGTACTAAGCGTAAAAAAATTTAGGCCGTACATTGAAGGTTATGAATTTACAATAATTACTGACCATGCTTCCTTGAAATAGTTGATGTCCCAATCTGAACTTCCTTCACGCTTAGTCAGATTGGTCACTTAAATTACAAGCCTTTAATTTCAAAATTATTCATCGCAAAGGTAAGCTTAACGTTGTACCTGATGCATAATCGAGAATAAACAATTATGACATTGCGGAATTAGATCATGAAATATTTGTTGACTTGGAATCTCCTTATTTTGAATCAAACGAATATTTAAATTTGATCAAGGAATTTCAAGAAAACCTCTCGAGTTTCCCAGATATCAAAATAACGGAAGGCCGAATTTATAGGCGTAGCAACAGTATACACAACGACGCCTTGCATGACGAATTTTCCTGGAAGCTCTGGTTACCAAGAGAAATGACGAATGAAGCATTATGGCGTGCTCATGCAGATTGTTTGGCTGCGCACGCTGGAATGAATAAAACCTTGGAAAATTTGAGAAAATACTATTATTGGTCTGGTATGGTCATCAGTGTTCGTGACTTTATTAACTCTTGTGAAGCCTGTAAAGTTAACAAGCATCCTAACCAAATTCTCCGACCACCCATGGGTAAAATGGCAGACACAGACCGGTTTCTAGAAAGACTTTATGTCGATTTTGTTGGTCCTTATCCACGCTCTCGTAGGGGAAATATCGGAATACTGGTAGTATTGGATCAATTTTCCAAATTTCCTTTTATCAAACCTGTCAAGCGACTCAATACTGAGGTGGCATGTAAGTTTTTAGAAGAAAACGTAATCCATACCTTTGGAGTGCCGGAGACTGTTGTAACGGATAACGGAGCTCAATTCGTTGCAAAGAGATTCAGTTCATTCACCTCAAGCCAATGCATCGGAACGAGTCAACAAACCTTTAATAACAGCAATGAGGTCTTATGTGACTGCAGATCAGAAGAATTGGGATGAAGAACTGAGTGGTATAGCTTGTGCTTTGAGGTCGAGCATTCATTCTGCGACCGGTAAAGAACCGTATTATGTTGTATTTGGTCAACACATGGTTACCAACGGTAAAGCTTACTCCCTATCGCGGAAGCTTAAACTTCTGGATGATCATTCATTACGATTATCTCGTGAGGATTCAGTTCAGTTAACAAGTCGATTAACTAAACATCGAAGAGCAAAGCAATTTAACAGAAACGAAAAGAGCTACAACTTAAGATCCACGGTGGTGAATTTTGTTGAAGGCCAAGAAGTTAATCGAAGAAATTTTAAACAATCCAGCTTTGTTAAATGTTATAACGCTAAACTTGAACCGGTTTTTGTCAAAGCTCGGATACGAAAAAAAATTGGAAATTCCTGCTATGAGTTGGAAGATCTGCAGGGTAATGTTGTGGGAATTTATCATGCTAAAGATATTAAGCAGTGACGGTCGTCATCATTTTTCATTGTGAATCAGATTTGGACGATTGATTTCATCATTCCTCCAAGTCTGATCTTGTCTGGGGGGAAAATGTAGGAAAACAAGTAGGCGTTGGTTTTATTTTGGGAGAAAAGTTAATGACGTAAATTGCCGAAAACATTACAGAAATATTGGACTACGTTGCACGTGTGTAGATACGAGTGGCAGTAGTTTCAAAATTAGATTTATCAAGTTGTTAATTGTTTCCAAGATCTCGAATGTACATTCGGTGAGTTGTTATTTTTTTTTTTGTTAACATACAGTATAATTCTTATTTTTAATATAATCATAATTGAATATGAATCAGAATACACATTTGACACTTTTAGATTAACAACACTTTAATAAAATGTTGTTGTAATCTAATTATATTGTTTTGATTCTCGCTGGCGAAGTAGGTGATCATCTAACACACTCACATTCACTACGCATCCACTCACATCTAAAAATTTATAAAGATTCTATAGGGCAAAATCACTTTCAGGAACCCCCCAATTTTCGGCGAGCTAGTCAAATATCGTTAATAGCCCTTTGAGTTGCTTAGCATGCTACATAGAATTTTTATTGGCGCCCAACGTGGGGCCCGTTAATTTGAGATATTATTATTGTTTATTTTACGATGGAATCCTTGAATACTGCGGTGTCCCAAATTACACTTACATTTTTCCACTTTACATATAACAAAATTACCCCGTAACCCCCATTGTTTAGTATCGCAGTTGTTTTTCATTTGTTGTGTTCAGGTTGTTGCATCATCGGAATATTAGCTTTAGATTTCGTCTTGGCTAAATCATGATGCGACGGATTGGACATGCGATATTGGCTCATTCGAAATCAGGATATATTAGATTCTGGAGTACAATCGGACTAAACCTCGTTATTTCGGATGGACCACTTAAACATTTCGTTTTCTTGACAATTATTGGTAATTAGCTATAACAATGGAATGTCTTATTCTAGCTTCGGATTGGAATGAACCTTGTTATGGCGTTACACTTCATGGATTGGAATATCTGTACTTGGTTTATGACTAAGCAGAACCTATTCATGGATTGTTGTCTGGAAGACAGTCAAAGCAATAAAATTTGCTATTGCCTTTTTGGAAATTATTGATTCT
>NW_024005495.1:0-8730 GCF_014805625.2 Glossina fuscipes | reverse complement strand
CGAGTTATAACATTAAAAATGCTTCATATTTTTAAGATTGTTATATTATTCATAAATTTTGTGCCAGCAATTCCGTAACTACCCCATCTAAATGCTGGAAAATTTGTAATATGTGGTCGCAAATCTAGAAAGAATTAGTTTTGTTTTTTTAAAACGATTTTGTACCGATGTGAGTTTATTATTTTTGAATTTTTTTTGGCAAATTTATTAATTATTTGCTCCTTATTCATTTCTTGAGATTCACTTTTATTTTTCTTCTTTTTTTATATACACTTTAAACTTTAACATAGAAGAAAGAAAACGAGTCAAACAATTGCGGAGAAACACACATTATGTGTGTTTACTACGAGGTCAACAAACGAAAAACAAACATTGTTAATTGGAATTTTTTGGGATCCTACCGACAATCTGTTTTCCTATACTTTTACACCTTAAGTTTTTTAGATTTCCTTTTAAAAAGAGGAAGTTTCTAACTTGCTGCTCGTTATTGACCTGAAACGCTTAGCCTTGCACAGATATCTTATCGCGTACAAACTCTAGAATCAAAGACAATACCACAAAAGAAACATGCTCGGTCGGCAAAATCTGGAAAAATGCACCCTTATCTGGAAGGAAAATTTTCCTGGATATAATATTTCAAATGACTGAAGGCGATTATACTGGCCTCTTTCATCTCTTTAAAATGAAAGATGATTGCTTGCTTAACACAGAAACTTCGTCCTTTCAGTCAAGTATAATATTTTTCTTATTCCTCCTTTATCTTCAATTTTAATTAACTTTTTTGCCCTAAGTTGGTCCTTAAAATAAACTTGTTTTAGCGGAAGCTTGGCTTGGTCTTGCTTACTTTGTGTTAACATAAAGACCTCTTTTCTTTAAATTGAATTTACTAATTATCTACAATCTCGGAACATAAGGCACCTTTCTCGCCGGTTTAGCCTGTGTAGCATGCTCGGCCTTAGCCGCTCATTATGGCTCACAGGAAACTTGGGACACAAACAACAGGGAAAGGTAAATACCTGACTAATATTTGTTGGCTCTTCTAAATGACGTCGTGACCCCCGCTGTAGTGCTGACGGCCTCTGTGATAGTCGCTGCTGATATGTGCTGCTCGCTGATGAGACGTGGCATAAATCTGCGTAGTGATAAAAAAAAAAAAATAATGAACTGCACATACAACTTCTTCAAATGTTGAAAATAAAACTCCTTTGTTTTCAAAGTTTCTTCTTGAATACAATTTTCTTACAAGAATTTCTTTTATTGCTCGCTGCACATTTTTTATTTAAGTATTTTTCTTTCATTTATTATATAAACGTACATGTATGTATAATACATTTTTTATTCAGTCACTTTTCGGTTTAATACAGTTTATTGAATCCGTATACATATTTATGTAACTTAATTATAAAACTTAGGTATATTTGATCAATTGCCCTGGCTTCATTTCGCTTCCTCTTTATTTTTGTTTATTTCATTTTTGCCTCGTTTGGACATATTTTAAGCTTGATCAATTTTAAAAGAAAGAAACTTTGCTTCTGTTTTCAACTTTAAGAGGAAAAAGCCTTACTTCTGTTTTCAATTTTAAGAGAAAAAGACTTTGCTTTTGCTTTCAATTTTAAGAGGAAAAAACTTTGCTTCTGTATGTGCGTGTACGGCTTTTACTCATCATGAATGCAGGGTTCACACAAAAAAGAAATAAACAGACCAATCGCCCACTTTGGTAAGGTTCACCATGGAAATGTATGATTTAATTACTTGCTGCGACGTGCTACTAGCTTAGACAATTGTTACCATTATGAGGAATCTTTTATGTCACCGCTGAGTTTCTAGACACTAATTGTTGATTTGATTCCTTGAGTGAGCATATTTTTCACTGACGAAATCGCTTCCACACACTTCCTCAAAACTAATATCTTTAATTTTCACAGTGTATTTCTGTACATCTTTAATTTACAGTCTTGGTTTTAAAAGAATGTCTCCATTGTTTCTTTTTACTGCTATATTTATACCGTGTGAGTGCACACAGAAGGTTTTTAATTCGAATCTATTTTCTTTTTATCTTTAATTTTTTCTTTCTTCTTTAAATTTTGATTACAATTACTACAAAATATACGTGAATATGATGAGGATTGCTCCACTCGCTATCTTTGCCCTCATAGAATATTTAACGAACGTAACTATGAAAACTTAGAGCATTTAATGCACACTGCTTCCTCTATTGTGGTTGAACTTTATCAAATCGAAAAAAATCCTTCCCTGTTTTTCTTTTTATGGCTATTTTTTTTCTATTATTCCGTGATTGTTGTTTCTACTATTGTTGTATTCATTAAAGCAATTATTTTTTTTGGTGTATATACCGTATTTGCTTATTTCACTTTTTTACAAACTTTTCAGACTGATTTGTCTGCTTGATTTTTCGTTTGTTTTTTTTCTTTTTTTTGTTGTTTTTGTTATGATATATAAATGAAACTTTTCGAGCAACCCTTTTACTAAGATTCCCTTTTTTTTTCTTTAATTCAATATTTCGTTTGCTATTTAGATTCACTGCTGCAAAACATTTAAATTTTCTTATTCATTAAATAAAGTTGAAGTTAATTGCAATCCCTTCTACACATATTGAACTAATTGCAATAAAAATTTCGCGTAGTCCGCACACTGCTTAATCATTTACTTTAGGCAACCAAACTCAGACTGCCTGTACTCTTCGCATGATCTTTTTCCCTTTTGTTTCTTTTTCTTTATGTTGCTATATAGCGGCTCGCCGCTACTTTTGCAAAAAAGGACAGTATACCGCAAAATCATGCGATGTTGCATAACGGGATGCCGTTATTGCCATACTTTAGGCTGACACGGACCGACCGACACCCTACCGTAAGTTCATTCGCGAACGTTACAAACAATGAAAATTTTTTTTATTGCAAAAATTCCGGGAATAATTTTATTGCTGAATACGACGCTTATCTAATCCTGCAATTTATAGAAAGTCTTATTTTGGAATCGTAGATGTTAAAAAATACCCAAGAAGCTTAACCGACGTTGAAGGCCAACCAGTCGACGTTAAAGATATGCTAATTTGATTGCGACATATAAAATTTTCTACGCGTTCTTCATTTGATGTTCTCGATTGTGTTTGCTTCAGCGCATTAGATTTATACACCAGCATTCAGAGCACATCCCTTTGCCTAAAGATTGCGATCAGAAAAACAACCGACTACCATCAATGGTGCTGCTGTACTGGTGAAGATTTACTAAGTGCGGCGAAAGGTTTCTGAAAGAAATCAAATCAACCTGCTAGTCAATGGTTTTTTCGCAGTATAGGAATATATTCATATCCACTACCGAAAAGAGAACTTTGCTTCCAATAAAACATGATGGATAGTCGTTAAAATGAAGTTTGTTCAAGTCTTACTTGTGTTAAGTTAATTCGAAATTCGCTAAAGGTGTTATAAACCAGGGGCACTCAAACGGAAGCCTATGCCTTCGGGTATTAGGCCGGCTATCAAATCCTGTTCTGCTGATACATATTATATGGTTATAATGGTGCCTCTACATGGCGAATGCGGTTGCCTGCTTTCAATGAGAAATCAATCGTTTGCGTTAATACTGCGAGGTCGTTCTTAAGAAACTTCAAGCGCTGTAGCATGACAAAGCATGAGGATTGGAAGATAATACGTGATGTTGCGAAAGTTGTCGATACAGTATGTACTGAAGGTGGTATTATTCCGACCTCCTCTTAATAACACATATATGAGCTTGAGTTACACCACATTTATTGTATCCCGGCTTATTGAAATCATCAACTTTTAGCGGCTTGGAATCAAAGATAGGTACGGTAAGTTGTTAAATGAATTTATTATTATTACCAATTATTTACCTACACAAAAAAATTCAAAGACTAAAGTCTTAAACCGCGAGCATCTGAGGCTATAGACTTTATTGAAAACTTTACCGCACTTTAGATTTGAACCCGCGACTATTAAGTTGTTAGTCGAGATCAGTTGCCTGCTCGGTCATACAGGCGCGCCGTAATGAATTTCGTTCATTAACACTTCGCAACAAGTCGAACCCGATTGATAATCCAAAGGTGATTATTAAACAAAAAGAACTGAGCGGTTACTTCATAACCGATTCAATGTCGAGGTCTTCGCCCACTGTGGTAAAATTTATAACTGCGAGGCGGTCGTTATTTGTACACATAAAAAATGATTTAAAGAGGCGGCAAGTAAATAACCACAGAGACCATACCAGTGTGAAAAGGATTAACCCATATACTAAGGCATATGAAAATTTATATTACTTAATTTAAGGTTAAATGTTGACTTTGAAATATAAACCAACAATTGACAGTGTTGTAGGTTCAGGGCGATTAAAATGAAAGCTTTTGAAACTTCAAAAACAATAAAATACATATAAAGAAAAATGGGCGAAAACAAGTATTCCAAATAAATTAGTTATACAAAATTGATGGTAAGTTTTAGATGTTGTATAATTAGAGAGAAATTAAATTTTTAATGAAATAAGCTACCTCTCTACGAGGACCATTACTATCAGTATTGAGAAGATCGTATGTTAAAACTTTAAACGATCATCTGATATATTTAAGCTTACAAAGGTAAAAATTAAGCATTCACCCGATTATTTTGTGTTCCATAACGTACATTTGATGCATGCATGTTTATTTGTACACAAATGCATCCACTCATGAGCCTATAAAGCGTCTCAATCTCACAGGGTCTGAAGAGTGACAACACAAGCTGACACCGACAGTGATTTAAAGGAAGGGAATGGATAATTTTATAAGAAACATGATCTTTACTAACAACTGGAATTTCTTTGTAACCATCACTTAACCATTGAGAAATTTTATTTTTAATAATCCGGATTGCTCTTTGGGAGTATATTGGATGGGCAGAAACTTCCCATTGTTTATAGTGAAATCCCTGTTACCTAGCACTCAAGCTAAATGACAATTTTTAATATAAGATTTACTTAACATTTGAAGAATGTCAAAAACGTGTAATGATTAAGGCAGTTATGTTGCCAGCGCATGCAATGAAATTTTTCGACAGTTTTTAGTAACGGGCTTCACGATATACCAAACATTAAGGTCGATTAAGATTGAAGATAATTTTTTACTGTCTTTGAATATGTATATACTGCCGAAAAAGAAACCTAATGCAGGTGCTCACGATAGCATAAAATATGATATGATCAAAGTGAGTTCTAATGGGTGTCATTTTGTCCTTTCGTTTGCAATTACTCAGTATTGGACAATCAATATCAGTCAAAGTGCTTCGCGGCTCATCAACATTTTCTCTGCTCTTTAGCCATGCAAAGATTTAACAGATGTCGACAAAGTGGATAAGTAAGTTGTTATTCTCTTTTTAGATATCAGCCAAGCCTAATATAATAATAAAGCAGTGAAATTTATATTTAAAATAACTAATGAATTTCCGAATTTCCAAGGAATAAAAATCAAGCACACATTAAGTTACAATTTAATAGCGACAACATGCAAATTGGCATGTTAACTATAAAGAAAATATCATATTGGAAACAACATTCAATGACGATCGTAAAGTAAATTCAATGAAGCTCTATATTGGCTAAAGAAATTACGAAAATTGGCTTCATTTTCGTGGTTATCTTCTTGCTCAGTTATTTCCATTTTAACAGCCGTTGGCATTTGCGGGAAATCTTGCGGATGTGCGGGTGCAACCGCTTGTTGAACAGTAGCAGTTGAATAATTTACCTCGTGAGGTCTTGCTTCAACCTCTCTAGGAGTTCTGCTTACCAAGTTTGCATAACTGGTATCTTTAAACTTTATAAATTCGTCCATAGAGATATCAACTTCTGTATCCATACGATTTTGATTAATTTGTGTAACCGTTATGCCTTTTTGCATATAATTTACATTGCCGTGCTCATCGTCTGTCTTGAAAATGGGTTCGAGAGGCGAAGAAAAATTCAAAGGTGGCAAATTGCTTTGGCGTGTAGACGTCGAAGTAGAATCCATGTTCAACGATGAAGCCTCGAAGTACTTTTGAAATTGGGATTTTGGTACTTCATCACGTTCGGAAGACAACACATTTAAGTTAGAAGCGCTAATCAAAAAAAGATCAATTGGGTTCCACTGTTTACATCTTAACTTGCTTAAATCTCAACTTACCCTGATTCACCTATAATTTTCTTAACTTCCATTGAACCGTCCTCATACGTTGGCAAATAATCGCCAAAAAAGTTCATAATTAATTCTTTGCTACATGTGCCGTAATAACCAGCATATTCGGGTCGAAAATCATCGTCTACATGCAATACTGAATCGTGAGGGTTCTCGAACATATCTACCGGCAGTTCAATGACCTCTTCTTCTTCAGCCACGCTGCCACCCTTTCCACTGCCTACACCGCGGTCTAGTTTAGTTTTAATACGACGTTTTTGGGCTGCAAGTTCATCTGAAGCTTGCAATTTCTCTTGCAAAATACGCGTTTCATTTTGAAAGTTTAAAATCGTGTGGAAACGTAACCGACTCTTTTGAATTTTCGATAGGCCACCGTGAAACATAAAGCACAAATCTCCCTTCATACGCTCGGCAGCACGCGTATTAAGAGCATCGAGTGAATTGTGGTCTACAGTTTTATTTTTGCTTTTATTTTGCTCACCGAATATATGATAAGTAGAACGGCGAATTTTGGGTAACAAATCCAAACGATGTCTTTGAAAGTTCTCATTTTTATATTGCAACAATAAATCTTGCCCGGGTTCAGGCGTCGCGTTCAATCGCTCGAATTGAAATTCTTCTAAATGGTCTAAGAAACTTGAACGATTTTTTATATGAAATATGGACCGCGTCGAATTCAGATAGTCCTCTAAAGCTACCAAATCCAATAATACAACTGTGCCATCACGACTCCAGCGTAAAAAATCACAAAAATCCAAATGTATCACTAGCCACAATTTATACGGAAATGGAAAATTCTCAATATCCCGACGTGTAATATACAAAGCTTCCATATTTATTGATATATTGCATCAACAAAAAAATTCTAGAATATGTAGCCGTTGGTAGGGTTAGGAAGAAAAAGTGTTTAACGCAGAAAAAATCCAATTAGAACTTATATTTCCAAACGCAGAATATATTTTACATTTTTTTCTTCTTCTTTTTGAAATTTAAATTGATAAGATTACAAAAGTGTGGGCGCAATCAGGCCTATCTTCTTAGAGTTAAAATGAAAAATATCGTGTTTAAAAAATTCATAGTTGGCATTAGTCATCACGCCAAACAGCTACACAGCACTCATAGCCTTCTCATATATAATTTCAAAGGCCCTCTCGTTAAAAAATTATGAAACAACGGACTCCGAACGAACGAAAATTTCGTACTGATAAGTTCTCATTATTTTGCTCATTGTTTTTGAACTGTAATACAGTACACAATTAAAAATGACGCGGTTTGTTTGGGCTCTCTGACGGAGAGTAATTGCAATTGTATAGTTTATATCCTATACATATATGCCTCAAGTGGTATATGCTAATATAATAAGTAGTTGTTTATCGTTGCATTCTTATTGAAGACTATGTAAAAAAACTATGCATGTATATGCAAACGTATATGTTGTTTTTCCGAAACCTTGTCATAAGATGGTATATTCCATTAGCGACATTCCTAAGATAAAATTATTATATGGTAGTTCAGATTTCTTAAATAAAAGGTAAACAAACGCTATGAGAGCAATAGGCCCACAAAAAACTGAAATAGGTGCCATTACGAGGATGCAATCGCGTAGTTTTCCGTGCCCTCTCAGGGGTAGATTTTGCTTCACATATGAGACGACATTCAGCATTCTTCGATGAGTTTCGGTTTTTCTCTGCTTCATGTATCCCCAGTAACTACGGAATACGCTCATCATGTGTGTCAAGTTAGACCGAAGAAAATTGGGTGACGTTGTGTACCAATTTGCTCTAGAATTGCACATTTTCAAGAAAAATTACCACCACAATCTCCTTTACAAGAAGAAACAAAGGAAATAAAACATACCGTTCAAAATGTAATGTAAATAAATTCATTAAATAAATATTTCAAAAATAAAAATTTTTGTTGTATAGCTTCAGAACGTTTATATTTTGCCTGGTGTCCATATAAATCTCTCATATGATGGATTTTCACATTTGGTAACAGTTAAGGAATTTCCATTCGGTTTTCTTGAATACCTTTTATTTTGTTAGTACTTACAATTAAAATTTTCTACACTGTATTGGTTACAGTTACAGCCAGGGGAGTAATCATGTAAGTAGGCCACTGTCACCATGATTTTCGTCTTGTTTTTTTTTCGAAAATGTTGCCAGCTCTCCAATATTTTTCAGAAGATTTTCCATTGCAATGCCTTAATAATTGGGAGAGGCGTAGATGATGGAAGAAAATAGACGTTTGTATGTTTTGTATAAACAAACTACATACAATAAACAGCAGCAAGCATGCAAAATGAAATAAAATTTATGTAGAATGTAGCTTTTTTTTTCCATCTGCATTCAACATACCAAAAAAAAAATGAAGTGTTAAGCCATAATATGATAAGTGAGTTGTATTGTTGACATGGTCATAATCAATTTACAGGAAATTTACATTTAATTTTATATAAAAAGCTTTTTTCAATCAAAATATGGAGTAATACTTCCAAAACATATTTAATTTTTACGCACATATTTGGCGAGTTATAACATTAAAAATGCTTC
>NW_024005494.1:4947-5430 GCF_014805625.2 Glossina fuscipes | reverse complement strand
AACTCTGTCGCGCAGTGTAGTCGTCTTAATTTTGTTTCGGCAATTAATATTTTAATTTTTTGTTGAATTTCGTGGCTACTCTGCCTTATAGTGTGTGAATTTATAATATACTTTGAGAAGAAAGTGAGTGAATTCAAAGTAATAGAAATATTTTTCCTTTACGCTTTGATTCATTTCATTTTTGCAAACAAAAATTTTGAGCTCTGATATAAATCTCTTTTTTTTTTTTTTGTTTTCTCTCTTTTTCTCTGTTATTTTTTTTTGCGGTTTGGAGTTTGTGCTGCTATTGATCTCTCGTTACAGTGTCAACCTAACAGAGAAGTTTTGCACAAATTGGTTGATAAATTTTTATGTTCAGGACTTTTTTTAGCGATTTGTGTGTCTGTTCTTCATAATCCACAACTGTCTTTTTGACTGGACATGGAGTGTTTATATACACCTTGTCGGGCGAAAACGGGCTCGGAGTTTGATAGATTCGTTTCT
>NW_024005494.1:0-4847 GCF_014805625.2 Glossina fuscipes | reverse complement strand
CGAGCGAAATCAGGCCCGGATTCTGATAGATTCGTTTCTTGTTGGCTGTGCGAGCGCTTTGGTCATGCAAAGTGTGCCGGTATTCTCGGCCGTGCTGCTGACGCAGTCGCTGA
The DNA here is from genome assembly GCF_014805625.2 of Glossina fuscipes. NCBI lineage: Eukaryota > Metazoa > Arthropoda > Insecta > Diptera > Glossinidae > Glossina > Glossina fuscipes. The sequence continues at coordinate 4,734 of NW_024005494.1, read as the reverse complement.
TCCGCCTAAAGGCTTAAGATGGTCATGTCCTGACTGTAGGCTGCGGGACATTGACTTTTATAAACTTTTCACGGAGACCCGTTATGGTTTCTCGGAATTGAGTAGAAATCTCGGCTCCTTGTGGGAAAAGTTTGAGCTAATTAAGTCTAGGTTTGATCAGTGTCGTTTTATTGGACACTTCTACTCGTAGCGTAGCGTGTGAGACGTCACCTCTGGCTTTCTCCAAATCTGATTCGTTGGTACAAGTTACCGCTCCCTCTAACTCTAAAATGAACAGTAATGTTTCCGATATTGCTGAGTCGGTTGGTAGCAAAACAGTTACAAACAAACCGACAAGTCCGTCGGTTTTAAGCTACGCTGAAGTGGCAAGGGTATCTCCGCCCAGAGCCGCCAATCACTCTAATCAAGCGCCATCGCCTAAAAGTAATGAAGAAAAAAATAAATCATCCTCTCCTCCTGGCTGTTCGCGTGTGAATGCTGGTCACCAGACTGGGCAAGTCTCACAAGCTGCCGGTACAAGGGCGATAACCACATCTATATTCTCCCAAACTCGAAACTCTCCTACCGTGAACCCACCTCCTGTTCCAAATAATGACATTTGCTTGACGGCAGTTCCTCGCAGAAAAGCAATATTTGTGTCAAGACTGGCACCTAAAACATCGGTGGATAACATAAAAAGTTATCTGGCGGCGAAAGTCCCATCAGTCAACTAAAAGCGCGTTAACGTCTTCAAAATGGCTCTTTCTCAAGCTAGGGCAATCTCCTCTTTTAAAATATTAGTTCCGACTGAAAACAATGATATGTTGTTAAACAAATCACTGTGGCCAGTAGGAGCCTTAATTAAGGAATTTATCCCTCGAGATCGTCCCCGTAATACCAAGGCAATAGTCTTGTCGCCTGCAAAATCTAATTGTTTCTTCAGGCCCACTATCTCTCATCTATCAAAATGTTAGGGGCCTTAATTCGAAAATTCGTTCCACTTTTCTAAATTCAGTGAGCACGGAGTTTTTCTGTTTGGCCTTTACTGAAACTTGGCTAAAACCCGATCTTCATTCGTCGGAACTTTTTCATAATTCTTTCAAAGTCTTTAGACATGATCGAATGAATCGCATTGGTGGTGGTGTATTAATTGCCATATCTGCGTCAGTCCCGTCCAATTTAATTGATTTTCCCGCTTCTCTTGACGTTGAATTTATCGCTATTCGTGCGAATATGCCTAATAAACAGCTATTTTAGTTTACCTGAGGACCCTTATCATCCATTAATGTGCATTTCCTTTCATCATAAGAATGATGGTAGGTTAAACTGCCTTAATGTGCCAAATCAAACTTTTTTAAATAAACGTTATGATTTTCATAAAATCAATATTTTATTGCTAAAACATCGTCTTTCACATATGAGGCTCGATTCCTCCCTCAACCAGAAGTATTGAAAGCGTATTTATTTATTCTACTTATACTAGAAACTCAACTAAACAAATAACAGTCGAGTTCAATTGGCTCTTAATGCAAAATTTATATTAATTAATAATAAAATTTAGTGTAAGTATAATAAAACAAATAAGAAGAAAAAAAAAAGAAAGAAAAAAGAGAAAAAAGCATGTACACTATCAGCATAGGAGCACACTTACAACCGGTACAGGACCAAATTGCAAATGAACCCCTAAATTATCGCAAACATGCATAAGTTTGGCAACCTATAATACTCAACAGCAATTCATTTTCCAATCGTAACGACTTTTAAGGATAAAAGCTAGTTTAAGTACGACATAGGTAAATCACGCGTATTAAATATTGTTGCTTTAATGGACTTTAAAGAGTCCGATGACGAGAATAAGTGATAGACGTCATTTAGGTTCTTGCAAACGACACGGACCGGATTAAACAACTCATAATTATATTTACACTTAACCAAGATAAAGTGCCTAGAGAAACGGTTAGGGCCATTAAAGCTTTTTTCACCAAGTAATGAAGGCGAGTCAATAGCCCCATTTATTACTTTGATTACAAAGGAAACGCCAAGAACAAACCTACGTTTCTCAAGAGACGGTAAGGACAGCAGAAGCAACCTATTTTCGTAGGGAGGAAGAGAGGCAATCGGATCCCAACCCAAATTTCTAAGGGCAAACAGCAACAATTGCTTTTGAACAGATTGAATTGAATCTACATAGCACCTATATGAAGGAGACCACACAACAGAGGCATACTCGAGTATGGGTCTAACCAAGCACATGAACAGCCTTTTCGCAATGTAGGGATCATCGAGCTCTTTGGACCAACTCTCTATAAAACCAAGCGCGGACCTAGCTTTGCTTATCGCGAGCTCAAAATGCAAGTTAAAACGTAATCTATAGTCAAATAAAACGCCTAAATCTGTAATCGAATCGACGTCCTCCAACTTATGCGAATCCATGAAATACTGAGTAATGAATGACTTTCTTCTTGAGAAAGAAAGCTTCTTACATTTACTCAGATTTAGTTTCAGAAGGTTCACAGAGCACCTTTATTCACAATTATCCAAGTCACCTTGAAGCTGATGTGATTGCGATTCAACAGAGAAGGAAGAAAAAAGTTTGACATCATCAACATACATTAAGATCTGGCTGGAATTAACCACCGATGGAAGATCGTTAATGCATAAACTAAATAAAATGAGATCTACATGACTTCCTTGAGGTACGCCAGACATAACGTCGAATTCTTCCGAGGTGATGAAGTTAAACTAAACTCTGAAGGATCTATTGTGCAGATAAGAGCTTATCCATTTCACTAAATAGAAAGAGAAGCCAGAGGCTTGGAATTTGAAGATAAGTAAGTTATGGTTAATCATATCAAACGCTTTGCTTAAATCAATGTATATAACATCTGTGAGAGAGGCACTAGAAAAAGCCTTGAAAACAGGACAAGTAAACTCTAACAAGTTGGTGACTGTAGATCGCCCTGTTATAATTAAATATGGAATAATTACACCTAATAATAATTTTGCTGAGATTGAAAATATTTCATTAGGAGCTAATGATATAATAATATATATATATATGTATTTCAAGTAGGATAATTACAGAAGAACAGTGGAGAAGATTTCCCATTTTCCATAGTTCTACTGAATTAAACCGGCGGCTAGGTAACGCACCGCCGTCCGAAATAAAATCCGTCATCGTCCGTTCGGAACTACACGCTATAAGTGCCGAATTAGAGTCATTATTATAGAAAACCGTCCGTTGATCAAAGATGATAGGTCAGTTAAGTGTAGGCATTGGAATTTAAATTTTTTAGCCGCTAGGTTTTTTATAAGCAAAAGCACGCCTCTTTTTACTTTCGATGTAATATAATTAGAGTCATAAGTTAATTAATCAAAGAAAATTGAATGATAGCGCCAAGCGATAGTAGGATTTTTATTCAGATGGGTTAACTAAACATCAAAGCTGGAATTGCCGTTTAGACTTACCCATTCGTGGACTTTTGCAACACGCTATATCCCGCGACACATGAAACATCAGCCGTTAGAGATAATTCGGCCTCATTGCTAATATGATTTAGCAAAATTCTTGAGAAGAATGTCTTTTCAACAAGCTCAAATGATTCGGTAACTTTTTAGTCCCGTGTAAGAGTTTAATCTTTAAACTTAACTACTTTATTGATTATATTATCAACCGACAAGTGCCGTTAATTTAGGAACACATCCATGAAAATAGTTGATAATTCCTGTAAACTTCTGAGCTTGTTTCACTGATTTTGGTCGTTCCAATTTCCCAAAATCAATGCTTTCTTACAACGAAAGTACACTTATTAGGTTTAATGTTTAAACCACATTATCTAAGCTACAGAAAACCAATTTTAAATGTTCTAAATGTTCTATCTCCGGCTCGGCAACTACAACATGGACTCCGATGATATAGTCTGATCAATTCTAACTTTGAGAAAATGCGTTTGTTTCTTAAGTTTCAACTTATGTCATTAATATATGGCGAAGGATACCGATCATCTGTTTAAACGCTCCATAAGCCCGCCACACATCTGATTTTTTTTGGATACAAGATCTAACGGCGAAGCGACAGGAAAGCTGGGCGGTCCATATATCTCCAATTTACCTAAAATTTTGAACTCAGTTTAGGCAACTTTATACTTGGGGGGGTCTAACGATCTAGATTTTGAACAAAGTAGAACACTTCCCGTCTTTAATATATGAAAAAGCCTTGAAAACATGACAACTAAGCTCCAACAAGTTAGTGATTGTAGATCGCCCTTTCCGAAAGCCCTGCTGGTGCGGAGAAATATACGAATGTAATTCTCAACAAATTGTCTACTTCCACTTTTGTGGATAGGAATGAGGAAACTACTCTTCCAACAAGAAGGGAAAACACCTAAATTCAAGGACTTGTTAAAAATCTTTGAGATCACACGACATAACTCGGTAGCGCAAGATTTAAGTACACATGATGGAATTCCATCAGGTCCAGGCGCACAACTGTATTTTGGAGAACTCAACCCTTCAGAAACGTTAGTTATAGGATATGGGTAGTTTGCTGATAAATCGCAATTAGCAATCGAAAAGTTTCGTCGGAAATACTCAGCAAATAGATTTGAGATTTCAAAATCATCCGAGGAATCAGAGCCATTAAAAGAAACATGAGAGGGATATGTGGAAATTTTTCTTTTAGAGTTAAGAAATTTAAAGAAGAATTTAGGATTAGTACACAAAAAGGATTTAATGAAGTGAAGGCATCTGCAGTAA
>NW_024005493.1:0-8080 GCF_014805625.2 Glossina fuscipes | reverse complement strand
AATTTGATTTTCCTATCGATTTGATTTCAGACATGCACACATGCACACATTTATTGTGGCAATTGAAACAAATAAAAGGAAAGCCCCAGATAATACGTAAACATTTTATTATAAATTTTGCACATATACATATATAATGAAATGAAATATTTTCCAGAATTTGCTACGGATAGCAAGAACGCGAGAATGCAAAACATAATTTTTGTTCAAATCTCTGGTCGTTACTCTCAGTTTTGCAACACACCGAATACTGTATTCAACTTATCAGGATCAAGTGAGCGTTTACGCTTCTCCCACCGCATATTTTCATCGTTTATTTTAAGCATAGCACAGTAGCCCTGCAGAGCTACATAGAACACCTCACTGGCCAACAAAAGTTGCACCAACATATAAACTATTAACGTTACAATGCATGAGGTAAAGTTTTCGGCATCGTAAATTTTCTTCTTATCATAGCTTATGATACATTCGAAGACATTCTCAAACCAATTGTGGGTAAATGTTATTATCCACGGCACAATGCTCGCCCAATAGTATTTTTGATGCATCCCCATCATCGAATTCTCAAAGTCGGCTAGTGGATTCTCGGAATGTTCTAGATTATAAGTAACCGTAGCGGAGCTATCACGAGTGTAACCAAACAGAGCCAGTAACGAGAAGAAGGTCACTTCAAACCACGCCATAGGTCGTTGAAGCATACGAACAACGCATGTATCTTTTCTTACGTATGAAAAAAGCCATTTACGCTCCCAAGTAACATCGACATAAATCTCTGGACGCAATACGGCGAACCACAGCACAAATTCAAGATAGCAAAATATTAGCGCCGCAGATGGCATTTTCCAAGCGAAATGCCTATCATCAGCGAGTGCCATTAAGTCTTTTTCGCTATTCGAAGTAAACCACAATAAAAGAGTACGCGCAATATTTCCCGGCTACTTGTTTCGACTTTCCCTGTACATTCGGTCCTCTTTTTTAATAAATTTTGGTTTGCTATCCACTGAACCAAAAAAATAAAAGAAGAATTCAAATTAAATCAAATTCAATTAAAAATTTCAAAATAATTCTGAACTTTGACTTACTTTTCCTCGATTACATTTTAATATTTTTAAATTTTGAATACTTTTCAAGCAAGCAGTCGTAGAAATATAGTCGATAGCCTCAGATGCTGTTGCTTTAAGACTTCAGTTTTCGAACTTAATTCTCTGGCTAAGTTAATAATAATAATAATAACTCTAGAAATATATGCCACTGGAGCTTTGACGAAGATGGGTAATCAAGATGTCAAGCAAATAGGCGGAAGGTATTAGGTGGGGTGTTGCCTGGCTACAGCCTTTTCATGTGTTCTTTTTTCCAGTTATTTATTCATATATAAGTTTTGATATTTAACAAGCAAGAAATTCGTTTCATAAGCTGAGGCCTGAGAGGTTTATTTCTTCTTTTAGAATTCAGCAAATCGAGAATAGACCACTGTGCTGAGGGAGATCTTTTTTAAGATGAAAAAAAAACTAAAAAAAAAACGTAAATAAAATATTGAGACCATGAAATAGTATTGAGAAAGAAGTGGCCGCCTTCTACTATTTCTGTAGGATCAGTCATAAAATTATATATGTGCTAGATAATTTTCTTACTGGATTGCTAGGATACAATATGAATACGCTTATCGTTGTCAAGTTTTCTATGGCATTTCGTTGATATTTAGAAGCATTTAAGGCATAAAACACACAGACATAGGTGAAACATGGACCGCAGTGAGATTCACTCAGAATCTGACGCTGAAGAAAAATACGTACAGCTGGAACACTGTCTTACAGCCGTAATCTAAGTGAAGGCATAGAGATGCTCGTTTTGTTTTGTCTCGCCTTGAAATCCCTGTAATTGTAAAGGAGGGTTTTCTTATGAATATCGCCCCGGAATACCAGATTTGGTAAAAGGTATAGAAACTACGACTAGAAAATATATTATTTTCTTTTATGACTAATAATCAATCACAACGCCACAATATGGCTGTCAGGTATATTTCTATGAACAATATGTGAATACAAAAGCTGTGGTAATTTAAACAAAATAATATACCTTTAGATGAAAATGACATATTTTATGAGATTTCTTAGTTATTTCTTCAAATTAAATTTGTATAGAGGTTTCTTTTTTTTAACTCGGCACAATAGACTGCAATACAAAGAAGTCAGACATGCTCCGGTTTATGTAGCACTGTCCTAATGACTTCAAAGCAAGAATAACAGAATGTGCTTTGACAACGTATGCGATCTATTTGTACATGTGTAAATTTGACATGTAGTTAAATTCTCACTTGTTTGCCTTTTGCTCTGTGCTACTAGTGTGGACATTGACAGTATGTATATATAAGAAATGTTTTGCATAAAAATTTTCTGCTTTCGGAGGAAAAACGAAGTATACCAAATTAAGTATTTATTTGCAAAATATTCTGTCAGTTCAGCAATGCCAAAAACGATTTTGAAAATGTGAGGAAATTCTTATGTAACTCGTAATGTGATGATTATCTATTCAAAATTAATATAGTAAACAACCCTTTATGCGCCTGTGGAGTCTTACAGTCTCCTTATCACAACCTATTTGTCTGTCCGAATGAGACACCACTTCCGTTCGCCATTCCACCCTTCGCAAATTAAGTATATGTGTTCTTCACGACCACGGCATTCTTGAAAGTGAGTGTTCTCGCAATTTAACAAGTTATGTCGCAGTCTTTTTTTTCTTTAAATCATTATGGTCTCTTTTACACTTTTTTGCTCTCACACCTATCAGTTCGTTCACACAATTTTTTCTACTCTTACACTTCGGAATTTGCTCCTCACTCTTTCGTTCTATTCTATTGACACTTTCACTTTGAATTAATTAATTGCTCCAGTTTTTCACCATCTAGCATTTTAATTCGGCTATAGGAGCAATTGAACGGATAAAGTTCTTCGCTAATAAATTTTGATTATTTTAAAAGTTCGTCGACAACACTTTCCAATAATTGCAAAAAGCTTTCTGATTTATAAACTAAGAAACCGAATGACCCGAAATCGTTGTCAAACGTTAACCTTTTGTAATCCACATCACAATTTCAATTAACTTCCAGCAACGCAACACTGTTTTTTTTTTGTATGCCTCAGAGTAATTTATTTCTTCAACAACATTTTCGTTTTCTATCACATCTTTAACTTCTTTACCGCTACTATGTCGCTGCTGGTACTATCCATGTAATTATGCTCAGCTGCAGCATCAAGAGAATTGTCATTGTGAAGTTCGCAATGTTATCCAATTTCGCTACTTTCAAAATCCTCAAAGTGCATTTTTATTATTTAAGGGAAAGAAACATTATTGGCGGTAGTAAATCTTTCCATCCGACGCATTTTGGATCTGCCCCACGTAAACAATTTAACGAGCGCTCTAAAATCTCTCCTAAATCCAGGTTATGGAATGTTTGTAAATCCAGACACAAACGTGTTATTCATTCATAAGTTTGCCAATAAGTTAGTTCCACCTTTAAGCAGCCGTCAAGAAAGCATTTCACACAAGCAAATAGTGTCTCTCTAGCTTCAAAACTTTCAATACTGAAATCTCGTAGCAAGCAATCACAAAATTTTATGAATTCATCACGTCTCAGTTGGTTCTCCCGATTGTCAGTGGGCTAAATATATACCAATCATTCGATGAAGGGTGTTGCAAATATCTCAAGAAATTGTACCATTTTCGTGGAAGTGTTTCGCGGTCATTTCTGCAACTGCAGAACAGACAATGTCTTAGCATCAACAAAATACAAAAGGCCCTCGTCTTTGCAGAAACAGAATGTTTTGCATTAGTATTGGCTTTTTTTTTTTTTGCTTTGTAAATGATGAAACCACAGAAACTTGAATCTTGCAGATCTCGTGCTGATTTAAGCGATTTAAGGCTACGGCAACACATTTTTCCACAGAATCGTGAGGTATAAATTTTTCATTTGAACCATTGCACTTAATATCGGGTAATTTGCGTGCCAGTGCATGTGCATTCATCTAAGAAAACATTAAAAAAGTCGAAATGTGCCGGCGAAGCGGATGGATATAGAGTTGTTGGCAGAAATAAAGGAAGCCGAGAAGAAATCCAAGTAAATTTACGAAAGAAGCACAAATTTTCGGTTCTAAAGTATGAAATCGGCACTTTATGAAAATGCCGAGTGAACATTACATGATTGAAGCGCAATTATGTGGCACTTTGCGAAAAGCTACGTACTGTGCTTAAGGATATTTTGACTATTAAAGAATCAAAGTTAATAAAATGATTAAATAAATATTAATAAATAAATTTTATAATGAGGTATGTGTTCTTCCAAATAACCTGCGTCATGCGTATATCAAAATAAATGAAAATAAATTTCTCTACCAAGCAATTAAACGCATATTGATAATGGAAGTAATAACTAAGTATAGAGAGAGAAAAAAACATTTCCGCACTATATAAAAAAGTTACGACAGCTCGTTAAATATTAGAAATCATTTTTCCCGCTTTTTATGTTTTCTTGTTGCATTTAGGATAATAATTACAACAAAAATTTTACATTATTTTACTTTCATTTATCATTTCGCTTTCACGCTTAAATTGTCCCTTGCACGTTTTAAAGTGCCTGTTCTTTTAATATCCGACACCGTTAACAAGTAATCGGCATTTTTCGTTCGCCGTGCACAGGATGATTACAAAAACAACACGAATCATCTATAATTTAGACCAAGCAAAACATCGAATTCCTTTTAACTGCAAGAATATTAAGTTTACAAATTCATTTATTATTTATTGATTTACTATTGTATTCCTTTGTGTGCCGTGACAAAAAATGTCTTCCTAATCGCATGGCAGCCGTTATTTATTTGCTTTATTGCATTGAATAATTTATTTTAATTGTAACGCCATATCCAGAAATGACAATACCTTCAGTGACCACATGTGGCACAATGTGGCGAAGATGAATATCGCAAAACTTCTTATGCAGTATGTTAAGTTCCCTTTCGTGCTTTACACGTTGGAAGATAAAGCTGCGAATGGACGCCAACCAATTCATAACAGTTGTGGTATGTTTGCGATAAAATGCATCTAATGAGGGGAAACAATCATGTGGGCAACCTTGATTAATTTTCCAAAATATTTCATCGATACATTCTACGAATTTTTGGAAATCTTTGTCTTATCGCGGAAAAATACATACAAAACGAAACAAAAAAGTAAAATCGACTTTGACATTTTGAACAAAGGCTGAGATATGAAAATAAATTCTCTCTCTCGTTTTTGATAAAAATCGAAATGCCTTTGAAAGGTGACTGCAGGTGCTCTCGTAACAGAAACCTTTAGATTTCAAGGTGTAATAGTCATCGAGTTGTTTAGTAGTACATAGTGATTGAGCAAAACTCTGGCCACTTCTTCCCATTCAAAATTGTCATAGTTAGGATAAAGTTGAGAAAAAGTGGCATAATCTTATGTTCACCTATTAATTACGAAAGAAATTTTATGCATGTATACCACATAGAGAGCATTCCATACTTGCTGAAGATAACAATTCAGTCAAGCCATCAAGACGTCGCTACTGCTGACAAATCGTTATGAGCTTCAGATAGCATTAACTTTCAAACGAAATGTAATAACAACTTCATGACATTCTGATCATTAATCAGAAAATATCTGAATGTCGCATGCAGCACTGTATATGTATGTATTATACTTTTGCCATTTTGAAAACAATGAAACAAAATGTATTTGATTTGTAGCGTCACTAAGGCAACTACAACTTAAAAACTAATGATCGAAAAGTCCAGGAAGATTATTCCACTTAAAAGTCATTCGCCAATAATCACCCCACTTCTATAAGTTGTCCTTCGAACTTATTGAGTAACGTGTTATTTAGAGCGTAATAGCTGGTCACAATAAATTCTTTCAGTTTATAACAAATCCCTTTGTATTTATTTTATGGCGATTGTAAAAAATTGTATAAAAAAACATTGGCATTGAATTTGGACTTTACTGTAGAACTGTAATACATGACATAAATATTCGTGCCGCCGTAGGACTGCAGTTGAGTCTACAATAGAGTCTGTATATAAAAGAGAAAAATTCTAATTAAAAAAAAAAAAAAAAAACAAGTGCGGTTAAAGTAAACCGAATATCAGCGACCATTTCAATAAGCAAGGAACATAACATTAATATATGCAGAGAAATGCTATCGGTACACACGCGGGAACCGGTGAGATTTTCATATTAAATATTCTCAGCGATTTCATTTCATATATAAAGTCAAAATTTAATTATCCCTACTTTATTTTATATTCTATTGTTTTAAATTTGACATAAAAAGTTCTCGCACACACATTGCATACACATGCACAAGCAGTCATATTTACATAAAGTCACGACAATATGAAATTACTAGTCGGGAAGGTTATTGTAATTATTCAAAACTAAAAAAGCGAAGGGAAGCAAGGCTGCAATGCTCGCTTTAAGTATAAAATTTATTATGTTTTTTGGTATTCTTTTAATCACTTAGTTTTTTTATTATAACCATTCCCTCTTTCACCCTCCGACTCCGGTTCGATATATTAGTATTAGTAGCACTATTAGTAGCACTAGTAGTGGCATTTATTTTTGATGATACTAAGTAACAATGTTTCCGGTTAACTGTGCAGTATTACTATCACACAAACAGAAAAAAAAAAAAAAAAAATACACATAAATTAAAATTTTTTAATAGAGGACGTGTAAATAGATTGAAATTTTGTGACCATACACAGGCAAAAATTCAAATTTGGTAATTACTTCCCTGCCCCGCTCTCACGGCTTTTTTATCTAGAAACTCTTCTTTGATGAACGAATGAATTCTACACTTAGCCATCAAAACTTTTTAATTAAACAAAAAGAAAAAAAAAATATTTTTCTCTTTTTCGCGTTCTTTCATCCATCAACTGTTAAAATTTATTTCTATCGTTGATATAGTCGATATATAAATATAGTCAGAATCGAAATTGCATTGCACACGCTACAGTAATCGCTTCATTTATTTCGCATTTCATTTATCAGGTATGAAAGGTGTTAGTTGAAACAGTTTTAAAAAAATATAAAGCAAAATAGGAGTCAGTAAAAACACTACCGTAGGCCAGGGCTCACTATTAAATATTTTACACCACCCTTCAACCAATCGTTCATATAACGAATTGTTTTGAAAACTCGAAGAAGCAGTTCACTCTGAACCATTTTTGACAGCATCCGTCCTTTGACCGAAACACGTCAGTGTGCCATGTTTCATCAAAATATCGTAAAAATTGGAAAAAGGAGAAATAAACCAAAAATACAAAAGAAATGCCGGACACGTCTTACGTAAGCTTGAAACCCTGAAACGCATTAAACTTCTTATGCAATCGTGTTTTTCCCATCTTTACTTACGCTATTGCCATACTATGAAGTGTACGTTAAGTAGGGATCAAGTCAAGATAAATGCCAAGACTATATATAAATCAGCTGAAAAAATGGTTCAGTTTTTTATTTTTTTTCTTTAACCGGCTCTCAACTCAGAAGGTATCCCTTATGTGTGCCTGGAAGATGTAGGCCTAGAAGGATTACGTGTAGAAAGAGAGGAAATGGGGAAATGATATCTTATTTTGTATTTATTATAAATTTCCTTCTATGCAAAGCCTTACTTCTCATGAAAGCCCGTATATTGGAGGATGCCTAAGCCATCACATGGCGTGAGACTAATTTTTCAGTTTTCGTCATAGAAAACTAGAAATTCGACTTTCTCTCTGCATAAAGGCCTGCTTATCATGATAACATATATATATGTTAGGGTCGAAAAATAGACCTACGTTAAAGATACCGGAAAATGCTGGGTAACCCGTTGAAAATGCTTGCATGATGGCTGTAGGAGACCGAGTTGATACAAAATGTCGAACCTGCCAAAAAAAAAAGAAGCATTTATTTGTCTTACTTATGTCGGAAACTTTCCCGAAGTTCAGTCGAATCTCATATATGTGCTTTCTAGACGTACGAAAAATTTGATTTTCCTATCGATTTGATTTCAGACATGCACACATGCACA
>NW_024005492.1:0-8274 GCF_014805625.2 Glossina fuscipes | reverse complement strand
TGAATAGCAATTTTATTTCACTCATTTTTTAGATTTGTTTCGGTTCATAATATAAATACGTTTACTTTCCTATACACATCCTTCGGCGTATGATGGGTGGTGTGCTGTAATAGAATAAAAATTAATGAATAAATGTTAAATATTGAAATATGTAATAATATATTCACTGTACAATGACGTTACACTGATGTCCAAAGTCGCACTGAAGTTCCTTCCTGGCAGTAACGTAAGCAGCACGTATCCAAGTAAATTCCCCTGAAGAAGGCAACACGTGCTACCACTTTTGCTTGCATATGCTTGTCAATGTTCTGCTCCGCCATATATATGTTGGTGCATATACCCGCGTAGAAGACATCATAGCTTCCTGGAACGGCTCATGGACCTCTGCTACTGGAAACGCCGGCTTCAGGTATTTGCTGGAGGTCTGGGGTTCAGCCACAGGTAGTTCTCTTCTTTATTACTCAGCTGGCCTGTGCGGACATCGTCGAAGGCTATCCCGTCGAAGCCGAATGGTGCGAACTCTTCTCTCGGCTTGGACGATTTGTATTTCTTGTTGTCCATGAGATAACAGTCGTCTGCCAATTCACTTGAAGATCTAGAACTTCTTCATTTTCTCAATCAATGCTGCAATTCTGTTGCACTGGGCCATGTTATTGAAGAACCTTTCCAAGACGTATGGCACGATAGTTACACCAGGATAAGTCTGCGCCAGCCAGTTCATTATGTTTACAAAATTGTGAATCATTAGCTGCGTGTCCAGCGATAGGAGGTCTGCTATTAGGTGTTCCTCCATATCGTCGCTGACTTTTTAACTGCCATTTGAGCTCCTCCCAAGTGCTGCTGTTTATGGTTCTCCGGTGGAACACGTTCGCGAACCGGATGAATATTGCATTAAAGTCGCAGGTTCTCTGAGCTCCGCTGCAATCGTTCACGAAGTTATTTGTATTTATTGCAACTTGCAATGTTGCGGACTGGATCTTGTTGTAAAACTGCAATATAGTGGCAACCGCCCATGTTGCTGAAAAGTCTTTCCAACAGATCTTGGCTTACCTTACCTGGCGCGATGGTTATGCCAGGGTAAGCCTCCAGCAGCTCTTCCAAGATTGCTTGGAAGTTCGTGATTGTCGTTTGGATGTCCACAGCTAGGTGGTCCCCAGTAAATTCGCTCTGCAAGTAATCTTCTACGTCTTTCAGTTCTTTTTTCAGCCCTCTCCATGTGTCGCTGCTGATGGTTTCCCGCAGACTGCTTGCGCTTTTCCGTCATTGTCTTCGATTTCTTCGTTGTCGACTGCCGCTTGGATTGTTGCGACTTGCAAATCGCTCATCGCCTGCATCGTAATGGCTAACCCCCATGCCTTGCTATATGTCGGCATCCACCCTCTCTGTTGCAGTCAAGAAGAACTTTTCGGTCGCATTTCTGATACTATCAACAAAACATTGAGATCAAAATGGTCTTTGTAGCCCCTTATTTTTTTAAAAATTGCTGCCACTATATTAGGATAATCGTACAAAAGCAGTGTGAACTGCCGTCTGCCAGCTTTCTATTGTATACGTTGTTTGCAAATATTCGGGTATGCTGTATGTTTGCCCGATTTCGGTCGCAGGCGACAGCTCTCACGTCCGGTCTCATCTCTTCAGCCGCTTTGATGTTTTCTTCCAAAACCGGTCCCATTTTTGCTTTATTTGTTGTGAAGGGATAGCTTTTCAGCACAACGTTCAAGGGAGTGAGAAGACTGCGTGTTGCGAAGACCAGCACACTTTGGTGTTCCGTTGTCTTCGTTTTCTTTTGGGTCGAATAGTCGCAACCCCACAGTTCGTCGTCTCGTCGCGAGTACACTGTCGCGTGGTTAGTGTACACCTCGTCAAAATGGATTTGTACAATTCTGTCTTTTTCGCTCAGTTGAGCGAATTTTGACTGTTTTGACTGGGCAGCCAGTGACGGTCCGTCGTAGCTCTCGTTATGGACCTCGCAGTCTTTAGTAACTATTCTCCCGCAGTCCTTTAGGAATCTGTCCAAGAGCATCGAGGCACGTATTTTGTTGAGTGATTCTGGAGTCATTATCATCTCTTTTGGAGTAGATCGCCCCGTCGATGATCCTGGCGATGTCGCAGTTGAAGATACTTCTAAAACAGTTTCAAACTTCAGTTCGCGCATCGTACGCCTTAGTCGGAATAAAACCTCATCTACGGTGGATGTATTCAGAACCTCCTCACCCTCCTCGAAAGCAGAAAATTTTCCTTTCGCCAGACGGGTATCTTCTCGAGTGGCCTTTTCACGTGCTAAAAGTCTTTTCATCGTTTTAGCTGCCTGCTTACATCCCAGCTCTTCAGCATACCACGCATATGGTGTGAGAGCGGTATGGGACGAACCTGTCTCAAGTTTTTTTATAGCGTCTCTGATTGTTTGTAAACTCATTATAATACGCGAAACCGTTACTGTGCAGTTTAACTCCACGCTAAGCCTGTGCGCCAGCTCTTTATACAGTCCTTTGGCTGAGAGTGACGGCATGCAGCCTCTTCGCGCCCAGAATCTAGAGCTAGTCGCCTTCATTTACGCCAGCTTGAAAAATATCGACTGGTCGTATATGCCTTGGTAATTGGTTGCACGTCTCAAATTATTCTTAAACACTTCCAAGATGTCCGGGTACTCTTATATTAAAAGTATGTGATGTGTGCTGCCGTCTGCGCGCTTTTTGTTGTAGACTCAATTTATGAAATTAATTAAGACATCCTTGTTGGTAGAAATTCTGTCGTAAACGACAGCTTTCATATCCAAACCAATCTCCCCCGCGAGGTAGGGGTTGTCCTCCAAGTTTCCATCCATCATTGCTTTATAGCGCGTGAACAGGTAGCCGTTAAGTATTACGTTGAAATCCCTCAACACTCTTTGCACTCCGAAGATGAGAACAATTACTGCTGCAGCTATTTTCTCATCCGACAAGTCTGTCCTCCCCTCGATTATAGACTATCATGCTGTTTGTATACATTTCGTCAAAACTCGTCTGTACTACTTTGTCGCATATCGTCAACTTCTCCACGACTTTTTGGAGTGTCCGTTTTCCTCGCACTCTGACATCAGCTTCATGTCCTACTTCAAGCCCTCGATATTCGCCAAGTTTTTCACGGCTTTCGCCTTGTGGCGGCGATTTTCCTCCATCAGTGCTATTATTATAGTTATTTTTATTCATGCTAACAATGTATTAAAAAGCTTTGAATCTTTCATATCTTTACAAATAAATGATTCAAGATAACCAAATTACCGAAGCTTTGAATATTGTTTCTGAATATTATTCTACTTAAGACAAATATAATTAAATGGACAGACTCAACAATAATATTCCAGTAAATCAATGAATTCAACAATTTTTTTAAGGAATTGCTAGCAACTAAGGGGACACCAACGAGATTTCCAGGGAAACTATATGAATCTTAGATGGGTCTCTTTCTAAAAATATTTGTAAAAAAATTAATATGGATGTACTCAGGTGAAATTCTTGCAATTTCTCCAGAAACCTTTATACGTCTTCTCGCTCGTCCCTTAGACAATATTTCAATATTTTTAACAATCACTTTAAATTATGAATTAACAATTTTTAATACAATAATTTTTTTTTCTTTTATAATTTTTGTATAGGATTTGTATAAGAACACTTCATCACCACAATACTTACTTTTTTTTTACATAATTTTTTATATTTTTTTTTAAGAAATTTTTCGATTCATTTAGCAATTTTGCGTGTTGTCAAATTTTTTTGTGCATTTGTTAGTTATTGTTATGAGGAATTGCGTTCAATTCAGAACGCTTCATCGAAAATCTATAATCTGGGTGTACCATCTTATTATAAAATTTTTAAACTCCAACACGGATTTTGGAATTGTCGGTTTGCCAACGTTAATGTTATTTTATCTGACTAACGTGTACGTAGCAGAATCTAATCAATTAACTTTACGAATGGCCTTCTAGAAATTGGATGATTCTAGAAATTTCTAAATTTTTCTAAAGGAAATTATCAATATTAACAAATATCTGAAAATAGTTACGATGCTCTTCGAAATAATACCTAATATCTCTGTTAGGTACAAAAAATTTGAATGAAATTTTTTTTCAGTATTCCTTATTTAAAATTCCGTTAAAGAACCATTTAAAGCAGAATCCTGCGCGGGTTTGTGAACTACTGAAGAACTTTCTATAGTACTAGCAGCATCTTAAACCACGCAATATTCGTACAAGTAATGAGGAGATATAATATGTGGATTTGGATTTGCTTCACTGACCGAAACAATTTTTGATGTCACTTTCTTTAATTGCTTAAGGACATATGTCAACTATTAATTTCGAGAGTCCCAGAATTAGGCATATTATCCAATTTTATTCAGGATTTTATGAGGCATACAATAAGATAATCTCTGATCGATTCATTCGACTGAAAGACTAACTAGCGTTTTTTGTTTGTATTGCCGCTTCAAGTATTTTTTATACCAACTCTGCTTTAGTTCCAAAGAAATGTTTTGGTAATCGGTACTATTTTTCCAATTTGTATTAAGAAAATGGAAAATAAACTACAATTGTTTTTGTTATTAAGCTAACCCGACAGCGAATTTTCATTTTAAGTTCACGCTACTCGATAGCGTATGGGTATTTGCTAGATATGAAATCTAAAGTGCCATATTTTAGCTAGAAAGCAAAAGCTCTATCGAGCTTCATGTTCAAACGAAAAGTAAAGTAAAAAATCGACATAAATATGCACATTTGATCAAATTAATAGACAGAGAAAAACAACTTCATCTCAAAAATTCCAAAATATTAAAAAATTATAAATGTTTATACCACTTTCAACCGCAATAGTTTTTATACGCAGTCCTGTGTGTGGTGATAAACGTAGTAGGCCGTGATTCATTGCTTTTGCTTCGTAATATTAAATCATTTATTTGTACTTTTGTTACATTTAAGTTTTTAAGTATACTTGCTTCAGTTTAAATTTCATTTATTTAAATTTTTTTAATATGTTTATCTTGGAGCTAGTCGTTTATTTTTTTCAACTTTTAAGTATTTATTATGAAAAATTGGACGATCAACGTTGAGACATAAGGGATTATGTTCGTTGTAAAAAGGGGATTTACAGACCGACATTTTTTTTTTTGTTTTATTTTGTAATCAAATATCTCATCTGCTGATTCAATAACTTTTCTTCCTCTTCTTTGCACTATTTTACTATACGCCCACCGACGATGTCACAACTATTCCGTTGGAAATGCAACGAACGAGAAGCATCTATTGTTTCTGAAACGAAATCGAGCACAGAATTCTTCTTTGAAGCCCCCAATTCGTTAACTTCATATTAATATGTATTGATATTACTCCGTTATAAAAGAATATTTTTTAGCATATCTGTGTTCTACGGATTGAATTAACCTTGTGTCTGTTTTTAATTTCGTCATTGTGTTCATTCAAAGTTTTTTCTGGTTGATTAGAATAGTCTCTTACTCAAACAAGCACAAGAACATAAAAAATTGACAAACAGTACATTCTCTGGAGATAATAAATATTAGCTTAATTGGATAAAAACCCTTAATAGATAAAATATAAATAAGTGAGTGAAAAATATTTTATTTTTTTCCTTTCTTAGAAATAAATTTGAATGGTATTCTTGGCTGGAATCAAATTCTCAAAAAAGGATACAAGTCTACTTGTGTTTCAGTGATTTACTTCATCCTTACCCTTCCTTATTTGCCTCTTTGCTGAAAGCTTAAATTCACCTGCTTGATTGCCGTTTGCATATTAAAGCTTTAGTTGCTGTAACGATTGCAAGCACTGACAGTCGATTGGCCTTCCGTGCTTTCAAACATTTTGAAAGGTGCTTATGTGACTACAACTTGTAATATGTATATAATGTTATCCTTAAATTCGAATTTAAATTCGAATGGAATTTTTATAGTTAAGTAAATATACTAAAGTTTATCAAAGTATTCTAAACTTATGATAAAGTTAGAAATTAATTCATTTTGATATAACAAACTTTTTTATCACATATAATCTTAAAGTTTTTTTATTATCAACCTCTCTGAGTTAAAAATCTTATGTGACTTCACAGAGTTAGCAGAGATTTATCATTTTATGAAGCATAATTGGGCAATCATACAAAACGAATTTTCAGAAGACCCTGCATTTGGTAATTAATTGGGAATTCTATTATCCCTAATTAACATTTATCATTTCTAGTTAGAGGTAATCACATTCCCATAAGATGATAATAAATTCTTGATTTAGCAACAGTGGCTGGAGAAGAGTGTAGCATTTTGTCGACGGTGAAAAAAAGATAAAACCATTGGAAATATGGTATGTGAAATTAATAAAAAATACTAAAAATATGAAAATCCAATGAAACGTATAAAAATCGAATGAAGTTTGATAAAATTGATTGCATTTATAGAAAAATAAGCGGCATAAAATGAATCGAGCGCGTTACATTTCTGCAAGAAATGTGTACGATTTTTTATAACACAACGACGTCGTCGTTTTTTCAATTTTCGCCTTTGCGTTACGCTTTCTTTTTTTCCTGTATATAAACATGGCGTCGGTCCATTTTCCCACCGTGTGTGTTTTTATGTTGTTTTTTTTTTTTGTCATTCTTGTTTTCTATTCGTTGAGCTGTTAGTTAAGTGCACGATATAGGTTTATGTGTATTGTACACATGAGTATTTACGTCTATATGTGTGTGTGCAAGCGCGCGGAAATAGGCGAACTAATGAGAGATATGCCGTCAAAAGTTTTTTTTTTTTTAAGAATTTTGAGAATAGATTTGCATTTTTTATGCTTAACATAAAAAATAATCTTTGCAAAGTTTAGCACAACTATGTGAAAAAAGAGGAAACACAAAAAATATCGAAAACAAAATCTTTATATAGTTCAAAAGGGTTTTCATGAAAGTTCTCGATTCGGTACCAAAAATATTTTGGTAAAGAATTTTGCGTGTACAGGAAAGTTCGTTTTTTAAGAACGTTGGGTGAAGCTCTTTATTTTGCAATCGAGCGTGCGGTTTAGACTGCACGGAACTTAAATTGTTGCATATAATTTTTTTTTTTTGTAAATATTCCAGGAAACTGAAAGTAAAACTGAAGAAATTAAAAAAACTGCTGAAATTTCTGCCAACGATAAGTCGGTGGAGAATGATAAAAAATCAAACGATGAGGGTGGAGGTGATAAAAAAATTACTGATAATTCAGTAGATGAGAAAACAACAACGACAGCAACTATGGCAGTAAAAAATGCAACCGGTGCACAAACTGACGAGGAAAAAGAAGATAAGTCATTCAAAGAGCAAGAAGGTGAGTGCACACACAAAAAAAAGAGAGAATTTGAATTAATTCTCTAGTTTGTGGAACATGTAAAAATGAAATATGTGCTCTTTAGGTTTGTTGTTATTTCATAAAGAGGCTAAGTAAAGGCGGGCAACGTTAGCTGAACTAGCTAAGTTGTGTGAGGTAGAAAAGTGCGCGCCAATATGGTTTTCCGTCTTAGAGTAGAGGTTCAAATCTCAAAATTTTGAAAAATATATGTGACATACATAAGAGAGCATATTTAATTAATAATAAAAAATCGAAGGAATATAAAACTTAATTTACACCTAACCAACAAAATATATAATATAAGAAGTACTAGAAAGTTTTTCCTAAATTTATTGTCTGCACTTTCCCTTGGTATTTGTTCATGCTAACCTTTGTTTAAATGAGGTTAAGTACAGTAATGGCCAAGGAATAGTAAAATTTTCACCTTTCATAGTTTATCCCGTCTCCATCACATGAGATTGTTAAGCTTCCCATATGTGAAAACAAAATATAGATTTCTTTTTTACTTCTGCTTTGTTTGTGTAATAAATTTGTTTAATACGAATATATTTTGTTATTTTAGAGAAAACTGAAGATAAACTGGATTCGAAAAAACCGGAAGATATTAATAATTCTACGGGAATGATTCCAAAAAGGAGGAGGATGAAGAAATGGAAAATAAAGAGAAGAATGGTAGCATAGACAATGAAAAAAAAGTTACAGACGATAAAGAAAAGAAAGAAAGTGGTAAAGAGGCAAAGGAAGGTGAAGAAGAGGTAGATGATGATGAAAATGTTGTAGCTTTGGCCGAAATTGACAAAATCAATGAAAACATCAATAAGACACGCGTTGATGGATTACAAACTCTGCACACGGTAAGGATTTTTGCTTTACTCACTATTGAATAGCAATTTTATTTCACTCATTTTTTAGATTTGTTTCGGTTCA
>NW_024005491.1:5800-6798 GCF_014805625.2 Glossina fuscipes | reverse complement strand
CGTACTGTACTCAGTACAGATATCATCATCTAACTTTTTTTATTACATGGCGATCCTGCGACCGATCCTGCGACCGATCCTGCGACCGAAAATTTTCAACCGCTGAGGCACATATACCAAGCCCTGATCCCGCCCAGCACAATCGTTCCTGCAAATTTCCACTTATAACGGGAGCCACACAATCCAAAATTTTTAAGGCACCCCAATAAATTTTTACACACCTCCTATAACACCCGCCCATGAAATGATCCCACCCGAGGACAAGACGCAAGCCTTCTAGGCAGACCACGGCACATCTTCCTTCACCCCCTTGGACTTCGAACACGCCCATCCACTATTTTTTGGCGACGACGTCAACACCGTTGATTACCAGGACGTAATCAAGGAACGCGTACACAGACAGCAGTTCCGTGCCAACCAAACAATGAGCAGTATTCACCCTACCCACAATTACAAAACATAAAGAAACATGAAAAAAAATAAATAAATATTAAAAATATACACAACATATTAACATTAAGAAGATAGATACGTAGAATTTTATAATGTTAAGCTGACCTACTACACAAAAAAAAAAAAAAAGGTAATAATAATAACAAGCAAAAACCACAATCAAACACACCAACAAATAACATTATGCTTGAAATAAGAGGTATTACTTTAATTGATTTTCAACAACCCTACCCATTTGGGACATCTAATAACGATCCCACCCAACTAAACGCCAATCGCTATGATCATCTCCTCAAAACTTACTTTTATCACGGTAAAGTCAATGCTACACAAGATGCAGTGTACAGACCGGAAATCCTCTCCCAACAACATTTACTAAAGATTCCTCCAAATACCACACAAACATAACATGCAAAGGAGTTTAAAAAGACAAATGAATATCCAGACTACTGCGGTACGCTCTCGGAAAAATTGATCTGATTAGCTCACAAGAATGCATATGAAGATTATTAAAATGAAGAAGAAGAATATATGAAGAATAGAAA
>NW_024005491.1:0-5700 GCF_014805625.2 Glossina fuscipes | reverse complement strand
AAGAATATATGAAGAATAGAAAGAATATTAAAGATTATTAATGAATATATGAAGAATATTAAAATGAAGAAGAAGAATATATGAAGAATAGAAGAATATAAAAGATTATTAAAATGAAGAATAGAAGAATATAAAAGATTATTAAAATGAAGAAGAAGAATATATGAAGAATAGAAAGAATTTAAAAGATTATTAATGATTATTAATGAATATATGAAGAATATTTAAATGAAGAAGAAGAATATACGAAGAATAGAAAGAAGAAGATTACATAAAGTGTGCAGAATAAAAGAATATTAAGGTGTAGATGAAGAACACATTGAAATGAGGAATATTGAAAAGAGTAAATAAAGAGATATAACCACATAAATGAGGAATAGCAAAGACATAAAACCCAGTAAAACGGAGAATATAATAGAATCAAAAATGGATTTCAATTTAGAAATAGCTTCCAAATCCATACCCACTTTCACTGGCAACTACAAAGACATCAACTGCTTCTTAAAAGTTGTTGAAATAATAAACAGAACACTAAAAGAAGAAGCCAAACCACAATTAATAGAGTACACCTTTTATTGCAAACTATCCTCAAACGTCCAAACCGCCCTTGCAAATGAGATCCCAACAACACTACAAGAATTAAAAACCACACTTGAAAATAAATTCAAATCAAATCAAACAATACCACATCTACATTCACTATTAAACCAAACAACACAGAAAGGCACTATCACAGGTTTCAAAGACAAAATTTTAAACATAATAGCAGATCTAAATAATCTACAAATCAAACAACTAGGTCCCAACCCCACTAACGAACAAAAATCCATCATTACCAGTATCAACGATACATATGCATTAACCATATTCAAAAACGGTCTCGATGACTATATTAAACCCACTATCTTTGCGGCCCAACCAAAAACCTTTTCAGAAGCAATTAATATTGCGCTACAATACGAGAGTGCGACTCAAATAAACTCACAGGTAATGAGAATAAATTACCAAAAGAAAAATTCACACAATCGCTACACCAACAACAGAAACTCATACACTAACAACAACGGAAATCAATATCATAACAACAATTCCAATAGAAACAACCAAGGATATAATAACCAAAACAGGAATTATAACAATAACAACAATTCTAACAGAACTAATAATAATAATAATCCCAATACCAATTACAATAACAACAATTTTAATAGAAACAATAACAATAATAGGAATTTCAACTATCGAAATCAAAATAATACCAGATTTCAAAGAAACAACAATCAAAACAACCGCGTACACGCAATAGAAGACCAGGGAAACGGATTTCACCCGGATTCCTTGAACGATGACCCTGAATTCGGGACAAAACACTTAAAACAGGCATCTACCGAGTACACAAAACAAACCAACTCCCATATCTTCTCCCTCTCAAAACTATCAAACTACATATTACTAGATATTAAAAATGCAACAAAAACTGAACTATCATTTCTATTAGACACTGGAGCAGACATCAGCCTCTGCAAAGCACACCTTCTGGAAAATTACCCACTAAACAACGCAGAAAGTATCAACTTAACAGGCATAACCAGCGAACATATAGAAACATTAGGAACCACACACCTGAATATAAATATAGGAAACGGAATCACTCAACATAAAATACAATTAGTAGACCAGAACTTCCCGATAAAAACCGATGGAATCATAGGAAGAGATTTCCTACACAAATATGCTTGCAATATAAATTATGAAAATTTCTCTCTTACAGTTAATACACACGACGACCAAATTCAACTCCCCATATACGATGAAATACTTAATAAAAACAACATACTTCTTCCCCCAAGATGCGAAATTATAGTCCCCATAGATATCAAAATAGACAGCGACGCTTTAGTACTAAATAGACAAATGGAAAAAGGAATATTTTTAGCCAATTCAATAATACCAAAAAACGGACAAAAACACATTAAAATACTAAATACACTAGATAAAGAAATCACAATACAACACCTACATATCAACACCGAACCACTTCATACCTACCAAATTATACAAAACACCAATATACACACTCAATATGATGAACAACGATTCCAAAAAATATTACAATCCATAAAATTAGACACCGTCAACAACTCTCAAAAACAAGAGCTCATAAAAATTTTCAAAAAATTTCAAACAGTATTCCACCTAGAAAATGAACCACTCACAGCAAACAATTTTTACACACAAAATATAGAAACAAACGACAACACACCAGTATACATAAAAAACTACAAACTACCCCACACACAAACAGACACCATACATAATCAGGTAAAAGAACTATTACAACAAAACATTATAGAACCCTCAATTAGCCCCTACAACTCACCACTCTTATTGGTACCCAAAAAAAATCAGACAGACATAAAAAAATGGCGACTAGTAGTTGACTACAGAAAATTAAACGAAAAAATAGTAAACGACAAATTCCCGCTTACGAGATTAGAAGACATCTTAGATAGACTAGGACGAGCAAAGTATTTCTCCACTCTGGACATGACAAACTCATTTCATCAAATAAAACTTAACAAAAACTCGCGACCATTAACCGCCTTTTCAACACCGAACGGACATTATCAATACACGAGACTTCCATTTGGATTAAAAATTTCATCCAACAGTTTCCAAAGAATGTTAACTATAGCTTTATCAGGACTAGACACCGAAGCATTTTTATACGTAGACGACATAATAATACACGGATGTAGTTTCGAACACCACAACAGAAATTTAACAAAAGTACTAGAACGACTTGACAAATACAACCTAAAACTAAATCCATCCAAATGCAACTTTCTACAACCAGAAGTAACCTATTTAGGACACCTAATAACAGACGAAGGCATAAAACCAGATCCCGCTAAATACGAAACAATAAAAAGCTATCCCCAACCCAAAAATACTGACGAAGTAAGAAGATTTGTAGCATTTTGTAACTATTACAGGAAATTCATAAAAGACTTTGCTAACATAGCACAACCACTAAACGATCTCCTCAAAAAAGGAAAAGACTTCGACTGGACAAACCAATGTAATCAGGCATTCCTAGAACTCAAAAATAAACTAATATCCCCACCCATATTACAATATCCAAATTTCGATAAACCCTTCATTTTAACAACCGATGCATCAAATTACGCCTTAGGAGCAGTACTATCACAAGGAGAAACAGGTCAAGACTTACCCATCGCACACGCAAGCAAATCCCTAAACAAACACGAAAAAAACAAACCAATCATAGAAAAAGAATTACTCGCAATCCACTTTGGAATAACGCATTTCAGACCCTACTTATTCGGTAAAAAATTTACAGTGATAACTGATCACAGACCATTAGTAGCATTATTCTCTCACAAAAACCCCACCTCAAAATTAACAAGAATAAGAATAGAATTATCGGACTACGATTTCAACATAATTTACAAAAAAGGTTCAAACAACACTAACGCTGACGCCTTATCAAGGATAAATATAAACTCTGAGATATTAAAAGAAATGATTCCAACATCGAAAGAAGAAGACCAAGAACGGATAAAAAGGACACTAGTAATAACCAGAAGCAAATCGGCAAAAGAAAACTCAAATGAACAACTAAATATGTGGGAATGCACGTCAATAAATGATATCAAGAACACAAGAAAATTAGAATTCAAATTCGAAAGCGGTATAAAAGATATGATAATTGAAAATGTAAAAGAATTAAACTGCACACGTGTGAGATGCAATGAATATCCAGACCATTTCGATGCGCTCTTGGAAAAATTGACATCAAAACTGAACAAGTTAAATTTCTTAGACTATACATTAAGTCTACAAGATGATATATTTAAATACATATCCAAAGAGATATTAAAAGAAAAATTCAACAATATTAAAAGAAACCGCATAAATATACTATTATACAAAGAAAGAGAAAGAATATATGATGACGAAGAAAAGTGCAAATTAATAGTAGAATACCACACTTGCCCACACTCAGGACATTTCGGAGTAAGAAAAACATTCCAAAAATTAAGCCAAAAATACATCTGGCGCAATATGTTCAAGATGATAAAAAATTATATAAAACAATGCCACATTTGCCAAACAAGCAAACAAACAAAACATACAAAAGAACCTCTCACAATAACAGACACACCGTCCACATCTTTTGAAACACTAAGTATAGATACAGTAGGACCAATAAAACCTTCCAATAATTTCCGATACATATTAACAATACAATGCGAATTAACAAAATATATTATCGCACATCCTATTGTAGATAAAAGCGCAAAATCAATTGCCAAAATTTTAACAGAAGAGGTAATACTTAAATACGGCCAATTTAAAACATTAAAATCTGATAGAGGAACAGAATTCAACAATGAACTATTAAAAGAAATTTGTCTATTACTAGATATCGAGCAAAAGTTCTCAACCCCCTACCACCACGAAACCTTAGGTACAATTGAAAGAAATCACAGAGTTCTTAACGAATACTTTCTAGCCTTTGCAACAAACAATGATTGGGATAAATGGATACCATACTACACTTTCGCATATAACACTACCCCTCACGTAGAAACACAATATACACCTTTTGAATTGATATACGGAAAATTGCCATACATGCCCAACGAAACAATATTAAATTCAAATCCTACATACAACCCAGAAAACTACATAAATGAGCTAAAAACAAAATTAAAATATTCTTTAGAAAAGGCTAAAAGATTTTTAGAAAAAGCAAAAGCAGCAAGAACACAACTATCAAAAGAACATTACACTAATCCAATCGATATAAACATAGGAGATCAAATCTTATTAAAGAAACACAACAGGAAAAGACTAGATAAACCCTATGAAGGACCCTATGAGGTAATAGATATCAAAGAACGGAATGTAACAATACAAATAAAAAATAAGCAAAAAACTGTACATAAAAATTTGATTAAGAAATACAATACAGTAGATATAAACTAAATTTATTTTAACCCATAAAACTAAGCATACAAAGCTGTAAATAAACACTATATACTTAAGAATTTACTCATGTTAAATGAACAAAACAAAAAATTACCGATTAAAATTTCTCTTCCATAACAGAAAATTGTTAACGTCTATAAAAACATTAACAATTTTCTCTCTAAAACGGTAAGGGTGTAGTGTGATCGCATACCGTTGTATGCATCCACTTTGAAGTGCGACAGAATTATGCTAAGTTTGCATAATTCTGTAAACAAAAAAAAAAAGTAAAACAAAAATTTTGTCGTACTTCAACAGGCTGGGTATTGCATTTCGTAATGCAATACGATGCCACGCGCCCTAATCCAAACAATTACTATCTGTTTACGTTAGAATAATTTAGTGTAATAATTTCTGTATAAATAGCCAGGTAAGAATCGAATAAAATCAATTGTTATCAATCAATTCAACTTAGCGTTTAACTCGCTATTTCATTAAAGGCGTTAAATCCGCCTGAAGCATAAAGCTTATAGTTAGGGAACGTCTCTTGCCGAGCTACATTGGCATTATATGAGACGGCTAGACTTGGCGTACTGTAGCCGAGCAGCTTAGGACTAATACTGCAGTACACCATATCATTCATATATACAACATCCGTACTGTACTCAGTACAGATATCATCATCTAACTTTTTTTATTACA
>NW_024005490.1:0-3821 GCF_014805625.2 Glossina fuscipes | reverse complement strand
TTTTTTTTTTTTTAATTAACGATAGGATTAGATGGGATCATAAATGAAATGATTCACTGGTTCAATTCTGCTTTTCAGGCTTCACGCTTTAACAGGTGAATGGGTTCTTTTCTCTTCAAAGAGTTCAACACGGGTTCAGATTGGTACAGCATTGCTTGCCTGGTATGCGGGTCCGCGAAGTTGAAGCAGTCCGAAAGTGGGTCGGTGGATGGATTGCTGCCAAATCAATATAAATTTTTTCGGCATGATATCGCGCTGTTGCCGAAAATATTGTAAAACGTTGCAGATGATGGAACCATTTTGTTTAATCTATATCGTACCAATCTTCTAGTGGAAAAGTGATCAAAATTTTTGCAAACACCGAATATTTACTTGAAGCTGAAGTCTATTGTGACCCTAAGTTTGCCTAATCTTCTTTTCTTTTGTCTCTTCTTTACATGTAAATTAACCCAATGACAACAGGTTAATTTCTAGCCTTTTTCTCGATTCCGTTGATTTTCAAACATTTCCTAAGGAAAGTACAAGAGAAAGAAAATCACTTTAATCGGTTTAAGTTTCCGAACAAAGTTTTGAAGTCGTATTTCCGAATATTAACATATAAACAGACTGACATGGTTTATATTTCTTTTCTGTGCTATGCTATATACGCACAGTAGAAGTGAATTCTACAAAAAATAACTGTATGTTATGAAGATTGGAACGTAGTTTCATTTAAAGCTTACCCAAAGCTGCTAACATAAATATTAATTCATCTGTATCCTCTTTACTAAACTCCCAGTTCTTACTAAACGGTTTGCCTAATAGACTTATCTTTTTGATTGGAGGCGCTGAAAAATAACACAAAAAGGGTTCATTAACCAAGATCTGGGGGACCTTGTTAACATATAACGTCTGAATTGATGCTAAATTTAAAACCATTCTTTTCGAACAACGGTAAATTTTCTATGTCATTTGATTGACAGCGGTTAGTTCCAGCGTTTGAGGTACGGCTAAGGTTTGAAATTGCAAGTGCATCGTGCGTTGTTACATTTCAAAATTATATTTCTCATCTGTGGCGTGCTGACCGATTGTGAATAAATCGCTATCTAATTTGCTTATAATAAAACCCAAGTTAAATTGTCCAACCACATCCATACGCGCAAAGCTTGATTTCGAGACTTCTTTTTGCAGCTCATCTTCGGCGGTTTTATTTTGACTGGGCGTTATTTCGCTTTTGAAACGTAGACGTTCTAATTCAGCTCTGCTTTCCCTCTCAGATTTTAGGGTGTCCTCAGCCTTAAGGCTATCTTCGATTTCTTTAAGAGTAACGAAAAATTGACTAGAAATGCTAGAACGTTCTTTAATTTCCTAGTCGCTAACATCGAGTTCAATCAAGGGTCGAGCGGCATTATCATTCTTTGAATCAACGTCGTTAGTAGGACTTATGTCGGAGTTGCTTAAAGATTTTTGGTCAACAAAGTTGCAAACAGGTCTTTTGGGGTAAAAATTTTACAGTCTGTTCTTTGCACAAGCTCATCAAAAGCTAAAAAGTTCCAAAAAGTAAAGTAAAAGCTTTTTTATAGACATTGCTATATATATATACATTCTCACCATTCGATTCTTGTTTTAATTGCATTTCGTCAAATTGAATCGTTTTATCGCCCTCTTCATCAGTCTCTGGATTGGATTTGTAATCATATTCTCCGGATGGTTTAATATCTTCCGTATTTAAAAATTGATGAATCTTCTGCATTTTTAAAGTCCTTGCTGTGATTTAATCTAAACATTTAAGTTTCGTGGTAGCATTGGGAGCCTTGCCCGCCGTATCCCCAGTACGTTTCCATTGTGAAAGCACATTGCGAAATTTTTCCGCCGTACTCAGTGGTATTAAATCAATACTTTCCAGATCAGCATTATTTGCTTGAGACTGCACATCTGAAATGGTGGTATTTTGAAGTTTGTAGGAGGCTTCAAAACATGGAATCATTCTTAATGGAACAAATGTAAATATTAAAATTTTTTCTGTTTCAATTGATATTCAATTCCTGTGTAAACATAAGTTCTTCGAGTACAAGTTCTCGATATAGACGTAAACTTATTTTGCAACGAATATTGATATAAAGATTGCAAAAAAGATATTAACACAAAAGGAGAAGGACAGGGAGAGAGAGAGATAGAGAAAGAAACAGAGAGTGAGAGAGAGAGAGAGAGAAAGAGAGAGGGAGAATGAGAAACATAAGATTTTTATGGTAATTATGGTAATTCCCCAAATAGTCTAATTAGTCAGAATGACCTGCTTTGGCGCAGGAAACACAAACATTTTAACTTAAAAAATGAATGAATGAATGAAAAATAATTGAATGAATGAATGGAGAAATGAATGAATGAATGAATAATCTTATCTTCATAGTAAATCTCCGGAAAAGTTTCGAGAGAGTTTCCTATTTTGTGTTATAATTTGAAATTTAAGGTTTTTTTGGTTTCTTTTGCTTTCAAAAGCGTCTTAGAAAAAACAAAAGCGAGTATTGTTACTTCAATAGGTTTATAAAGTGCAATATGAGGATATGCCTCGCAAAAGATAGTGAAACTTCAAAAAATCAGAATGTGATATGGTATACTTTAGTTTACAGTTTAAAAACATTTCAATGAATTTTCTAAAGGATTCACTTTTGGTGTTCAGCTTATGAAAATCACAAACTTTTATGCCTAGTTTGTAAAGTTCTACATAAAAACTAAATGAAAGAGAGAAACGTGGCATGTCTAACGTTCCAATAGTAACCCCCTTTTTTTAGGAAATGGTTTAGGGATTGAATTTAAAAATGAGAGTCGACTGGAAGGCGCTCTTAGTTAAATCTTGATGCGAAGTTATAATAGACGATGCATTATGAAAAGGTTATGTGGTAGCAAGAGCAGGCTCTGAGATATGAGGATGGACGCTCCACGTTCGTAATTGTCGGTCACTAGCAAGATTGTTTTACTATGTGTAAATTGTTATCTTCCTTTGACGCAAAATGTATACTTTTGATTTGGTGTCCTTTTTCAACAGCTTCACTAAAGAAAAGTCTTGTGTTTTCAGTAGTAATAGCTGTAAGATTCATGTCATTTTTATAAACAACATAAGACTTCCTTCCACGAAAAATGTTTTGGTATCATTAGTAAAAATGCCTAATCCTGGCTAATAACAGTTTTTATAGTTTCAGTAAAAAATGAAAAAGAGATTATTGACTTCACGGGTAAGAGACTTCTCTACTTTACTCGTTCAACATTCATTCAACACCAATCCTTCGACGAGTTTACTTTATTAATAAGCATTTGCTCATTAATTTTGTATAAAAAAATGTATAAAAAAAGTCTATAAAACAACTTCTCTAAGGGTGTAACGTATTAGAATTCCATATTTTTCAACCAAAAAACGCAGGGGACATGCTTAACATGCATAAAAAAGAGAAAACTTTTTCATGAATATTTCATAAATAGTTTGAATCACGTAACATCAAAAAAAACAAAGTCTTAAAATGAAACTGAGTGGCATGTGCATACATATGCGTTTATTGATTATCGATTGTACCAAGTGTATGTGATTTATTAAGTTCAGTGAATACAGGGTCGTGAAGCAAATATATTAGATGCTTTTTTATTGTTCACACTCAAACTAAGATGCAAAGAGGGGAACCACTGTAAATTTTTTTTATTTTTAGTGTAAATAAAGTATTTGAATCCTTTACGGAATACGGAAAAACATCACTATCTGAAAAAATTTTCACTCCAGACTTTTCTGCAAACGCTCAAAAAAGAGCGACTAAGTTAACTGTATATAGGCGATCGAAGCCTGATATTTTACT
>NW_024005489.1:0-1340 GCF_014805625.2 Glossina fuscipes | reverse complement strand
AACCTACATCAATTATATTTTTAGAGAACCCAATGTATCTGAAATTTTTGCGGTATCAATAAAATCGACACCAAATGTTTATTAAGAGAGTTAAATATATTTGAATTATTTACGGTATCAATAAAATTTACATTAATTGTTTATTAAGACAGCTCAATAAATTTGAACTTCTTGGGGTATCAAAAAAAACTACAATTATTTATTAAGAGAACTCAATAAATTTGAAATTTTTGCGGTATCAATAAAACCTACACAAATTGGTTATTAAGAGAACTCAATAAATTTGAAATTTTTTCGGTATCAACAAAACCTACACCAAGTATTTTTTAAGAGAACTCAATAAATTTGAACTTTCTGCGGTATCAATACAAACCTATACAAATTATTTATTAAGTGAATTCAATAAATTTGAACATTTTACGGTATCAATAAAACCAACACGAATTATTTTTAAAGAGAACTGAAAAAATTTGAAGTTTGTGCGGTGTCAATAAAACGTACACCAATTATTTTTTAAGAGCACTCAATAAATTTGAACATTTTACGGTATCAATAAAACCTACACCAATTATTTTTTAAGAGAACTCAATAAATTTGAACTTTTTGCGGTATCAATAAAACCTAGACCAACTATTTTTTTAGAGAACTCAATGTAGCTGAATTTTTTGCGGTATCAATAAAATCTACAGCAATTGTTTATTAAGAGAGCTTTATAAATTTGAACTTTTTGCGCTATCAATAAAACCTACAGCAATTATTTTTTTAGAGAACTAAATATTTCTGAAATTTTTGCGGTATCAATTAAACCTACATCAATAATTTTTTAAGAGAACTCAATAAATTTGAACTTTTTGCGTTATCAATAAAATCTACACCAATTGTTTATTAATTAAATAAATTTGAAATTTTTTCGGTATAAATAACACCCACGCCAATTATTTATTAAGAGAACTCAACAAATTTGAACTTTTTACGTTGTTAAGAAACCCTACGCCAATTACTTATTAAGAGAACTTAATAAATTTGAACTTTTTGCGGTATCAATAAAACCTACAGCAATTATTTTTTTAGAGAACTCAATGTAGCTGAATTTTTTGCGGTATCAATAAAATCTACACCAATTGTTTATTAAGAGAGCTCTATAAATTTGAACTTTTTACGGTATCAATAAAACCTACACTAATTATTTTTAAAGAGAACAAAAAAATTTGAAGTTTGTGCGGTATCAATAAAACGTACGTCAATTATTTATTAAGAGAACTCAATAAATTTGAACATTTTGCGGTATCAATAAAACTTATAGCAATTATTTATTAATTAAATAAATTTGAGCTTTTTGC
>NW_024005488.1:0-1054 GCF_014805625.2 Glossina fuscipes | reverse complement strand
AACTTTTTGCGGTATCAATAAAACCTACACCAATTACTTTTTAAGAGAACTCAATAAATTTTAACTTTGTGAGGTATGAATAAAACTTACACCAATTATTTTTTAAGAGAACTCAATAAATTTGAAGTTTGTGCGGTATCAATAAAACCTACACCAATTATTTTTTAAGAGCACTCAATAAATTTTAACTTTTACGGTATCAATAAAATCTACACCATTTATTGTTTAAGAGAATTCAATAAATTTGAACTTTTTGCGGTACCAATAAAGGCTACAGAGATTAGTTTGTAAGAGAACTCAATAAATCTGAAATTTTTGCTGTATCAATAAACTCTACATCAATTGTTTATTAAGAGAACTCAATAAACTTGAAATTTTTACGGTATCAATAAAATCTACACCAATTATTTTTTAAGAGAACTCAATAAATTTCAACTTTTTGTTGTATCAATAAAACCTACCACAATTATTTATTAAGAGAACTCAATAAATTTGAACTTTTTACGGTACCAACAAAATTTACACCATTTATTTTTTTAGAGAAATCAATATATCTGAAATTTTTGCGGTATCAATGAAATCTACACCAATTGTTTATTAATTAAATAATTTTGAACTTTTTACGGTATCAATAAAAACTACACCAATTATTGTTTAAGAGAACTCAATAAATTTGAACTTTTTGCGGTACCAATAAAGGCTACAGAGATTAGTTTGTAAGAGAATTCAATAAATCTGAAATTTTTGCTGTATCAATAAAATCTACATCAATTGTTTATTAAGAGAACTCAATAAACTTGAACTTTTTACGGTATCAATAAAACCTACACCAATTACTTTTTAAGAGAACTCAATAAATTTTAACTTTGTGAAGTATCAATAGAACTTACACCAATTATTTTTTAAGAAAACTCAATAAATTTGAACTTTTACGGCATCAACAAAACCTACGCCAATAATATTTTAAGAGAACTCAATAAATCTGAAATTTTCTGTATCAATAAAAGCTACACCAATTACTTTTTAAGAGAACTCAATAAATTTTAACTTTGTG
>NW_024005487.1:0-4053 GCF_014805625.2 Glossina fuscipes | reverse complement strand
CTTAATAAATTTGAAATTTTGCGGTATCAATAAAATCTACACCAATTGTTTATAAAGAGAGCTCAATAAATTTGAACATTTTGGGGTATCAATAAAACCTACACTAATTATTTATTAAGAGAACTCAATAAATTTGAAATTTTTGCGGTATCAATAAAACTTACACCAATTATTTTTTTAGAGAACTCAATATATCTGAAATTTTTACGGTATCAATAAAACGTACACCAATTATTTTTTAAGAGAACTCAGTATATTTGAACTTTATACGGTATTAATAAAACCTACACCAATTATCTTTTAAGAGAACTCAATTAATTTGAACTTTTTGCTGTAGCAAAAAAACCTACATCAATTATTTTTTAAGAGAACTCAATAAATTTTAACTTTTTGTTTTATCAATAAAACCTACGCCAATTATTTATTAAGGGAACTCAATAAATCTGAAATTTTTGCTGTATCAATAAAACCTACAGCAATTGTTTATTAAGAGAACTCAATAAACTTGAACTTTTTGCGGTATCACTAAAACTTACACCAATTACTTTTTAAGAGAACTCAATAAATTTGAACATTGTGCGGTGTCAATAAAACATACGGCAATTATTTATTAACAGTAAACGTACCGCGCCTGGTCAGATGACCGTTTTTAAACTTTCGTTTAAAATTTCTCGCATAAAACGTTATTGTATCATCATGTATCTTATTGACTTTTCCTAAAATATACATACAAACAATTTTTCAATATTTGCAACTTTTTTTAATGTATATTTTCCGAAAAAAAATTATACCATGTTCAGTCGATCGGGCGCGGTCATTTGACCGCTTGAAAAATTTATGTTATTTATGACTATATTCTTCGATAATCTTGGAGTCTTTTAGGAGTCTGCAATGTAATTGTAGACAATCTACAATCTAATCAATGTGTCCGACATTCGTGGAATATCAACTTATTAGACAAAATAAATAATATCGACGAGGATTTTTCGGAAGATGATCAAGAATATTGAATACACGTAGAGGACAGGAAAGAAAGACATTTATAGTTAGTTCCGAAAGTACAAATGAGGAAGAGATTGAAACTGCTATGAACGGAACTGTTTGGAAAAAAATAAAAGAAGGGTCTAACAGTGGAAGAACATCGATTTGTAATATTTTCAAGTAAATAGCAGGACCGACAGGATACGCTAAACGAAATATTATGAAGGGCAGAGCACTTTCAGCATTTTCTTTGATTATTGATCATAAAATGATTGAACATGTAAGAGAATATACGGAATCAGAGGCTTTTCGAGTGTTGAAAACGAAATGGAATTTATCTATTGCAAAATTATATGCTTTTATTGGACTTTTATATGCACGCGGCGCATATGAGGCTAAAAATATTAATTTGTCATATTTATAGAACAAGAAATGGGGTCCGTCCTTTTTCTCGACAACTATGGGTCGAAATGACTTCGCAGAAATCATGAGATTTATTCGATTTGACAACAAAAATCAACGAAGCCAACGCTTACAAAACGATAAGTTCGCATTGATTTCTCAAGTTTGGTATAAGTTTATCGAAAACAGCCAGAACTGTTATAAACCAGGAGCATATCTTACTATAGATAAACAATTGTTTCCTACAAAAGCACGTTGTAGATTTACTCAATATATGCCCAATAAACCGGACAAATTTGGTATAAAATTCTGGTTAGCTTCCGATGTAACTAGTAAATATATAGTAAATGGCTTCCCATATTTGGAAAAAGATGAAGGGAGAGAATCATCAATCCCACTTGGAGAATTTGTAACTTTGAAATTAGCAGAACCATATACGGGCCATGGGAGAAATATAACAGTTGACAATTTTTTTACTAGCGCGTCACTAGCGAGTAAACTTCTAACAAAAAGAACTACTCTTGTTGGAACTATCCGAAAAAATTAAGGAGAGCTACCAAAATTAGCGAGACATGCAAAGGATAGTATGATACGCTTCTCAACAATATTATACAAATCGAAAGATTTTATTCTTACAATTTATAAAGCTAAACCAAATAAAAAAGTATTGATACTTAGTTCAATGCATTCATTCATCCGTTCAAATTGGAAAAAATGACACCCTTATACCAGAGACAATTAGAGTTTATAATAGTACAAAATTCGGTGTAGATGTAACCGACCAAATGGCCGACGGGTGAGGATATATCGAGGCAAGAGTTTTTGGTTCAGTTGGCAGAAGAACTTGGGACCGAATATCAGAAAGTGAAACAGATAAGCCAAGAATGCTCATCAAAAACAATAATAAATACAAACACTGTTTCTTCTGAACGGAGATCTTGCCAAATAAGATATTGTAAAGTCAACAAAACAAACAAAATTTGTATAAAATGTAAAAAATACGTATGTGGAAAATGTGCAACACAAAATGCTGTAATTTGTAAAAAATGTGATGAAAATGCATAAGAGTAAATAAAACATACAACATCGAAAAGAGGGGAACGAGTTTTTAATGTCGCATCAGAAAAATATTTTGTTTACTATCTACTAGAGAACTCAATAAATTTAAACTTTTACGGTATTAAAAAAATCTACACCAATTATTTTTTAAGAGAACTCAATAAATTTGAACTTTTTGCGGTACCAATAAGGGCTACAGCAATTATTTTTTAAGAGAGCTCAATAAAGTTGAACTTTTGCGGTATCAATAAAACCCACACCAATTATTTTTTAAGAGAACTCAATAAATCTGAAATTTTTGCTGTATCAATAAAAGCTACACCAATTTTTTATTAAGAGAACTCAATAAACTTGAACTTTTACGGTATCAATAAAACCTACGCCAATAATATTTTAAGCGAACTTAATAAATTTGGACTTTTACGGTATTAATAAAATCTACACCAATTATTTTTTAAGAAAACTCAATAAATTTGAACTTTTACGGTATCAATAAAACCTACGCCAATAATATTTTAAGCGAACTTAATAAATTTGAAATTTTTGCTGTATCAATAAAACCTACACCAATTTTTTATTAAGAGAACTCAATAAACTTGAACTTTTTGCAGTATCAATAAAACCAATTACTTGTTAAGAGAACTCAATAAATTTTAACTTTGTGCGGTATCAATAACACCTACACCAATTATTTTTTAAGAGCACTCAATAAATTTGAACTTTTACGGTACCAACAAAATCTACACCAATTATTTTTTAAGAGAACTCAATAAATTTCAACTTTTTGTTGTATCAATAAAACCTACACCAATTATTTATTAAGAGAACTCAATAAATTTGAACTTTTTACCGTACCAACAAAATTTACACCATTTATTTTTTTAGAGAACTCAATAAATTTGAACTTTGTGCGGTATCAATAAAACCTACACCAATTATTTTTTAAGAGCACTCAATAAATTTTAACTTTGTGAAGTATGAATAAAACTTACACCAATTATTGTTTAAGAGAACTCAATAAATTTGAACTTTTTGCGGTACCAATAAAGGCTACAGAGATTAGTTTGTAAGAAAACTCAATAAATCTGAAATTTTTGCTGTATCAATAAAATCTACATCAATTGTTTATTAAGAGAACTCAATAAACTTGAACTTTTTACGGTATCAATAAAATCTACACCAATTATTTTTTAAGAGAACTCAATAAATTTCAACTTTTTGTTGTATCAATAAAACCTACGCCAATTATTTATTAAGAGAACTAAATAAATTTGAACTTTTTGCGGTACCAACAAAACCTACACCAATTATTTTTTTAGAGAACTCAATATATCTGAAATTTTTGCGGTATCAATAAAATCTACACCAATTGTTTATTAATTAAATAAATTTGAACTTTTTACGGTATCAATAAAACCTACACCAATTACTTTTTAAGAGAACTCAATAAATTTTAACTTTGTGAGGTATCAATGAAACCTACACCAATTATCTTTTAAGAGAACTCAATAAATTTGAACTTTTTGCGGCACCAATAAGGGCTACAGCAATTATTTTTTAAGAGAGCTCAATAAAGTTGAACTTTTGCGGTATCAATAAAACCTACACCAA
>NW_024005486.1:0-1017 GCF_014805625.2 Glossina fuscipes | reverse complement strand
AACCTACATCAATTATATTTTTAGAGAACCCAATGTATCTGAAATTTCTGCGGTATCAATAAAACCTACACCAATTATTTTTTTAGAGAAAATCTACACCAATTGTTTATTAAGACAGCTCTATAAATTTGAAGTTCTTGCGGTATCAATAAAACCTACCCGAATTATTCTTAAAGAGAACTCAATAAATTTGAAGTTCTTGCGGTATCAATAAACCCTACGCCAAATATTTATTAAGAGAACTCAATAAATTTGAAATTCTTCCGGTATCAATAAAACCTACGCCAATTATTTATTAAGAGAGTTCAATAAATTTGAACTTTCTGCGGTATCAATAAAACCTACACCAATTATTTTTTTAGAGAACCCAATGTAGCTGAAATTTTTGCGGTATCAATAAAATCTACACCAATTGTTTATTAAGAGAGCTCTATAAATTTGAAGTTCTTGCGGTATCAATAAAAGCTACACGAATTTTTCTTAAAGAGAACTCAATAAATTTGAACTTTCTGCGGTATCAATAAACCCTACACCAATTATTTTTTTAGAGAACCCAATGTAGCTGAAATTTTGCGGTATCAATAAAATCTACACCAAGTGTTTATTAAGAGAGCTCCATAAATTTGAACTTTTTGGGGTATCAATAAAACCTGCACTAATTATTTATTAAGAGAACTCAATAAATATGAACTTTTGCTATATCAATAAAACCTACAGCAATTATTTTTTAAGAGAGCTCCATAAATTCGAGCTTTTTACGGTATCAATAAAGCTTACACGAATTATTTTTAAAGAGAACTCAATAAATTTGAAGTTTGTGCGGTATCAATAAAAAGTACGTCAATTATTTATTAAGAGAACTCAATAAATTTGAACATTTTGCGGTATCAATAAAACTTATAGCAATTATTTATTAATTAAAAAAATTTGAGCTTTTTGCGGTGTCAACGAAACCTACACCATTTATTTTTTAAGAGAGCTCAATAAATTTGAACTTTTTACGGTATCAATAAAACC
>NW_024005485.1:1990-11188 GCF_014805625.2 Glossina fuscipes | reverse complement strand
AGCCTTCTTAGCATATACAAGCTTGCATTTGTTGAGAGTCCTTATATGCCGTGCTACCCAAAACATAGACGTACGTGGTCCAAATTTGACAACGTTGATTTTTTTATTAACTTGCTATTATTAACCAGTTTTCACAACAAAGTTTCAAAAATTATGCCTTCCTACCTACCATGTAAAGGCTCAGCTTTCGTAAGAACGGTTATGTGAATGGTGGGTGCCAAAAGATTAGCCTAGCCGAACCAAATTTTTCACACTAACTGAGAATATCAAACTATTATTACCCAGCTAGTATCGTCGAAAAAGTGAAGGTTTGCGATAGCGTTCCATCTTTAGTCAAAGCATTTTAGTATCCCAAATTTGATCAATGTATTTCAAAAATTGTGACCAATAGCTCAGATCGATTCGAAAAATGATTCTAAATAAGAAGTGAAAAGGGGTTGTAACCACCATAATTCATCAGTTGTAAGCCAATATTTAGGAAAACTAAGAAAAGTACGTTATAAAGATAACACGAAGATCTACGCGAATTTTTAAAAATTCTCTTGAAAACTCGCCTTATGCAGACACAAGCTAAGAAGTAACGTTACAGCTTTAAAAATATAAACGAAATTTGTACGCAAGCTATTATTTAACAAAATTGTTGAAAGAGTCAAGAGCAAGCGATTTTGTTTAGAAATAAAGGAAGAACTCTTATTAGAATAATATGGAAATTATTTCCTGGGGAGATAAGAAAGATGATCAACAGAATAACTCGGTTACACTATTGGCCTAATAGGATCGTGCAGATAGCTAACTATGCTCGAGGTTGCAAAACGTGTCAGATTTACAAAGTCTTTCAACAGAAGCCTGCAGCAGAGACTCGGATTAAGCTGCCATAAGAGCACTGGAGTACTGTCAGCACAGATATTATTGGCCCGCTACCGAGATCTACTGCGGGGCACTCTATAGGTTTGGTGATGATAGATCGTTTCACTAAATGGATCGAAATTGTTCCTCTACTTCAAGTAACCACCTCGGCGCTGATGAAGGCGTTCAGAGAGAGGATTATATCCAAATTGGGGGCACCCAAGGTACTTATTACGGACAATGGAAAGCAGCCTGTCAATCGACAGTTCCACCAGTTCGTGAAGATTCTGGGCATGAGAAAACAATTTACAGCACCATACACCACACAGATAATATCACCGAAAGAGTCAACCGTACACTCAAAACGATGCTAGCGCAATTCACAGGAACAGACCAACGCCACTGGGGCAGGTTCAATCCTGAAATTACCCTCGCCCTCAACATCGCGACTTCGGTCGCTATAGGCTACTCAGCAGAATATTTAAATTTCGGAAGAGAACCCCGGCTACCTAACACGCTGTTTGGCGAACGAATTATGGGAACCGGAGACATAGACGAAACACTCAAGGAAAAAGAAGCAAAGGTTGAGGAAACTTCTCAAACTCGTCTGAGATTGTGGTGCGTTTCATTGCAATACGCATAATAGAGCTAACATGCAAGCCGTATTACGACGGAGAGCCGATGTGTATTGATAATGAACTAACTGTCGTTCAAACTAAAACTCTTACTGGCTTTTTTTTTTTAAATTTATCATTTTATTCAAATTTTTTTTATTCACTCTAATGTAATTCAGAGCGAAGATTTCCATTACAGAAGAATAATGTGTTAAATTAACGTCTTATGCCCCCGCGACCAAATGACTTTGGTACGGAGCTCGATGATGATGGAGAGTTGCATGTACGTCTAGGATCAGAAGGAGCAAAATGTGATGGGTGCCCATATTTCTTAGATTTTCGGGATACGGTTCTGCCCCTATTAACCGTATAATACGATCCGTCTGCACTGTAGACATTTTCGACGACGGGAATTAGATCGGACCCATTACCGCTACTAAATCTACGGTTTCTTATCATAGGAGATTGCACATGTTCAATTGTGGCTGGAACGGAACCAGCCTGGATTTGTGCACATTTATAAACGTGCAACATACGTTTTACTCGATACATGTTCATAGCATCAGTAGGGCTCGGTTCTCTGAGTAATTCGGCGAAGTCATGCAAAGCCATCAATTGACTGTCATTGAAGCTGCGTATTATAGATATAATGGGTAAATCGTCTAAAGACGTTCCCTGGGTTGTTTGTGTAGCCATGTTGGCAGTGAGTGGAACAGCTTGGGCTGCTATATCGTAAGTTAAAACTTTTGATTCATTTCTTGGAACATTGATATCGTCATCAGTTTGAGTGCTAACATTATTAAGCAATGTGAGGCTACCGCCGGCCGCTTTCATCTCTGCATTCTTTTGTGTTTCGGTTTTTAGTTTTTGGAGTTTGCGTGGTAACTTAATAGATTTTGATTTAATAACAAGGCTGTAAATATCGTAACATAGTATACGGCAGGTGTAGGCAATTTTTGGAGGTAAAGCTTCCAAGCCCCATTCAAGCATATTGAAACTCGTTGCATATGAACTAAATTTATAGCTCACATTGTTCACAGTATGCAAGGGCGAGCGATGCTCATAGAATTTTTTATTACCAAAAGAAGGACCACTTGGTAGCTTCCGGACAGTAGGCGTGAAAATGAATTCTCCTTCGAAATACTTCTGCGTTTCAGTAGAATATTTTGTAAAGCTATCTAAAGCCGCAGAAACGCGAAAAATGGCTAAGTAAGGATAAAGTTGAAATAAACAGTAAAATATTGTAAATTTATCGTTCTTTACCTCTATCAAGTTTTTCTTTACGAGATAAAGTTGTCACATTTTCGTGAAACTCTTCGCCAGCTCTCGGTTTCTTCACTAAATGTAAAGATATTAATATTTATATTCGTACTTCGCCTGCAGCTCTATTTATATGTATTTTGCTCCATACTTACATATTATGGGTTTGAAAGCCATAGCGTTTGGACTTGAATCGTCGGCACCACACAGAAATTTAGGTGCTAAGGGGCTCGAAGTCGCTGATAAGTGTAAGGAATTCTTTCTATATAAACTGCCGTGAGTCGAAGAAGCGGCTGGTAAAATCGGACGTCTCTTTTCCGATGGCGAATCGCTGACTTCAGTTTTGCGAAATTCTCTTTCCGAAGAATGTGACCGTTTACGCGATCTCTTTCTAGATTTTTCATGCTTTTTACTCTGCTTGTCCTTGCGTGTGAGTTGTTTTAATTCTTCAAGTTTTTGAGAATATTTGACCTCAAGTTCTTCATTTATAGCCACTTCTACGCGCTCTTTTACTTGATCTATCAGTATATCGTCGAAAAAGCTTTCAGGTATGGGCTCAATTTTAGTTGAAGTTTTATTTTGATTGTTTTCTGGTATAAGTTTGATAGCCTCCCCTATTTCATCAGCATCTTCCAGTAAATCATCCAAAAATCCATCTGGTATGTGCTCACTATTCCCCGTAGGGGAATCCAACTTTGAACAAAATTCACTGTTAGCTTTTATTCGTGTAAGTGACGGCGACTGTTTCCCAAACATGGCATTGCTTGGGAAGTTATTCGAAGTATCAGCAGGCCCTTGCTCTTCTTCAGTATCTGTATATTCGCCCTCCTCAACTCCTGTTTCCAATTTTATTATGGACGCGTAATCGCAAGCATTACCCAATTGAGATAGCTCTTCCTTATTTCGGGCATTATCTAGCATATGCCTTCCACTTCCCCGAGGCTCATCGTTGGTCGCACTTATGAAATCTTTAGGTTCAGTTTTTGCTTTGACATTATCTGAATGAGTAAAATTGAATTGCAGTTGTAATATGGAGCTTTAGACATTACCTAATTGTTGGTTTACAGCATTTCCCGCAATCTCGTTATAAGCGCCTGTATTTTCTGCTAAGCTTTCGAGAGGATTTTGTCCCTGATTTGCTGCTCTTATATGCATTTCTTTGCCACTGGCCGTTTGTTCGATAATTCCAGCAGCGCTCTCGCCATCTACCATGTCATTCTGTTGCCTGGATTCTTTATACAATGTATTTTCAAGTTCTCTTGAAAATTTTTTTTTTTTATTTAACAATTCAGCCATATTAGCTGGAGATTATTATATTTTTTTTTTTTGGTATGTTGAATGGATATGGACTAAGCCAATAAATTTGTGGTTTATATGTCCAGATAATAAACTATCGTAATTTTTGGTCACAATTATGTACAAAAAGTGACAAAAAAAAAGCGGCCGTAATAACTGCAGCCAGCATGTTAAATGTCATTGTGTATGTATGTGTAATTGTGCTTGTTGAGTTCTTGAAAGTTAAACAGTGTTGCAAACTTTGGCTGAAAACGACAAGCAATGCTATGGTAATAGAAAATTATTAAACGCAAAAACGAAAGAAAAAAAAGGAAAGAAGAGGAAAAAAAAAATTCTAAAAGGATAAATTAGCTTTTCTAATAAAGCAAGTTAGTTCCCCGAGATGACGTACATTTTTTGCTGCAAATAGATCGAGGAGACAGCCATATAACTTGAAGAAGCTAAAGGAATCTCTAATGCCATCAAGCCTGTGACATCTGAAGATTAGATGCTCAGCAGACTCAACAATATTGCAAACTTCACAAACATCACATGGTATAGCGCGAATCGTTTTTAAATTCAAGGTGATTTGGATAATTTTGTTGCATGGTGCTCTTTGAATCTGCTGAAACTAAATCTGAGTAAATGTAAGAAGCTTTCATTCTCAAGAAGAAAGTCATTCATTACTCAGTATTTCATAGATTCGCATAAGTTGGAGGATGTCGATTCGATCACAGATTTAGGCGTTCTATTTGACCATAGGTTACGTTTTAACTTGCATATTGAGCTCACGATTAGCAAAGCTAGGTCCGCGCTTGGTTTTATAAAAAGGTGGTCCAAAGAGCTTGATGATCCCTACATTATGAAAAGGCTGTACATGTGTTTGGTTAGACCCATACTCGAGTATGCCTCAGTTGTGTGGTCTCCTTCATATAGGTGCTACGTAGATTCAATCGAATCTGTTCAAAAGCAATTCTTGCTGTTTGCCCTTAGAAATTTGGGTTGGGATCCGGTTGCCTCTCTTCGTCCGTATGAAAATAGGTTGCTTTTGCTGTCCCTACCGTCTCTTGAGAAACGTAGATTTGTTCTTGGCGTTTCCTTTCTAATTAAAGTAATAAATGGTGCCATTGACTCGCCTTCATTACTTGGTGAAATAAGCTTTAATGTCCCTAACCGCTTCTCCAGGCACTTTATCTTGGTTAAGCTTAGTCAGTGTAAGTTTAATTATGAGCTGTTCAATCCGCTCAGAGTCGTTTGCAAGAACCTAAATGACGTCTACCACTTATTCTCGTTATCGGACTCTATAAAGTCCATTAAAGCAACATTGCTTAATACGCGCGATTTACCTATGTCGTATTTAAATTAGCTTTTATTCTAAAAAATCGTTACGTTTCGAAAATGAATTATTGACAATTTATTATCTGTTGCCGGGCTTATGCATGTTTGCGATGGTTTAGGGGTTCATTTGCAATTTGGTCCTGTACCGGTTCTAAGTGTGTCCCTATGCTGATAGTGTACATGCTTTTTTTTCTTTTTCTTTTTTTTCTTCTTATTTGTTTTATTATACT
Organism: Glossina fuscipes; assembly: GCF_014805625.2. Classification (NCBI taxonomy): domain Eukaryota; kingdom Metazoa; phylum Arthropoda; class Insecta; order Diptera; family Glossinidae; genus Glossina; species Glossina fuscipes. The sequence goes on along the minus strand of NW_024005485.1, from coordinate 5,625 downwards.
TCTACTAAATTTTATTATTAATTAATATAAGTTTTGCATTAAGAGCCAATTGAACTCGACTGTTATTTGTTTAGTTGAGTTTCTAGTATAAGTAGAATAAATAAATAAATAAATAAACTTTGTCATAAGTATGACCACTCATGAGTCTATAAAGAATTTTGATTTCCCAGGAATTAAAAGAAGATACAGAAAAGGGTTTGAATTGAAATGTGGGATTTAATTTACAGAAAAGGCGATTGGATTTAACGAGCGCGATTTCTTTAAATTCGTCGTTTAGCTGTTGAAGGATGTGGTTGCGAATTGCCCGAAATGCTTCATTGGGAGTGTATTTGATGGACAAAATTGTCCCATCAACACGAGCTCTCCCTGCATGAAAGTCGGCTTTTACATTAAAAAAAAGGCGTAGTGGCCAGGTACCCAAACGAGGTGAAAGTCATCCACTTGAGATTCATGCAACATCTTGTGAATATCAAACACATATTGATTTTCTGCATCTCTTTTATTTATTAGAAATAGAGCTGACCTGCTGTCAGAAAAAATAACAAACCTTCTGACACCATCGGAAATAGCAACCTTAATAGCATGTCGATTGGCGAGCAACACAATAAAAGTCGAGGAAAGTTACTCTTCCACTTTAACTCGATGTTCTGTTTCAGATAGATGTTTCACGACCGAGAAGCCAGATACATTATGTCCGACGGAACCGTCGGTGGCATATATGTCGTAGCCGTTGTTGTAATAAAAAAGGAGCTTTTCTTAGCATAACAACCTCATACAAGAGAACTTGAATTTTTGTTTGGAGGTAGAGATCGATTCGAGAATGTTCATGAAGACTCTTCATTTGCTTTTAATGAAATTCAGGGGAGGAACTGAATCTAGCTTATCAAAAATATTTTGATAGCAAAAAGTATAGCTGCAAGTGACAGTATCACTGCGAGATATAATTTCCTGAAAAAAGGAAGGATTTATCGTCTTGACTTTAATTAACTCTTTGGCAGTGCAAAAAAGGGCTCTTTCGGAAACCGGCCATTCACCAGATATGACATTGAGAATATGTTGAGGAATTGAGGGGGTCAGTCCAGTACAACGCTTCCACATTCGGTTTTCAAATGCTTGTATACGTTTCTCAATATATTTTGGGAAATTGCAACTTGTGGAATGTCCAAATTCAATTTTGGACCTGACTAGAGATTTGTAAACGGTCAAAGCGTTTTTGGGAGGCAAACCTGCCTAAGAAGTCTGATTTCACGTTTAGAACCTTTGGCAAAATAAATACTGTTTGTCTTGCTGGGGTTAAAATATAAATTAAGATCAGCGCATGCATCGAAAAACAAGTTCGCTTTTATTGAGAGGTTATTGACAGCTGCTGAAAAAGATGAGTCCGCAGATACAATTTGAAAATTATCTGCATATTGAAAAATATGAGTTTTGTCATCTTGAAGATCATGCAAAGAAGCTGCGTATAAATTGAAGAGTATGGGGCTTAAACAACTGCCTTGTGGGATACCACCATATATTTCAACTTTTTCGGTACCCATCACCAACGCACGTTTGGATAAAAAATTAAGTATCCACAGCCGCATTTGAACAGGAATCGAAAAGTTTAAGAGAATTTTACCAAGCTTAATCAAGTTGACACAGTCATAGGTTTTGCTGATGTCCAGGGAGAGCATGACAACCATTTTCCCGGCGTTTTTTAAGCTGGTTATGGGAAAACACAGTTCATTAACGCACATATTCGTAGATTTGCGTTTTTGATAGACGTAAGAACGAGCTGGAATAATGTTCTCTGTTTTCAGGAAAGCAGTTAGTCTCTCCTTAACCATGATGTTGATAGTCTTTATGAATACAGATATCAGTGAAATTGGTCTGAAGCTACTTAAATCATTTAAGTCTTTACCTGGCTTGGGAATGGGAACTATTTTGATGCAATGCAAATCAGAGGGTATAAAGTTGGTGGACCAACAGTTGTTAATTGCATGCAAAAGAATGCTAAAGCTTCCTCTAGACAGAGCTCCGAGCATGTCATACTTGACTCCATCACAACCTGCAGCAGTAGTTCTCTTTCTGGAATGTAAAACATACATTAGCTCATGCAATGAAAAGGGTGTGTTACTGAGACTACTAAAAGGAATTGAAGGCATTGTAATCGGATTGACAATTGGAATGTAGCTCTTGAGCATATCTAAGTATTTTTTATTAACATGGTCATTCCATACAGCACAACCGCTAAATTTTCGACTAGAATGTCGATGACCATTGATATACTTCCAGAAAGAACTTGGGTTGCCGTTACCACATAAATCTTTAATCGCGATAGCTCTATGTGTCCTTTTCGCCTTTCTAACTGCAGACCTCCATTCTTTCAGTGTTTTCATATATTCAATGTAGTTGGCTGGATTGGCATATTTACTCATTTTTTTTCTTGCAGCTTGGTATTTGCGGAAAAGTGTTGACAGGGAAGAGTTCCACCAATGTTTAGGTGTGAAGGACTCAATGTCAGGAAAGTTGGCTCTAGCAGACCTGATCACAGACTGAAAGGCACTTTGAATTGATGATAAATCAGAAGGAAGATTAACTTTAGACAGACGGTCCATAAGGAAGTTGCGGAACTGTCACAACTGTGGAATAAAATGGGGGAGTGCTGACTTTTGCCAATGGAAACAATGGACGTGTTCCAGTTGAAAGATAAAATAGTTGAATTCGAGAAAGTTAGATCCAAGACACTGCTCGCCATGCGACCGCTTCGGTTACAGTGAAAGGTAGTATTGCCATTATTTAAGACACTGAAACTGCTGGAATTGATGGCATTTGCAAGGATCTTGCCTTTGTTGGTCGAGACTTGATCACCATACAGGCGATGTCTTGCATTGAAATCTCCAGCTAGAATCACATTTTGTTCACCGTCAAGAAAGCCGCATAATCTTTGAATCTCATCACGAAAGGTTTGCACATCGAGACTGAGTGGAAAGTAGCATGATGCTATAAAAAGATTCGGTTTCAGGTTCATGGTTTTGATGATGATAATGTCAACAGCAGAATTATAGGAAATACGTCTGAAATTGACACCTTTCTTAACTATATACTAAATATATACTAACACCACCATAGCCATCATTTCGGCATTTTGTGGCTGAGGCATAATTCGAAACTTTAACTTCGAAACAATTTTCATCTTTCAGAAAAACATCACTTAAGATGCAGAAATCAATCTTGTTTGAGTTTAAGTAAAAATCCAGAAAAGATAGTTTACGTCGGACACTTTTAATATTATATTGTAAAAAGGATATCATGTTAAAACTTGAGAAAGAACCCCACCGAATTTCCTCGTAGTACTGGGTGGTTGAACGGGGCAAGAAATGGCACAGACAAACATTTTTTCTTCAAATTCTTTAATAAGATTATGAGGGATCATCGGACGGATACTTTCTTCAATCGCGAGAATTAATTTTTCAAGTTCTAAGGACCGCAAATAGTTGTTTGAAATTATTGGTCGCCGAAGACTTGTTCCAGACGACTTGGGGGGTTTATTGGGAGAAGGCTTGGTGGGTGAACTGAGAGGAGATTTGGAAGGAACCGATTTCCTTTTGACGACAGCATTATATTTGTTTTTAGTTAAAATTTTTGTGGCGTTT
>NW_024005485.1:0-1890 GCF_014805625.2 Glossina fuscipes | reverse complement strand
GGAGGGAAATTGTCGTCATAAGTGATGTCATCGAGACATTCGAAATAATTTGCGAAAAAATTCTCTTTTATCTGTTTACACGGAAGATTTTTAATTGCCATGATCCTGTTGATGTTTGATTCAAGTTCCCTGTTAGGGCAACACTTATTGAGAGTGTTGTGGTCACCTGAACCGCAGGATAAGCACTTCATCGTCTTGCAGTTCACACACTTCGGAGACTTCCCACAGTTAAGGCACCTACTCTCTTTGGCTTTGCAGAACTTTGACACGTGAGCGTATCTACCGCACTTAAAGCACTGCTTTAAAGTGGGTACAAAGTACTCAACCAACAGATAACAATAATTAAATTTTATTGACTTAGCGGGGGCTCTCCCTTTGAAGCCAATTTTGATGCTGGTTGTGGGAATCCACTCATCTTTGCTGTTGGGATTTCTTCTTTGAAAACGGACAGCGGACTTAATCGGAATAACGGATATGGCGTTTTTAATTATATCATCGACACTACGTGCGCATGGGATGCTTCGAATGACTCCAAATCTCTCAGTGAAAGACCTCGGTATGTACGCCTTTAAATTCTTTTTAGTAAATTCATTATTCGTAACAAAATTGTTGGCATTGGCAGCAGAGCTGAAAAGCAGTTTGGCTCTGCCCTGCTGACAACTTTTATTCCTTTAAAGCCGTACATATTGAATCCTTCACGCGTCTGCGCACGTTTCGACAAAAACGAGGAATTGCAGTTCGAAACGCAATCGTACAAATTGATCTCGAGATTTGGGGAAGCTGTGGCACCTAAATCAGAGGGCTTGTCGATAGCCTGTTTACTAGCCGTAATTAAAACGTTTGCGTTAGCTTCTCCGTTAGCAGATAAAAGAATATTATTCTCACCCATTCTCGATCTCTTGGTGTGCCCAGTGGCATTCATGTAAAAATCTTCAAAACAGTCTCTATCAGTAGTTATAAGATCAGACCCAGTCTCCATAGGTAGACGGGGTGATGTTGTTTTGGTTGTTATCACGGGGAACACAAAAAAAAAAGAAAAAATCACAACGGAAAACAAAAAATTGAATGTATGTATTGCTTCTTAGTTTTTCTCTCACGAGAGATTCCTCTTCCTTTCCTCCTTTTCTTCCTTTAAAATTGTTTTCTTTGGTTATTTTATTACTTTATTAAACCTCTTTTCCTTTTTTTCACTAACACCGGTAAACACAAAAATTATCCAGCTGCTGTTTGCAGAGATGACGTGTTGTATCAAGTGTGAATGAAATACGAATGAGATTATTATATTAAATAATAAAAATTTTCAAACCCAGAAATACTTTTTGCTCGATAGCGCTGACTTTGAAAGTTTTAATTTTCGTTGTTAATGTGCGATATCAAAACATGTCCACTCGCTACAAAATTACTTGGTAAATATTAGTTTTCAAAAAAAAACTTTGCATATATTTGTATACCTTTTTACATATATAATTTTATAATGTACTGATCGACATTATTATGCATGGATTATGTTTTATATGTAACGTTTCTATTTACTTTTAAAAATAAATTAAACTGTACAGTAAACCGAATTAGGGTTCTTGTATCTATCTCCTTAACTATATCGTGAATGTTTTCTTATCTTCCTCTTTCCCAATATGTATTCATTTCGAATAAAAAGGCCGCATTTTTGTTCTTCAAATGGAAGAAAAAATCTTGGATTTTAATCAAATTGAAAATTATATTTTACATGTGAAGAATTTTCATTATAAAGTTCGAAAAAATTCATGTAATGAAATTTTGTGGGATCTTACGTATTGAGGTCAATCATTTTTATTTCTAATGTCTTTTTTAAAAAGCTGACATTTAGTTCAAAATTTTCACTTTGTAAATAAGAACAAAGCTATTACGATT
>NW_024005484.1:0-2725 GCF_014805625.2 Glossina fuscipes | reverse complement strand
CTTTTTCTGTAAGACGGCGCCAAGTAAAAGAAAACGGACCAGGCAGCAGGTAGTAGTATTGAAGCTGGTCACCCGACTAATGGTCTTAATGATCGCACTATATCAACTTGAATAATAATTTTTATATGCCAAAATAATATAATTTTATTTGCCAAAAACATTTTTAACATGAAAAATTTAATAAAATATGAACCTGTAATGTATCTAAATAACTACCTTTTTTATTTTTTTGTACTACTTTGATTTACATCTCTTCATATTGGCGACATACAACAAGTGTGCGCCGCCATACTTGTGTTCTTATACATACTTGTTGTTGTATACCGCGACTACGAATGCAGGTCTTCAATAATTTCTAAAGAAAAAACACGCACGCTGACGATTAAATTTAAAAAAAAATTATAGAATATATCAAGTGAATGGAGCTTCGCTCTACTTCACGATCAAGTAAATATATTTTACCGGTCAGTCTGTATTTGCTAACAACTGTTGCATCGAAAAAACGACTATAAATTTCGTTACATCTGAAAGTAATTCAAAAAATTTGGTAACATCTGAGAGTAAGCGTCTGAATTTCGTAACACCTGAGAGTAAGCTCTGTATATGTTTAAAATTGAGAATGATTGTAAAAGTCAGTTTTTATTTGTTTACAATTGAGAATAATTCAAAGAGTCAGTCTGTATTTGCAACATTCTGTCTTCTTTCCTTTTTTTTCAATAATAACTAAGTAAGGGGCCTTCGCTGCGTGTATCAAAAAGAAATGTATTTGTTTAATAACAAATTATGTTTATTATATATATCAAATAATATCAAAATATAAAAAACAATGTCTTACAATTCGGTTTTTTAATAGAGGGATATTGAGGCGGTGAGAAGCACTGTTCTGATTTCTTGCTGTTAGCTGGTTTTTCCCTATACACCGTTTATAAAAAAAGTACTATGTGTGGTGAATGAAGAGAGCACAGAGTTGCTTTTAATAAGTAGAAAAAAAATAAATAAGAGAAATGGTGAATAAAAAATTGCTCTTATTTGTTAAAGGCGACGAAGTAACAGAAATGGCACGAGCATATCTGTCAAATGGGAAGAATGCATGTACAAACACCAATGTTGCAACAAATTCTGCTAATGAAATTTCAATAATGTGGAATACATTAATAGTCTAATTAACAATATAGGGAGTAAACCTTCAATGAAAATCATTTAATCCGATTTTTCAACAAATAATCTGTTGGCGCCGGTATTTCTTATACTTCGCTTTCTCCAAAATAAAGAAAAACCCAAAAAATTTAGAAAAGGAATGGAGAATATATTTTAAATTAATATGTCGGCTCACATAATATTGTTATAATGGCGCCAATATGAATTGTCACCGCGGACAATGAGTTGCTGGCCGAGATTCTTCGCCTTCGGCCAATCAGGTGGCTTGAAAGCTTTTAATGTAATTACCTCAACTCGTTTATTCGTTCAATTCAAATATCATGATACACTTGTAAAGTAGTTCAATTATTATTGTTGAGGTTAAGTTTGCTCAATGTGAGCAGTAACTTGCGCGGCATCCAGAAGTTTATTCCCTGTTTTAAATTTCCATAACTATCTAGAAGAATTTGATTGGATAATGTTAAAATTGCTTTCGATCTCTGCGAACAGCATATCACAGTACTAAACCGCGTATTGTATTCTTTTAGATCAGGTGTTTCGTCTTAAAAGTGAACTTGTTTTCAATTTCAAGTTTTCCAAAACGTCACGATACAACTGGCTATTCAATCCTAAGATATCCAAGCAGCGTATTACGAGTTGTATTCTTTCATTTTCTTTTACTTTTTTAGGCATACGTCCTTTCACCTGAGGTACCTGGTGGGTATATAAACCTAGTGACAGGGTCAGCAAGATATGAGAAAAGGAGGAAAGTATATGGCCGGTTATTGTATACCGGATAGAGAGTGTTATGCCTTTACTGTTCGAGCATTTACTGTAACTCGGCCACAGACCAGTAACGGTGAAAGTCCGAGCGCGATACTTGTTTACCATTCCAAACTCCCGCAATTGATATTTGCTTCTTGGCCTTTCAGCAGCACATGGTAAACTGAAATTTGTGGCACGTTCCTTAAGAGTACACACTGCGTTTTAATACTAAGCTTGTTTTCCATTCCATATTTCCATATCAATTTGAAAGAATTACTTAATAAGTACTGCCGTTATTTAATAAAAATTCATAATATTCATGAACTATTTAATTAGTAAATATTGCTAAATCTCTCTAGTGGCCACAAATGTCATTTAATGCCGATCCATTTCAATTTTGATTGTTTCGAGTTAAGTTTTAGCATATATAGAATTTAATAATTTCAACAATTTTTCGAGCTTCATCGATTGAAAAAAAAATCTCTTCAGTCATTAACTTATTTTAAAGAAAATATTAAGGCTTCAATGAACTCTCTCCCCAATAGAAATACAGACTCCACGTTTTTTAGTTCAATTTCGAAGGCAAGGGTCCATGTGCATCTATTTAATCATTGAAAATTCATCAAACAGTATGACAGAAACTAGTGATAACTTAAAAACAAAAAAAAAGAAAAACTTCATTTCTGAACAATAAAGAGATGAACGCTAAACGACAAACATAGATCACGTAAAAAAGCAGAGATTTAGCTCAAAAAAGCAAAAAAATAAGGGAAAGCGAGAGAAAGAAAAACGGAGAGAGTTTTTGTGAGTGCGGATAAATGGT
>NW_024005483.1:0-2571 GCF_014805625.2 Glossina fuscipes | reverse complement strand
AGACGGCGCCAAGTAAAAGAAAACGGACCAGGCAGCCGGAAGTAGTATTGAAGCTGGTCACCCGACTAATGGTCTTAATGATCGCACTATATCAACTTGAATAATAATTTTTATATGCCAAAATAATATAATTTTATTTGCCAAAAACATGTTTAACGTGAAAAATTTAATAAAATATGAACCTGTAATGTATCTAAATAACTACCTTTTTTATTTTTTTGTACTACTTTGATTTACATCTCTTCATATTGGCGACATACAACAAGTGTGCGCCGCCATACTTGCATTCTTATACATACTTGTTGTTGTATACCGCGACTACGAATGCAGGTCTTCAATAATTTCTAAAGAAAAAACACGCACGCTGACGATTAAATTTAAAAAAAAATTGTAGAATATATCAAGTGAATGGAGCTTCGCTCTACTTCACTATCAAGTAAATATATTTTACCGGTCAGTCTGTATTTGCTAACAACTGTTGCATCGAAAAAACGACTATAAATTTCGTAACATCTGAAAGTAATTCAAAAAATTTGGTAACATCTGAGAGTAAGCGTCTGAATTTCGTAACATCTGAGAGTAAGCTCTGTATATGTTTAAAATTGAGAATGATTGTAAAAGTCAGTTTTTATTTGTTTACAATTGAGAATAATTCAAAGAGTCAGTCTGTATTTGCAACATTCTGTCTTCTTTCCTTTTTTTTTCAATAATAACTAAGTAAGGGGCCTTCGCTGCGTGTATCAAAAAGAAATGTATTTGTTTAATAACAAATTATATTTATTATATATATCAAATAATATCAAAATATAAAAAACAATGTCTTATAATTCGGTTTTTTAATAGAGGGATATTGAGGCGGTGAGAAGCACTGTTCTGATTTCTTGCTGTTAGCTGGTTTTTCCCTATACACCGTTTATAAAAAAAGTACTATGTGTGGTGAATGAAGAGAGCACAGAGTTGCTTTTAATAAGTAGAAAAAAAATAAATAAGAGAAATGGTGAATAAAAAATTGCTCTTATTTGTTAAAGGCGACGAAGTAAAAGAAATGGCACGAGCATATCTGTCAAATGGGAAGAATGCATGTACAAACACCAATGTTGCAACAAATTCTGCTAATGAAATTTCAATAATGTGGAATATATTAATAGTCTAATTAACAATATATTTTAAATTAATATGTCGGCTCACATAATATTGTTATAATGGCGCCAATATGAATTGTCACCGCGGCCAATGAGTTGCTGGCCGAGATTCTTCGCCTTCGGCCACTCAGGTGGCTTGAAAGCTTTTAATGTAATTACCTCAACTCGTTTATTCGTTCAATTCAAATATCATGATACACTTGTAAAGTAGTTCAATTATTATTGTTGAGGTTAAGCTTGCTCAATGTGAGCAGTAACTTGCGCGGCATCCAAAAGTTTATTCCCTGTTTTAAATTTCCATAACTATCTAGAAGAATTTGATTGGATAATGTTAATATTGCATTCGATCTCTGCGAACAGCATATCACAGTACTAAACCGCATATTTTAGATCAGGTGTTTCGTCTTAAAAGTGAACTTGTTTTCAATTTCAAGTTTTCCAAAACGTCACGATACAACTGGCTATTCAATCCTAAGATATCCAAGCAGCGTATTACGAGTTGTATTCTTTCATTTTCTTTTACTTTTTTAGGCATACGTCCTTTCACCTGAGGTACCTGGTGGGTATATAAACCTGGTGACAGGGTCAGCAAGATATGAGAAAAGGAGGAAAGTATATGGCCGGTTATTGTATACCGGATAGAGAGTGTTATGCCTTTACTGTTCGAGCATTTACTGTAACTCGGCCACAGTCCAGTAACGGTGAAAGTCCGAGCGTGATACTTGTTTACCATTCCAAACTCCCGCAATTGATATTTGCTTCTTGGCCTTTCAGCAGCACATGGTAAACTGAAATTTGTGGCACGTTCCTTAAGAGTACACACTGCGTTTTAATACTAAGCTTGTTTTCCATTCCACATTTCCATATCAATTTGAAAGAATTACTTAATAAGTGCTGCCGTTATTTAATAAAAATTCATAATATTCATGAACTATTTAATTAGTAAATATTGCTAAATCTCTCTAGTGGCCACAAATGTCATTTAATGCCGATCCATTTCAATTTTGATTGTTTCGAGTTAAGTTTTAGCATATATAGAATTTAATAATTTCAACAATTTTTCGAGCTTCATCGATTGAAAAAAAATCTCTTCAGTCATTAACTTATTTTAAAGAAAATATTAAGGCTTCAATGAAACTCTCTCCTCAATAGAAATACAGACTCCACGTTTCTTAGTTCAATTTCGAAGCCAAGGGTCCATGTGCATCTATTTAATCATTGAAAATTCATCAAACAGTATAACAGCAACTAGTGATAACTTAAAAACAAAAAAAAAAAAAACTTCATTTCTGAACAATAAAGAGATGAACGCTAAACGACAAACATAGATCACGTAAAAAAGCAGAGATTTAGCTCAAAAAAGCAAAAAAATAAGGGAAAGAGAGAGAAAGAAAAACGGAGAGAGTTTTTGTGAGTGCGGATAAATGGT
>NW_024005482.1:0-3673 GCF_014805625.2 Glossina fuscipes | reverse complement strand
GACGATTGCCGCAATTACAATATTACAATATCCCTACGCAATGACTAGGTAAGGGGAATACCTCAAATTTTTAAATGAATTCGTATATTTATGTATATAGTAACCAATTAGATCTTGACAGTGATGTCATTTGAAATGGTGAGTTTCTATATTCGCTAAGTTCGCAAGCCAAAAACACTATCAGTAAACTATTCCATGTGTTCCTACAGGAAAAGCAAATTCGGTCAAAGTTAAGGTTTTATATATTATACCACTTGTGGTACAAGGTATATTAATATAGTGCGGACGTATGTAACAAACGAAAGGGGTTCTGAAGTCCCTCTGTATGTCATATGCTTATCCATGCAAATTTGCATTCAAGTTACAAGTTGCAATTTTCGAAATATTGTGCGAAATTTGGTACTCCGAGTTGGAAACTGGTTTGCAATAGGTGTGATGTTATTATCAATTGCTTCAAAGGAGCAACCAAAGTGACGGTAGAGGGTAAGATTCATATAATCGCGACAATAGTAAGTTTTAGTATATAATATTGTCACTTTCAGCAGAGGACAAATACAATGAATGGGGAGCTCAATTAGTGTCAGTTGTCTATAAATCAGATAAAACCAAGTTTAAGGATAGTTCAGAAGAGAAAACGGGTTGTATTTTTTGTTCAAGTGATTTTTCGCATTTAGTGGAAAAGCATCGTGCCGTTCCATCGAGGCCAGTAAATATATGTGATAATAGTGGTGGAACCGGCATTGGACGCGGAGGTCGTGGTGGCGGTCGCGGTAACAAAGGACGTAGCAGTGGAAGAGGAAGTCGCGGCGGAACACGGCCACCCAAAGATAAAATGGCTGAATTGGCAGCTTATTTTGTTTAAAGTATTTGGAAGAAGCATCTACGAAAGTATGCAAATGCAAGTATCTTATCACCTTTCCATATCGAATGGAATAGACGGACTCTTTGGAATACTTAACAAAATAAAAATTGTATTAAAAAAAAAAGTCGTTTAATTTAAGATCAAAACAAACAAATACTAAAGGGATAACATGCCTTGCAAGCAATACCTGACCTTATTTTGGGAACATGGCAATTTTTTTAACAAGAGAAGTTTTGTAAAATTGATATTTCATTGCAAAGTGCATCGGACGGTTGATAAGACTGTCCCGGAAGGTTAAGCAAATAAAGTGCGACTTAATGACGACGGGAATTTATAGAAAGAAGTATCCAAGTACCCAAGAGGGTTTAAGTTTCCCAATTTGATAAATATGAAAATCCTCCGTAATGAAGAGCGTTTTAACCTTGATGAAATTTATCTCCGACAAATTAATTGGCTTGTTCCTCGATCACGACAAAAGTTTTATATCTATTGTTTTCCTTTCTTTCGCCAGGTCAACCGACCGACGCATGTTAAAAAAACACACACACAGTTAGAAAAAAAAAAAAAACATTTATTTTTCCACATGACAGCCATAAAATTTTAATGCTTTTAGTTTAATGTTTTGACATTTCTTTGTCAATTTCGAAATAAAACACTCATCAAAATTCTTCACCATCCAAAATTCTAGGAAAATTTATTCAAGCCATGACTCCTCTAAGAATGAATTTTAATGCGTACAATTGCTCACATTTGCTATGCCGCTACATATCTTGCACTTTCAGCTACATTTCACAAACACAGAATGTGTGTAAAAGATAAAGTCGAATTCTTTAAAATACCACACTCCCGCATGTCTACATGTTCTACATGAACTTAGACTCTGCTAACGGTGCATAGCACCTGAACTAGTGGAAATGGAGTGATAGCTTTCCAAGTTTGTTTACTTCACTGTTTACTATAGAACGCGCCTTTACAGCGTATTCGATTGATTGAATTTGGGCGGAATGGACATTTTGTTCACTGAACACGGATTTTTTCCTGAATTTTTATATGATTGTTGCAATTATTTATACAGTAGCCATAAAACAAATGTATGTGCGAATATTAAATTTTTATCTTAATTTTCACTATGGCGAACGTTTGAATAACCGAGAAATAGACTATCGACTAAGCACGGTTAAGTTATTTCATTAAGAACGTTTATTATTTATGGGTTGCGAATTGCGGATTTTCTTTGATGGATGGAAAGGGGAAATAATATCCAACTTAGCAAATCTCTTGCTACGTATCATACATAGATTCTCGATCTTACTTATACACGATCTTTTAGTAGCTGGCGGAGAGCAAAAGTTTGCGTAACTTACGGGAAAGCAAACCTAAGTCGATTTCGGTATCCACGGCGAAAAGCAACTACTACTTTATAAAGTAAATATAGCAATTTCGCATATCTTATAATAAACAAATCTATAAATAAGTAGACCTGTGTCCATTTTTCGTCTTCTGCAACGCGTGAACGGCTGAACTAGAACATGTATTCTAACTTGGAAGATATTTGTTATTTTATTAATATGTCAATTGTTTGGCAGAACAACGGGGATTTCATTGAAAGAAAAAATAATTCATTGAAACTGAACAGTGCTAAACACTTTATAGTATTCTTTAGAAGTGGGAGAAACAATGACGCATAGCTTAACTTCCGTGCAGTCCACTGTACCGAAATCGTAGTCCCCCCAACGCTGAAAAATTTCGCGAGCGTCAAAAGAATTTATAGTTGACCGTATGCGGCGACCACTGTGACCAGCATCCATAAGGGCGACATGCAATGTCTCATGATTCGATGAAAAGGCCTTCCGTCCGAGTCCGCTGTCATTGAAGCGTTTTGTACAATGGTTAGCAAATTTGATGAGATCAGGGCAATCAATACCAGCCCGCAAAGTACGCACGGCGCTTGGGTTATCGCCTTTGAATGTCAAACCTTTGGCATGAATTTTAAAGGGCGTTTTCATATCATGCACGTATTCACCGCAGCTCTGCAATAAATTTATGGCTTTTTGTTCTTCAATTCCATCTGCCAGTAGGCATATACCAAACGTAATATGCAAATGAGTATCACTGCGAAATAGATCCTCACCGATGCCAGGAATTTGAGCGGCTAAGATTTGTTTTTTGAATGTGACGAATTTTTCACGAATTTCACCACACAAAACTACGCCATAAAAATGTTTCGATACTAGCTTTTGCCTTGCGTTATGTATTTTGAAATCGATTTGCCTTTTAACTTCATTCACGGTATCGCTTGTTTTCCCTTTAATTTTAATGTAAGGTTCTTGATTAAAAACACCGCGAGGTGGTACATGAATTTCAGAAGACGACTCCGTTTGGAGATCTTTAAAATCAGTAATGACTTTGAAAAATGCTGGTGCAACATGCATTTTTAATTGAATTAATCCATTACTCAATTTTTCAATGGAATTTTCCATATTATGGTTTGCGCGACGCTCATCCTTGCTTTTATTTTTATTTATCGATGTATTCATATTGGCTACTTCTTAATAACTGATAAGACGATTGCCGCAATTACAATATTACAATATCCCTACGCAATGACTAGGTAAGGGGAATACCTCAAATTTTTAAATGAATTCGTATATTTATGTATATAGTAACCAATTAGATCTTGACAGTGATGTCATTTGAAATGGTGAGTTTCTATATTCGCTAAGTTCGCAAGCCAAAAACACTATCAGTAAACTATTCCATGTGTTCCTACAGGAAAAGCAAATTCGGTCAAAGTTAAGGTTTTATATATTA
>NW_024005481.1:0-1454 GCF_014805625.2 Glossina fuscipes | reverse complement strand
ACTGAGTCGACTAACTCTGCACCTTCTGTGTAATGACCTTTTGCCCAGTTGTTACCGGCTCCCGATTGTCCGAACACAAAGTTATCGGTAAATTTGCCCAAAAGCTCGCGGTACATATTTGGCTCCTATCGCCTCATTGTAGTTCCAATTGCAGGTCACTGTCACCATAATACGTGCCAGTGGCGTCTATGCAATGCTCATCAGATATAACCTCCCAAAGTTTTCCGCCAATTTGATTTCCGCATTGGCCGGCTTGCATATGCACAATTTCACGCATTTCCTAATTTTCTTTTGAACTTTTGTAGGCAGAGGTCTTCGAATTGGAGGTCTTCAGTTAATTGTAAAAATATATTTTCAGCAATGACGCCTTCTCTTATCCTTTTTGTTCCTCTTTTACAAAAAGGGTAAATCCCTTCAATTTTCAAGAGCTGGAAGACCACCTTATTAAATATCCTTACGAACAAAGTTTCATATGCACACTTGATTGTTAAAGAAATTTAGAGTTTTGAAGTCAAGGCCACTGCGATACGAATATAGTTTAAAATATTACAAAGTACGTTTCTTGATGAATAACTATAGTTATATATTATAGTATTTTTCATACTCGAGTTGTGTCGAATTTTTTGAACATTTACCGATATTTTTTATATCTCTAATATATATACGAGATTTCCTTGTAGCATAAGTGTATTAGTTGGAAATATAAGAGCAAAGTTGACTAAAGTTAGAAAATTTTGGGATGGCTTTTTGTTTGGTAGTTCCCATTTAGGCCTGAGCTCTATGTTTATCTAGCGCAATCTACAACGCAGCAATATCTACTGTACTTCTGTATTGTCCTTTTGTCATACCTATGACAGTCGAAAGTAAATTCTATTCCAAGCCGTGTGCAATCACAATTTTGTTTTTTACTTTTTTTTACTTTGCATTTGGGTAACGGTCTGCAGGTTGAACACCGAAAAATAAGGCAGATAGACGGACAGACAAGCTTAGAATGATGCAAAAAGTGATTATACACCACGTTATCACTTAAGCGAAAAATATCTGCGGCCGGAATATAATCATTTACAACACTTTAAATTTTGGAAATAAATCTTTGACATCTCTAATGGATTTAACGACAATATATGAAGTAGCCAATGTTATGATATTAATGCTTAAATACTTAAATACTTCAATTGAATGCTTTTCTTCATTTAAAACGCGAACACGGATCTTTCCGTTGCAATAGATAGCGAAGCGACGAAATGCTGCAAGCATTGAAACTAAATTCTTTAAAGTGATCAACTAGATCGAAGAGCGAATCTAAACTGATTGAAGAAATGTATGTCTTCACGAAAATTTTGACAAAGCCTTTTCCTAAAATCAATCTTGTTTCCCCCGGTCTCACAGGCAAATGCTTTTTCCAGTTTTTTTTTTTTTTTTAAATATTGCTTTTATTAAACTTGATTACATAT
>NW_024005480.1:0-1530 GCF_014805625.2 Glossina fuscipes | reverse complement strand
CTGTAAGCAATCGCATCCTTCTGCTTCTTTGCGAATCACATCTAGAAATGAGTCGACTAACTCTGCACCTTCTGTGTAATGACCTTTTGCCCAGTTGTTACCGGCTCCCGATTGTCCGAACACAAAGTTATCGGTAAATTTGCCCAAAAGCGCCTGATCTTACTGAATCCATTGTATCCGGTTCCAAATCTACCAATATAGCTCGCGGTACATATTTGGCTCCTATCGCCTCATTGTAGTTCCAATTGCAGGTCACTGTCACCATAATACGTGCCAGTGGCGTCTATGCAATGCTCATCAGATATAACCTCCCAAAGTTTTCCGCCAATTTGATTTCCGCATTGGCCGGCTTGCATATGCACAATTTCACGCATTTCCTAATTTTCTTTTGAACTTTTGTAGGCAGAGGTCTTCGAATTGGAGGTCTTCAGTTAATTGTAAAAATATATTTTCAGCAATGACGCCTTCTCTTATCCTTTTTGTTCCTCTTTTACAAAAAAGGTAAATCCCTTCAATTTTCAAAAACTGGAAGACCACCTTATTAAATATCCTTACGAACCAAGTTTCATATGCACACTTGATTGTTAAAGAAATTTAGAGTTTTGAAGTCAAGGCCACTGCGATACGAATATAGTTTAAAATATTACAAAGTACGTTTCTTGATGAATAACTATAGTTATATATTATAGTACTTTTCATACTCGAGTTGTGTCGAATTTTTTGAACATTTACCGATATTTTTTATATCTCTAATATATATACGAGATTTCCTTGTAGCATAAGTGTATTAGTTGGAAATATAAGACCAAAGTTAACTAAAGTTAGAAAATTTTGGGATGGCTTTTTGTTTGGTGGTTCCCATTTAGGCCTGAGCTCTATGTTTATCTAGCGCAATCTACAACGCAGCAATATCTACTCCTATTAACTTCTGTATTGTCCTTTTGTCATATCTATGACAGTCGAAAGTAAATTCTATTCCAAGCCGTGTGCAATCACAATTTTGTTTTTTACTTTTTTTTACTTTGCATTTGGGTAACGGTCTGCAGGTTGAACACCGAAAAATAAGGCAGATAGACGGACAGACAAGCTTAGAATGATGCAAAAAGTGATTATACACCACGTTATCACTTAAGCGAAAAATATCTGCGGCCGGAATATAATCATTTACAACACTTTAAATTTTGGAAATACATCTTTGACATCTCTAATGGATTGAACGACAATATATGAAGTAGCCAATGTTATGATATTAATGCTTAAATACTTCAATCGAATGTTTTTCTTCTTTTAAAACGCGAACGCGATAGATAGCGAAGCGACGAAATGCTGCAAGCATTGAAACTAAATTCTTTAAAGTGATCAACTAGATCGAAGAGCGAATCTAAACTGATTGAAGAAATGTATGTCTTCACGAAAATTTTGACAAAGCCTTTTCCTAAAATCAATCTTGTTTCCCCCGGTCTCACAGGCAAATGCTTTTTCGTTTTTTTTTTTTTTTAAATATTGCTTTTATTAAACTTGATTACATAT
>NW_024005479.1:0-1954 GCF_014805625.2 Glossina fuscipes | reverse complement strand
TCACTGTCACCGTAATAGGTGCCAGTGGCGTCTATGCAATGCTCATCAGATATAACCTCCCAAAATTTTCCGCCAATTTGATTTCCACATTGACCTGCTTGTATGTGCACAATTTCACGCATATTTTTATTTTCTTCTTTTGTAGATAAATAATGTCGTCTGAATTTTTCGCTTTTGGAGTTTTCAGCAAAATGCTAATAAAAAAATATATTTCGCGCTCCCTTCTATGGTTAATTCCCCCAATTTCAAAACAGTCTATATTCACGTGATTGAAATGTTTGATATGAAAAATATTCTAAATTATAAAAAAAAAATCAATTTCTTGAATTTTATAAACTATGTTACTTCGATACAAGCGAAAGAGAAATTTTAATGGCATTACAAAGTATTATACCTTATAAGAAAATTAAAATTGCAATAACACTAATATAACTTTGTTATGGATCCTTTGAACGGAGAATATAAACTTATTAAGAAAATGTGTAAAAAAGATGCCTTAAGCGAATCCTGGATATATTGATGCGTAGGAAGATAAACAAGAGATCTCGCAAAAGAATACTCATCAAGACAATTGAAAGAATTAACTTAACTTTGTCCGTCTCATAAATTGTGAACTATGTAGCTTTATTATTATGGTTTATAATCATCGAGTACAACCATTTTTTCACTTATTACTGCTTAATCCGGAAGACTTGTAAAATTTTTTGCGGTTCTTAAAATCCTCATTAGGTTTCTTTGAAAAGCAAAGATTAGTCATCAACTTGTTTATAAACAAATTTCAGGAGGTTTTCAGCTGTCAAATCAACACAAAAATGTTTTACAACCGCTGCTTGAGATAAAATATATTTTTGCGTTATTTGCTTCCCCTTGAGGCGATTTCGCTTTTGTTGTGATTAAACAAAGTGTATATTTAGTCAATGATGTCCTCAATGGGACGTTGTCCTAAATTGGTAGAAATTAACTGACCGTTTTGAAATACTAAAATAATAATAATGCGACGTCTATGCAGTTTTTGCGGACCGGCCGACCGACTATCTTCTTATTTTCTTCAGTATTTAAATTAAAGTCTGCCTAGATATATATAAGCCATTTAAAATTATTTTACGAAAGTTGAATTTGGAATGCAGAATAAGAGTCCCAAAGCTTTTCAAACTAAAGAAATATTACTTCATGTCGCGTGAAATTGGGCCGCGTCCAAAAAACGGCGAACGAGCAAGAGCATGTAAACTCGCGCAATAATTTATCAAAACCCTATGCGTACGTACCATCACTAAGAATGGGCACTCTTGGTATTTTAAATTTTTGTACATTTTTTGTTTTTTTTTTTAAATAATGCTTTTATTAAGCTTTATTATAATATATATAATATATAAGTTATAAAATATAAATGTAATGTATAACATAAAATGCACTTCGCGTGCAAATGTGCACAATGTATAATATATACATGACCACACGGCTATCAGATATAAAGAACGTGCCTACTTAGGAAACTATTCGCGTAGAAATATACGATAGAATTGTGCATTAAAAAAGGTTAAAAGCTTTAAGATGAGCGCTATGTGGGCCTTTACTCATCGGCTCCGCCCTCCTCGTCCTCGTCGAATTCACCTTCCTCCTCCGCGGTGGCCTCTTGATATTGCTGGTATTCGGATACCAAATCGTTCATACTGCTTTCGGCTTCGGTGAATTCCATTTCATCCATTCCTTCACCGGTATACCAATGCAAGAAAGCTTTACGCCTAAACATGGCCGTAAACTGTTCAGACATACGTTTGAATAATTCTTGAATGGCAGTAGTGTTGCCTATGAAAGTGGCAGACATTTTGAGCCCACGTGGTGGTATATCACATACAGCCGTCTTGCAGTTGCTGGGTATCCACTCTACGAAGAAACTGCTATTTTTCTGTTGTATATTTAGCATTTGTTCATCGACCTCCTTCATCGACATACG
>NW_024005478.1:0-2745 GCF_014805625.2 Glossina fuscipes | reverse complement strand
ACTGAGTCGACTAACTCTGCACCTTCTGTGTAATGACCTTTTGCCCAATTGTTACCGGCTCCCGATTGCCCGAATACAAAGTTATCGGGTCTGAAAATTTGTCCAAACGCACCCGATCGAACCGAATCCATTGTACCCGGTTCCAAATCTACCAATATAGCTCGCGGTACATATTTGGCTCCTGTCGCCTCATTGTAGTAGACATTAATGCGTTCCAATTGCAAGTCACTGTCACCATAATACGTTCCAGTGGCGTCTATGCAATGCTCATCAGATATAACCTCCCAAAATTTTCCACCAATTTGATTTCCACATTGGCCAGCTTGTATATGCACAATTTCACGCATTTCCTAATTTGCTTTTATTCTTTTTGTAGACAAGTAATAGCAAGATAGAATAAAGTTTATTTCCTTCTAAGATAGAAGAAAATTTATTATTATTTATTATTTTTATTATTTGTTTGTTTATTATTATTTATTTATTTTATTATTTATTATTTATCAAAATAAAAAAACGTATAAAGGAGCCCGCGTCATTGCTGAATATATATTTTTACAGCAAAATGGACTCCTTTATACGTTGTTTTATTTTTTCTTTAAAAAAAGGTTAGATTTTTTATTTTTCAAGAGTTCTAAGCACATCTAATTGGAAAGGCTTACGAAAAACGTTTAATATAAATTTCGTTTTTCGTTACGGAAGAAATTTCTTATTTTTCAATTTTTCAAGCAAAGCTACTATGATATAAGCACCAAAAAACACTTTGAGAATTTTACAAGGTAGTATTCTCTGTAAATAATTTTGAATAGCAACAACAAAAACTTAATTTAATTTACAAGGAATTCTATGAAAAGTAATTGTGGATTTACGGAAGAAATCGAAATGAAAATGTAGTGGCTTGGATAAATGACATGTCAATCCTGCGAAAATTCGTTCACCTAATGAAAATACGTCCCATCTTACAAATGTGAATCACATAACGTTTTAGGCAGAAGTTTCGGTATGATTTAATAGATTTGCAATCCGGGCACGTACACTTCACTAACAAAAAGTCGGAGACCTAACTTAAATATTTACATTGAAAATGAAAACATCGGTCTATTTTAAATCCTCCGTGTAAATTTATGGTTAAGGATATTTTGCAAATTTTACACCATAAAGATATTTGTAAAAAAATGCGCTTGACAAGAAGACTTGATTAAAAGATGTTGTTATATAGAAAAGCAGGAAGACGCCAAGCCAAGCCAAGGCAAAGCGCAATCAATGCTTGCTCGCAATTTTTTATAGTAAATCACTTAAGTGAAATTGATGGTTGGTTCGTTGAGGATGTTAAATAGTCGGAAATCTAAAAATATATATGTAATATAAAAGTTGCTTATAAGCCGCTTAATAAGATAGAAGAATGGTACTGGTGGCCTATTTGTTTATTGAACTTACGTTGGACTATGATCCTTCGTTGTGAGACGAGTAATGCTTCCTGTTGTTTCTTACAGAATGTCTGTGCATCCGGAAGTGATTAATCGTAATTTAAAAGTTGTGTATGTTGAGAAGATAAGCATGTCCGCTCATCCGGGTCCGCAAAAAAACCGCCCACATTACAAAAAACCATTCATTCTTTTTATTTTAAAATTTTTTCTTTTCTCTTTTTTCTTACAATTCAAAAAAATTTAATAGTGTCAGCACTCATAACAGAACTGACACCCCCCAAAAATTTTATTTTTTCTTTCTTAAAAAATGAAAAAACCACCGTCTACTCATTTTCCCGCAAAAATTCCCTCGCGGGAAATTGTGCAGTTGAGAATTATTCCGCTAGGCACAAGGCATACCGGGATCGCTAAACGTTTAACAATTGCCGGTCGTCGATTCATTCTGATCCTCCGATAAATGAAGATTTTCGGACGCGCGGCGTATTCACCTGAAACGCTTGCAGCATAATTCATTAGATAGCCTTAAAAATTCATATTCGATGTTGCTGCAGCAACAGTAATGAAATAATCAAAAAATTCAAGTTCAACGTCAAATATGCCTCAAAAACACATCCAAGTCAAATTAGGGCCGCCTAATCGATGTTTGCCTTTCATATCTTTTGCCAAATCGTTTTAATATTATTTCTTCGGTAGGGATTTTTTTTAAAATAGAGCTTTTATTAAATTCGATTACATATATTAAGTTATCAAAAATAGATGTGATGCACTTCGTGTGCAAGTGTGGACAATATGTACACTTCTCCTATACTACATCGCATATAAAGACTGTGCCTACACTTTATCCAGTGATTAGTTTTAAAAATGTGGAAGCTTCTGCACTAACCAAAATGAATAATTGATAAAAATGTTTGAAATGTAATTGCGAAGCGCGATATGAACATTATTCATCAGCTCCGCCTTCCTCATCCTCGTCGAATTCACCCTCCTCCTCCGCGGTGGCCTCTTGATATTGCTGATATTCTGATACCAAATCGTTCATGCTACTTTCGGCTTCAGTGAATTCCATTTCATCCATTCCTTCACCTGTGTACCAATGTAAGAAGGCCTTGCGCCTAAACATGGCTGTAAATTGTTCGGAAATGCGTTTGAATAGTTCTTGAATGGCAGTAGTGTTGCCTATAAACGTGGCAGACATCTTTAAGCCACGTGGTGGAATATCACACACAGCAGTTTTGCAATTGTTTGGAATCCACTCTACAAAGAAACTACTGTTTTTTTGTTGTATATTTAGCATTTGTTCATCGACCTCCTTCATCGACAT
>NW_024005477.1:0-1352 GCF_014805625.2 Glossina fuscipes | reverse complement strand
GCAAAGTATGCTGCTTCTGCTCCTCTAATTATGGATGATGTCATGGAAAAGTTGGATATTCAAAGATACATTGGAAAAAAAGTTAAAGAGAAAATTGCAGAAGGAAATTTACAATACCATCATCAACACTACTCCTCCATTAACCCTCAAATAACTCCACCTTTATATCCAACAAATGTTGAGAAAACCAAGATCCAAATATTTTCGAGAATTCGCCTTGGTCATACAATTGCAACTCACCAATGGATCCTGAAGAAGTCTTCTTCCCCAATCTGCTGTTGTGGACAAACTCTTACTATAAAGCACATTCTCTGCGACTGCCTCAACTTTTCCTTGGCTAGAAGTATTGCATTTGGAACGATTAACCCTTTGAACATTCTACAACCAGCTTCAGAACAGAATATCAATTCAATATATTACTTTATTAATACTACTAAGCTCATTATCTAATGTACATTTATTTAAATTAGAGCCGATAGCCTATGTTGCTAGTGCTCAGTGTATTTTTTTAGTCTAAAAATTTATTTCATTAGTCTAAAATTAAAATAATAATAATAATTTTAAAATAAAATTCGTAATATCGAATTCGGATTTTTAGGATAGTGTAACTTTTATTTACATAATTAGGAAATCTGTTTGCAAATTATTTACAGGAAATCTTTACAACGAGTTAATACTCGATCTGGTCTTATCTGTTCGAATATTGCAATTCTTATCTTTTAACTAGTCTGTCTCGACTCACTTTCGACTGAGTTTTTGACTTGCTTACGATTGACTTTGTCTTTCGCAAATATTTTCCTTATATACTTATTTACAAGCAAGTTACCATTACCTAAATTTATCGGAGCCATTTTAATCCTTTATACCGCTTCTCCGCTAAATTTCTGTCAATTGTTGTTAATCTTTTCGCCAGTCACCAGCGTCTGGACACAGGTAACACGCCGTCCCTTTCTTTAAAATTTAGTTTCTTAGAAAATTTAGTGAAATTCATGAAAACTGAAATCATCAAAAATAGTATTTTTGGAACAGTACAATAAAGCCTAAAAATGCTTATCACCGTATATCTCCTAAAACCAAATTTTTATGTCAGCATTGACGGCCCATAGGATAAATTCTGGCTACTATTCCCTCTATAATTTCCGATACAACACCCGAAAGCATACTCTGCGCTATGTTTACGGAGCAGTCATTACTGGTCAGCCGTTGGTGGCCTTTAGATCCCAATAGCTTCGAAGTCGGAATTAAACAGATTAGCAGCGGCACTTAACTTGTCCTTAAAAACTCGCTTGATTCAGTTGTGTTCAATACGTTTTGGAAAGCTCGCGTTTGAAACTCGAAACTTTTTCAGAAGT
>NW_024005476.1:0-1991 GCF_014805625.2 Glossina fuscipes | reverse complement strand
CCAAGTATAGTGAAAAAAAAAACACTGTAAACGTTTTTATTAACTGCACCTCTAATCAATGAGAAACTTACAGCAGTATTAAGAACAATCTGCACTTAGCACATATATCTGGTCTACACGATGATTTCGTTAACATTTTAAGATTCATGAGAACGTTCGCTTTAAGTAGCTCAACGTCAATGTAATAATAATGTCACAAAAATCCATTTATACCTCGGTGTTTATGTAAGGATCTTATCCAGCATCACTTTCTCCATTTACGGCGACGGCGATAACCAAATCCAATAACTAATCCAAATAACTAAATTTTTGATATTTCTTTTTATCGGTAAAATTTTTACTTATAAACTCATTAAAGCTTCTGCTAATTGATTATAAATATTATGTTATTAACCATAGTGTGAACATACCCCAGCAATAATTGAAACCGTCTTTGCATAAAAAAAGCTGCTCTATGCTCAGCTGATTTCAGCTTCCTATTCTCACTCTTGCGGCTGCGAGGATTCACAAATATTATCCACCAAATTGGTGGATTTCTTTAAATTCGATGCAGAATTCAATTTCATTCGTCAAAACAATAGATAACGTACTTCAACAGTCATGTAATCGATCCAATTCTTTTCTTCCGAACGATATATATCAAGACTCTCGAGATACGCTTAAATTTCGAGAACTTTTTTTTTTAATTGACCAATCACGCAGGGGATGTAACCTATTCCTGCAATACGGTGAGGGACATCAAGACGCAGAAGTGAAGAAAGGGAATGACATAGGAAGGTGGCAGACTAGTTGGCCTGTGTGCCTTTACCGACTGAGCACTCACCATAACGACCAAAGTAAACTCTACCGCATAAAGATTTGAACCCGAGAACGCAGACTTGGTGTCGCAATATCTACCTATTCGCCTACTCATTCGGAATGGAGTATCGTCTGAATTTAAAATATTGCAATCCCGAATGCGATTGACAATTCGACAATGAAGAATACTCAAGGTCATCCGCTTCAAGTTTTCGAATTAAATCTTAAAAATTCATGTTTTCCACGTCGACAATTATCCTTAGCCTATTTGTATTATGCACCAGGTAGAAAAACAAAAAATATCGTACACCAAAATGTGTTCATTTAATCCAATATTTCTATTATATGGTAGCCCAATAAAGCACCGAAAATTGGGATTCTCTAAACTCTGTTTGAAACGATAGTTAGTTACCGGTCACCTATCTGAATATATTAATTACGTAGTAATTTTTGAATTAATTCTGAACCATATAGGGAAAGATCGATTAAAAACCGCTAATCACTTGTTTTTCATGCTCTTGTTCTTGATTTCGTATTATTTTTATCGTTGGTAACTCATTTAATGAAAAAATGATACTTTTTAAAAAGTTGAGCACAATTTGTTTGGCAACATATTATGGTATTATATTTAATTACTTTCCCCTGTGACTAACTGAGCAACAAATGCAAGCAAAACAATAAAAAAAAGTTTAGTTTGTCTACAGTTTCGTGTCTGAATAAATAAAAAATAAGATGCTATTGTAAAAAAGAACAAGAACATCTTTTATTTCCACACAATCCGTATAGATTTCTAGAGGCGCATTCTAAGAGGATTTGATCCAATTTCGATTCTCATATTTTCCAAGCGTAGCTGAACCTTACGTAATATATTACTTAATATATTTTTTAAATTATATATTACAATAATTATTTCTTTATATGCAAAACTATAAATTCCATCTCATACGGTTGGAAACGTCGTCCCCACTTCAACCTGAAACAAACATGAAAAAAGACTACGGATAAGTATTCGTCTCATTTCTTCCTCGACCGTCTAAGTTATACTGATAAACAAAAAAAAACAACATCAACCCTCTGTGTTTTCACATTTTCAGCCCCACTAGTAATGAAAAAAATTAAAAAAACCTCTAAAGGTTGACTACTTTCGTAAAATTTATTATTTAAAAACCACTCTGAAATCGTTTTACCCGTTA
>NW_024005475.1:0-2004 GCF_014805625.2 Glossina fuscipes | reverse complement strand
CCAAGTATAGTGAAAAAAAAAACACTGTAAACGTTTTTATTAACTGCTCCTCTAATCAATGAGAAACTTACTGCAGTATTAAGAACAATCTGCACTTAGCACATATATCTGGTTTACACGATGATTTCGTTAACATTTTAAGATTCATGAGAACGTTCGCTTTAAGTAGCTCAACGTCAATGTAATAATAATGTCACAAAAATCCATTTATACCTCGGTGTTTATGTAAGGATCTTATCCAGCATCACTTTCTCCATTTACGGCGACGGCGATAACCAAATCCAATAACTAATTCAAATAACTAAATTTTTGATATTTCTTTTTATCGGTAAAATTTTTACTTATAAACTCATTAAAGCTTCTGCTAATTGATTATAAATATTATGTTATTAACCATAGTGTGAACATACCCTAGCAATAATTGAAACCGTCTTTGCATAAAAAAAGCTGCTCTATGCTCAGCTGATTTCAGCTTCCTATTCTCACTCTTGCGGCTGCGAGGATTCACAAATATTACCCACCAAATTGGTGGATTTCTTTAAATTCGATGCAGAATTCAATTTCATTCGTCAAAACAATCGATAACGTACTTCAACAGTCATGTAATCGATCCAATTCTTTTCTTCCGAAGCCTTTTGTATTGAACGATATATATCAACTCTCGAGATACGCTTAAATTTCGAGAACTTTTTTTTTTAATTGACCAATCACGCAGGGGATGTAACCTATTCCTGCAATACGGTGAGGGACATCAAGACGCAGAAGTGAAGAAAGGGAATGACATAGGAAGGTGGCAGACAAGTTGGCCTGTGTGCCTTTACCGACTGAGCACTCACCATAACGACCAAAGTAAAATTTACCGCATAAAGATTTGAACCCGAGAACGCAGACTTGGTGTTCGCAATATCTACCTATTCGCCTACTCATTCGGAATAGAGTATCGTCTGAATTTAAAATATTGCAATCCCGAATGCGATTGACAATTCGACAATGAAGAATACTCAAGGCCATCCGCTTCAAGTTTTCGAATTAAATCTTAAAAATTCATGTTTTCCACGTCGACAATTATCCTTAGCCTATTTGTATTATGCACCAGATAGAAAAACAAAAAATATCGTACACCAAAATGTGTTCATTTAATCCAATATTTCTATTATATGGTAGCCCAATAAAGCACCGAAAATTGGGATTCTCTAAACTCTGTTTGAAACGATAGAGAGTTACCGGTTACCTACCTGAATATATTAATTACGTAGTAATTTTTGAATTAATTCTGAACCATATAGGAAAGAAAGATCGATTAAAAACCGCTAATTACTTGTTTTTCATGCTCTTGTTCGTATTATTTTTATCGTTGGTAACTCATTTAATGAAAAAATGACACTTTTTAAAAAGTTGAGCACAATTTGTTTGGCAACATATTATGTATTATATATAATTACTTTCCCCTGTGACTAACTGAGCAACAAGTGCAAGCAAAACAATTAAAAAAGTTTAGTTTGTCTACAGTTTCGTGTCTGGGTAAATAAAAAATAAGATGCTATTGAAAAAAAGAACAAGAATATCTTTTATTTCCACACAATCCGTATAGATTTCTAGAGGCGCTTCTAAGAGGATTGATCCAATTTCGATTCTCATATTTTCCAGGCGTATAATATTTCCTTACGTATAATATTACTTAATATATTTTTTAAATTATATATTACAGTAATTATTTTCTTTATATGCAAAATTATATATAATATATATATAAATTCCATCTCATACGGTTGAAACGTCGTCCCCATTTCAACTTGAAACAAACATGAAAAAAGACTACGGATAAGTATTTGTCTCATTTCTTCCTCGACCGTCTAAGTTATACTGATAAACAAAAAAAAACAACATCAACCCTCTGTGTTTTCACAGTTTCAGCCCCACTAGTAATGAAAAAAATTAAAAAATCCTCTAAAGGTTCACTACTTTTGTAAAATTTATTATTTAAAAACCACTCTGAAATCGTTT
>NW_024005474.1:0-2685 GCF_014805625.2 Glossina fuscipes | reverse complement strand
GTAAAATTTATTATTTAAAAACCACTCTGAAATCGTTTTACCCGTTACTAAAGCGATCATCGAAGAAACATTGTCCCCGGCCCGCCACAAGGGCGCACCGAACGACAATGTTCATAACCTCACGCTCCAGGTAAAACGACATAACTCATCATCGCGGGTTGAGTTATGGCCATCTTGGGATGGCAATAAATGAAGACTGACTACAGAAATGATCCTGTGAAGTATAGTCTTAACTTTTATAGGCACAAGCAACAGCTCTTATACTGTATAGCTTATAAACCAAATGAGAATTCTTTTATACAAAAGTACTAGCTATAAAAATATTTGAAATGACGTAAATACATGAAGAACAGCAGTGTGCACAAGCAACAACAATGTATCCACTACCCAGACTATATGTTTAATAGGTATGTACGTCGTTAGAAAACAAGCGTTTTCATGAGTAAGAAAGTAATGCTATTTATATACTTATATGGTGTATGGTGACTTTTGATAGAGAATAACAAAAATTATCTAAAAGATAAAATCGATTGAATATAATGCGATTTGTGTAGAAATGAATGTGTGCGGTGCAGGCGGAGCTATTTATTCCATTGGAGTAAAATTTACACATAACATTTTTTCGGTTCAAGAAAACCGCATAACGTTTCTACATTCCGATAAACAGCTCTGTAGGGCAACTTCTGTACTATTGGACCGATTAAACCCATTTTTGTATAGAATATGTATTTTAGTTCTATAGATAAAAACGAAACATCAAAATAAATAAATTGGACAAACAACGGACATGTCGAAATGAATCAAGAAGATTGAGACGGACCCAATAGCATGTAAGTCGAAATAAAGAGAGCAAAAAGTACAAAACAAAATGAAGTAATGAGATTAAAATCGCACACTGCTGCGCATACGAAACAGAAAATCATCGTTAAGAACGGTTAGCAAGAACCAGACAATTGTGAAAGTTAAGTTTCACAACGTCAAGGAGATTGCATATATAGACCGAGGTGAACTTTGCTTCTGACGCATAGAAAAAAAAAAATAGTAATAAGCAATAGCCTTTCTTGTGTGCAAAATTGTTGTTGTTTTCCCGCATTTTCAATTGAGATAGAGGGCCTGGAAATATCAATCCACTTCTAAAAGTATTCAAAAAGCAATGAGTAATATTACCGAAACAGTCGTTTTGAACGACGGATCCAAACAAACTTGTATTGTACTGCCACGCATTCCAGAGATACTAACAGATGTACCACTTGAACGTTTTTCCCATTTTTTTATTTACATAACCAAACACTCAGGGGATGTTACCTATTCGTAACATACTGTTGGACGATCAGAAAGAAGTAAAGAAAGAGAAAGAGATGGGGGAGCGGCCGAAGCCTAAGGGTTTTGCGCACCGTCGGTAACTGTTAGTTGCGTTATGCGTAGTGCGCGGCTCACGAGCTGTCAAAATAAAGTTGATCGGGTCTATTTGAAAATAGTTGAACATGCAACTTGCGTTGTGTTGCGCATTAGCGTGAATTTGTGCGTGCGTAGATTTTGACATGCAAAGCACAACACACACACGCTGATGTTGTTTCTTTATAAGAACAAAATGAAATCATATAGTTTTATATGCTGTGACCAGAATAACCAGAAGGGGAAAAAATTATATAAAATTGCCCAAATAAATTGCGAAAAAAGAAAAAATACTATATACTGAATCTTCATCATGAATGAATAGAACATTTTGTTGTTGCATTATAAATGAATGCTATATTTTATTTTTGGTGTTCTGTAAAAGAAAATTCATAAAACTTCATTGCCATTAAATTAGGTTTTGGGTTAACTAATTTTTCAAAATATCCCAAAGATGAAAGACACTTCTGCTGGCGTCATTTCCTGATAATCTTATTGCTTTCCGTAGCGAGCCGCCGTAAAGTTTTCTTCAAATTGCGTAAGACAACGGTGGCTTTTACCACTGCTGCAGCATTCTTGGGATTTGTATGGATGGGGCTTAACAACACCCTCCAGCAAGACGTCAACACATCGAGCGTATTTTCGATTGTTTTTCTTCCCCGAGATAGCCTTTTACTGAAAAATTCCTTCTTTTGCGCTAATTAAATTCCAGTGCAAGGCCCCCATCAAGGAAACGCAGTGTCGTTCACAAAATCGTAGGAAAACTTGATATTAGTATCTGTGATGACTTTAGATTCAAACAGCTATAGTCAATTCTGAGCTAAGCGTCTAAAAAAATCCGAACGGCACATAAGACCAGTCGTACTTGTACGCGTCGATGTGATTTATAGCAAAAGTGTAGCTCGCACCGCACACTGCTGGCAGAACTATTGAGTACGTGCGTGAAAGACCGAATATATTATAAAATGTTCGCCATGTTTTAGTGTATAAGCCGGTTGCCTTTGTAGTTATAATATTGTGAACCAGAATTACGAGGCCCCAAAATATTAATGTATTTTCCGTCTACATCACCTACGTATTTTGGAACATTCAAAATATCATTGAAATCATCCGCTATACGTTTCCGTTTTGATTTGTTTGGCAAAGACAAATAAAACGGAGCAAGAGACTGGCGATGTTTTTTCGAAAATTCACCGTACCATTTTAAAACTGAGCGATAAGTAAATGAGTCTTCCTCCACGAACCAAGTATAGTGAAAAAAAAAACACTGTAAACGTTTTTATTAACTGC
>NW_024005473.1:0-10580 GCF_014805625.2 Glossina fuscipes | reverse complement strand
CACTCCTTTACTTTTTATTTCGATGCTTCTTCATATTACCCGTGCACTGTCAGCTACGCGACTCTACTCGCTGCTATGGAAAAACTTAAATGATTCCCAATCCTCCCGAATTTTGGCCAAACGCCAGGCCTCTCGCCTGAATTAATCCCCGTCCTGACGTTTCTATTCATTATTCCAACTCTATAGGATTTAGCCCACTTTACTCCAACTTGAAGCTGAACCAGCCAATGACTCCACCCGAACCAGTTAATATGCGACTTTGCCTCCTAATAATAAGTAAATGAAACGCTGAAGCACGACGTTCAAGGTTTCTATCTTTTTACATTGTCAAGCATTTTCTCATTTTCAGAAAGTGAAATCTCTTGTTAAGCGATTTGCAACAGTGGGAAAGACGCATCAACATCTTGTATCTTCTTAAAGTTCCAAATCGAGTTAGCCTCGGCAATACTTATACCCTGTTGAAGTTTTTAAATTCTTCTTAAAAGCATAAAAACGTTGAAGCTTCCAAACAATATCATTACAATAATTACATTGATGGATATAGGATCATATATGAAATATGGCGTTTATAGAGGAAACATATATTCAGGATGTTCTGAAATAGAAACAAGTGTTGTCGAGTTCAATATTCAATATTTGAGTTCAATCTCAACAATTCGAAATTTACATAAAAATATAAACGATTCGACCAGTCGCCATTAACACTCAATCCTACCTATTAAAAGTCACTACAAAGCCACATATACAGAAAGACACATTCCTGTATTGCATGGCATAAATTTGGAAAAAGTCAGAAAGCATATCGATGAACCCAATCATTTACGTTAGTAAATAAAATTAACATTCAACGAGCATAAGGACAGGTACATATGAACATATGCTACCATTTTGTATAAGTCTTCTGTGCACGATGCAGTAGCATATTTACAAAATTAATTTTGTCCTACATGGTCACATCAGGGATTACATTAAGGAAGCTACATACACATTTTTACATATTGAGATTGAGATTGAGAAAAAAAGAAATGCAATCCTTCCCGCATACCCGTCTCATCAAATTCAATAGAACTTGTCAGAGCAGCTGCCTTGAAACGGCAACGTTAGTTTTACTACGATCGTTGGCACGCGGCGTATATGTTGCTAGTTATCGTATCTAAGGGGCCGTTAGTACCAAATAAGGATACATATTGGCCATCTCGTCGCTTGTGGGACGACCAGATCCCTCTAACATATCTTTATTCTTTGCTCCCGCAATGTTGAATAGTTGCAATCACCACAAAATTCTACGTCTTCTTGATCTCCTGATACCTACAGATTAAATCTTTTCCAGCATAACTATATTCAGTTAGATTTTCCGTATAAACTCGGGCAAGCGGACCACTTATACGTCTCTGTAGATTTTATGTGAAGATGAACTATGACTATATAGACCTGCTATACTCTTATTATGCCTTCCAGCTCAGTTAGCTACTGCCTCTCTCTCTCTACTCTGTGCACTTTCATAATAATCCAATGATAAAATAAGAGAAAGCCTTTCTTCGAAACGAAAGAAAGAAACTATCGAATATCGAACTATCTCTATGAGCGATGGTATATAGCGGTTTCACCTGACCACTTACAGTGATGTCTCTTTGATTCCATGAAACCTGATGACGCGTGGTTTAAATATGAGCTGGTAGCCGGCGCCCATCATTGAGCAAAATAATCCCCATCGAATAGGGGTCCAATGCGAATTTAATGCGAATTTTAGGGTAATCCAAGTCAACACGAAACTTCCCGAAGGACCGTTCCTAAAAGTTAGAAAGGAGAAATTCTTCACGTAGACATTCTGCAAGTAGTACAACTACGAGCAGCTGTTCTTCCTACGCCATCAGACCTCTGCAGTTCCCAATAACTTGAACTATAATGCTTTCAGGTGATTTGGGCTTGTTAAAGCCACTTTCTGTGTATTTCAATTGTTCCCTTTGTGTACTTTCTGTTGTGCCATTCAATTATGCTCTCATATATATAGCAGTGTGCCTATATAGAAAAGAAAGTCTTGGAATAAAGGTCGGCTTCGCCGTGGAGAGTTTCCCTCGGCCGGCAGTGGTCGTAAGCAAATGGCAATTGTCCTAAATCTTAAAGCTACCGGCAACAAGTCGTCCTTCTCTTCAACAAGACTTCTTGCCTTTTTCACTTGTCAACAGCCTGCATCCCCAAAACTGGCTTCTCAATCTTTTCCTTTCGCATCAATACATTAGTAGGTAAAAGCGACCAACGAACACTTGTTCAATATTAACACTCAAGACTCTCTCGAATGATGTCTGAGAAATGATCTGATATTCTGACAAATACCTACCGTTAATAAATGAGTAAAGCAAGTGCATGAAATGAAATTACTTTAGTTAATTTAAATATAAAATTTCTTCTTCTTCTTCTTCTTCTTCTACTATGCAGCAACTTAACAAACGAAAATACGCTGAGGAGATGTGGAAAAAAGGGCCATTGTAAGCACAAAATTCTTTGTTTGAGTCTTAATAAAGATATAAAATTTTCAGTCACATCTCGACTTTTTGCGATTATAGGGTTTCCCACAGTAAAGTACTCGAAGAATTCGCATAATTCAGTGATCATTTAAGTCTTCCCCATCATCTGAGTTTCCATTAGGAAAACTTATTAATGTTCATATAAATCAAGCGCGACCTCTGTAGTGCACAATCATTCAGTCAATATTGACAACAATAGCGTGAATCGTTTCTTTCGAACGGCGAATATGAGGAAAGTGTTGATAATTTCTTTTGTCTTTTAGTAAATTCTTATCGGCTTACTTGACTGGACTACTTCCACGTAAGCTATCAATTCAAATTGAGTTTAACAAAGTAATTTAAATCAATTTGTTCAATGATAATTAAGACATCAAGTTAAGGATACGTACGTTTCTCTTCTCTCCTATGGAAAATGAAAAATGCTATTTTTATCTTAACGAGAGTTCATATTGAAAAAGTGAACCTATGTTAATGCCATAAAGCATTAAATATATGTTTGTGAAGTGAACGCGAAAAGTTAACAAAAACAATACAAAAGCACTCTTAAATGAGATGATAGCGCTCTAATAAATTTTACAAAAACAAAAAATTGCTCTTTTTTTTTAATAACCCGATTTTGAATAATATTATTTTCTCATTGTTTCTTTACTTTTTACTACTTTTCCATTAGAAATAAGTTTTCAATGCGTTTAGTTTCAGGCAAACAATGGGATATTTACAGTTTTTTTTTTTTGTAAAACCGCTTAAACACGCAAAACAGCAAAAACTATTTTTAAAATACTAATCATAATGGAATAAAAAAATTCTCGATAATGCGATATATGATTTACTTTGAGTTGTGCATAAATAATGCATTTTAAAACGTATATATGGCAGTGTTTAACAGCTTAGTACATTCTCTACGGATTAAATATTATATTATAATTAATGATGAAGAAGAAGACGAGGAGGAGGAGAGAAGAGGAACACGATGGCTTATATTCATAACAACAATATTAATATCGCCTTTTTTTGTTCTTACTAGACTAGGCTTTAGAGATCAGATTACTGTTGGAAGTATATGACATTTGTCCTTCCATCATGTCATTCATTGTAAATAAAATATTCCCAATGTTTTGAAAATGAAAAATCAAAAATTAAAGGCTAGCTGAAAAACAGTGGTCAGCTCGAAATATACGCGCGTCGAGTCACAATTATTTTCTGTCCGTCCGGCTGATTGCTTCCAACAAATTGTAAATTTTCAAGATATTTTGATAATGGCGCCTTTTATGCAAAGGACAAACGCTATTTATCACTTCCTTATGGAATCAAAGTTTCCTTAGTTAACATCTTTCGAAGAATATCGAGAAAGTGTAGAACAAATAAACGTACAAAATGTGAGTTGAAAGGCGTATTTTTGAAAACCCCTCCCAAAATAAATTTTCTGCATTAATTTAAGTATGTCCGTCCGGCCATCTGCTTCGAACAAGTCACAAATTTTCAAGATATTTTGATAATGACGTCTTTTAGGCAAAGGACAAACGCTATTTATCACTTCCTTGTGGCATCGAAGCGTTATACCTTTATCGAGTCGAGAGTTATATGAAAAATATCGAGAAAGAGCAGAATACAAAATGTGGATTGGAATAGGTTTTTTCTTTTGAAAACCCCTTCCCACATAGATTTTCTCGCAAAAAAAGAAAGCCTTTATGTTGCAACAACAGCTGGTTATTAGCAGCATCCCACGGAGAACGACCTGCAACAGCTGTGATTTTAACAAGAATGGACCATCCCTCACATGGAATGATTACAATAAATTTGTTCCTCAGGCTTATCAGAATCATATCCTTATGCATTCGGTTCATGCTGATAGACCAGCAATCATTGAATAGCTAAAGTGTAGACCACATCTTCAATAACTTGAAAAAATGATTCAAAATTGACGTAATTCAATTGCTGTTCATTGAATTAAGGCATGATGGGCAAATGTAGAAAATTGTTTTCCAAAAACAAAACATCTTTCGCATAAAAATGAAATTAAATTCAAACATTAGTTTTTATGTTGTTTTATTTCAATTCAAAATTCTATCAATCTAAAAAGCACTTCTCTATATTTATGGTCTGTCATTAGCAAACAAATGTTGGGTAAAAAAGATTCCACCTGAGTGAAATAATATTTTTATTTTTTATTTTTGTTTATTTTTTTTTCATTTCGTTTTTTGTTTTTTGTGCTTAAAAGTATTTATTTTCCATTCACTAACAGCCGTAATACAATCAAATATAACGCAATTAAATTTGAATTTTTTTTGGAATTTTAATGTGATTAACAAGTATGGCCGGCCATCTGTTTCTATTTTTATTTTAATTAGCAAAATAAATACGTTTTAAATTGTAATAGTTTAAACTTATCATGCAAATGGAATTATTTTTGCCATTTCCAGGATCGAAATTTAATTCTAGATACAATAACTCATTTGAAGTAAGTAATCAGGCCGTTGTCTATGAGGCATGTTCGTGAAAGACGTTGAAGGGCAAAGAGTTACAACGACCATCAAGGAAACTTAGGAAGTCTTAATCATTTTGTATCAAAACGATTGGAAATATGCCTTGGATCTGAAAGATAGGTCAAAGCAAATGCGGATCAAACACTCGAAGCATGAAACTTGCAAATCGGCCTTTAAAGCGAATAGCTGTGGCTTAACTATGGAGCAGGTCGATAAGTGAAGCATTATGGCACAAGCACAAGCTTTACTTTTAATAAAAATGTTTCAATGTATGCTAGCAACACGGATATGGGATACATTCCGCTCGAAATTATATAAACAACAAACAGGCCGACCTCGACTTTCATTTGTGGTTTTTTGTTCTAAACCTAAATGCGCGAAGAAACGTCCTTCGTTCACACACACACACGCACACATATATATATATATATTTACTTATTCAATTATCATTTACATGGAAAAATATTGATAAAATATGTGATAGGAATTTTCTGCGTTTACTTTAGGTATTTCGTAATCAGGCTGCGGTTGTTTCATTGTTAATATGGTTATGAAAGTTGTACGTGACCTACCTTCGTGCATGTATTAGCAACGTTGGCCAAATGTGGTAGAAATGGAAAGTGATTGTCAGTCGTTACGAAAGGTTTCAAAAATATTTTGCTCCCACAGTAAGTTCAGTTTCAGAGCAAATTTTGCGTTTCTCAGCAAAATAATGTTGAAAACGAAGTACATTTTGGTCGGGCTGTTTATTAAAATTATTCTCTGTAAAGTATTAAAATGTTTCGGACTCAATCCAATTAATTGCTTAGATGTGATCAAGCGGAATGTAAACTTAATCAGCTTTTCTGTTATTAGCGCGAATTCTTACGTGAATTTTCAAAATGAAATGAAACTTTAATGAAGCGACCGCGCATTGCGTTAAATCGCAACCGCAATCGCTTAAAAAAGACTTAGTTAAATTGCAATTGCAATTCAAAGCTTCCAGCAACATCATCAATGGCCTGGCATTGCATTTGCATTGAGTACAGATGCACAGGGCGTGTGCATATTTAAAATCATCTTTGCGATGGAAATTACATTGTTATCGTATGCAAATATCATTTGCATGTATATTATGTGATAATGTTTTTTCTAAAGGTGTCAAACTTGCACTTTTTCGATAAAATATATCGAAATATTTCATATTTGACTTAATAAAATATTATTTAGGCATGTGGTCGGTGGTAGAGCATAAATCTGTATAAGTTTACTAATGCATGGGTTTATACGCATACTATACCCTTCAAAAGCTTCGTAGACTTAGCGATAGTAAGAATGTTCGCAGCAAAGCTTAATTGCATTGCATGTTCCATTCGCTCCATTGCTTAGTACTTTAGATTAGTTTTGCTTTTTTAGTTCAGTAAGAAAGGATTTATTCAAAAGCATATTAAAGTCGAAGTGATGGCTTGGTGATCTGGTGATCGATTTGGTGAGAGCAACGCTTCCAAACACATTAGAATCTTTTCTTTTCTCTAAACTTTGTAGCGCTCATTACCCACTGTACTCAGGACGTTGTAGAAGTGGAAGCACTTCCTGAAACTATTGCGAACTACGGGGTTTGATTTCTATAAGGCTCTGAAAGGAATACAACTATGAAGTCACCTGAGTTAAACCAGCAAGCCACAAGTTGAGTTCGGCTTTTCAAACCCCAAACGGTAAAGTGATCATCATTCAAGCAATTTACGGTCAAAATACGGGATCTCACTAATTCATCTACTCCGAGTCATAAAATGTGGGTCAAATGGGGACAATTTTCAATTTACAAACAAGAAATTATCCGAAATCGATCGTTATAAAAGATGGGCTCATTTCAAGTCCTCCTGGGTGTTAGATACGCCGGCAAAAACGCAAACGATGTGGGGTAGAATGAGCTTTATCTTCCGAAACCTGGAAAGGTTTTTACATAAAATAGTAGTTCAAGCCGTTGGGTATCTAGCCCTCTTGGTTCATTGAGAAATGAGCAAACTGATGGATTGGTGAAGTTTGCTGCTTCGGTAATTCAGAGGTACATTGAAAGGAAAGTTAAAGACCTTATCTGCAATACTATCATCAGCACGCCTCCTCCCCCATTATATCCCACAAATATTGACAAAATTAGAATAAAAAAACATTTACCAGAATGTAGATAAATGTTTACAATAAAACACAATCTTAGTGACTTCCTCAACTTTGTTAGTGGAATCGTATTCGGAGCAGCTAATCCTAACGAACGTTATATTACTTTATTACGTTAGATTACTTTATTAAAACTACTAAAGCTCAATATTTGATTTTCTGTTCTTTTCCATTTTGTCCTTTCCGCTCTCACCATCCGCTTCGATCGATAGGTTATGGCATGTTTTTGACGTCACTGCCATTCCTGTGACGATATCAAGAAGAAAACGTTGATTGGTGGAAAGACGCATTGTTCGTTCGACGCACAAATTAATGACTAACGACGGACAATGCCTTGAGTAATAGATTTCGCACTATTTGTTTTGTTTTTTTTTTTTTTTTTTTTTTTAATAAACTTTCGATTATACAAAAGAATAGTTTTCGAATTTAATTACAAATGTCAATTATCAATTATTTAAATCCAATTGATTAAATTAGAAAATGAGAAATCCATCTATAAATGGAATAAAAAAGAATAAAATAAAGAAACACACAAACACACATAGAAGAATAAAACAAACAAGCAGACCAATCTAAGTTTATATTATATTATATAATCCTGTCATATATTATATAATATACGGCCGAGAAAAACGTACGTAAGAAAGCAACAAAATTAGATGCTAAGAACAATGGGAAGACGATATAAGCACATGTCTGCATAATAACGTCTGATGTTATCCTAATGTGTAATAGTGTCCTCAATATCCTCAATAATATCCTAATCAAGCATAAATTTTCAAAGCTCTTCAGCTGGAAGCCCATAAGTTATTTCTCTTTAAAGAAAAGTGAAAATGAATTGAAATCATTTATATGCTGATCTTTAGATTCAAAGTTAGATTAAATTACTGACTAATGCATTAAATCCATTGTTGTGCTGACAAGCTAACGATTTCGAATGTACGGCAAAATCCTTTACAGACAAAAATTTTTTCTAATTTGTAGTGAAGCACAGATTACGGCGAAAATCATTCGTATTATTATTCGATGGGCAAGATGTACCGAGATTTAGAAGATCTATTGTACTCGCCCATGCCCCTACCGCTCCAGTTTTAGGATTCTTATGAATCTAGCCACTTTCTTTCTGCCGGAGCACCATCCAATGTCTGGCGTTATGAAGTGTTCGCCAAACACTTGCTGTCTCTGATCTGCAGAGGTGGCCTCGCAATCACATAAACCTGATGAGAGGTTTCACTTGTCTCGTGTCCATGCTTTTCAGGCCATACCTGCTAGCGTTACAATCCGTGTAGGAGCTTGGGACCAAACATATGTCGCTACTTCTTAGTTCCAGCAGCTTATGTGCCCCAGGTATTGCATCCAACCGCAATTCGATATTTTCTATGCCGATTGCGATACCAGTCTCTTAATACGGCTTCTTGGTACGGTCCTTAAATGTCCTATGTGCCTATTATGAGTCCATTAGCTAGATAGTCAACTTTATTGGCTTCAATACCCAAATGTCCAGCCACCCATATGTGCTTGCCCAGGTCATTCAAGGTTAACAGGGGCTCCAACACGAGCTCAACTGTCATTTTCTGCACGATTTCGCTTTCGTAATGAATGCAGGTCAGCTCTCTTCTAGTTTGTCTTCTTAGGAATATGAAGGCCTATATGGAGGCCTTGCATAAACTTCTGCTTGAAATATAAGGGAAGTAGACGCAGCAGTGTGGCCTTTTTTCACTTTTACTGCTAAGATTTATATCAGAGAAGAAAGCAACAATAAAATATAAGCATAAAAGGAGCAGATAACAACATCCATTCCAAAAATTGAAATGTGAACTGGTTCCCGTGAGCATTATCTTCACATGGTGGAAGTTGAAAAGGGTTTCCACTAACATTTCACATAAGAAAAAAATTAGCTTAATGTCAATTATAAGAGAGAGAGAGAGAGTTTGAACCATGTAATAGCAGCTATTTTGAGCGCTACTCAAAGTCAGACCAAATAAGACCTTAATGACTCAGGGAAATTCTACAGTGATGATAAAATGGTTTCATCGGAATTATGATAAAAAGCTAACGATCAACGTGACATATACTTAGTTTAATAATGTTCATAAGAAAACGTCTTTCATATTTAATGAAAAAAAAGACCTTCTATCCAATATTTATTAATACGTTTCATTTTGAAGGGTACGTTTAGGTCGCTTTTAACTTTCTACTAGAAGCTCAGAAAGTTTCGCAGTGCATGGAATTTTTAAATTTTTAAATCAAACCCTTTTGTCTAGCAACATGAATCCTTTAAATACGAAATATTGTTGCGGTGAATTGCAACTTCAATGTGAAGCTAACGTCCAAAGTGGGTTACACTTAGTTTAATAAAGTTGATGCGAAACGTAACGTAAGAAAATATGTTTCGTGTATTTAATGGGAAAAAGCAATTTCAGTATGAAACTATATTACTACGGATCAGTGCAGATTATCATTTTTCTTGATTTACAAAAACGAAAGCAATTCATGGAATGTATTTTTTAAGGAACGTTGTTCCATTCGTATTGCACAAATACATACACAATGTATGTTGCCATAGTACTATGTCCTTAAAATTTAAATACCTTAAGTTGGTGGTGTGTTTATGAATAAATGAAAAACAAAAAGTAATAGATCATCATTTTGTAGTTTTTGTTTTTTTTTTTACTTTTCCTTCCGTTCGTATGAATGCACACATAAAACTCGTAACTCGTTACCCATTTGGTTGGTCAGTCAATGCATTAATTTTTATTTGAGTTCACACAATATCTATCTATAACTGCGATGGCAATATGTTTAACTGTTTCTTCTGCCGCGCATTATTGACCAGCAGCAGCATTATTATTGCCTTTGCCTTTAGTGACATTCAGAGGTATCAGATAATTGAATCGATATTTTCCAACACACAAATATGAGAGCGAGTGTGCTTATCAAAATTGTTTTTATGCACTGAAGCGTTACAAGAGAAATCTTTTTTCTTTTTTTTTTTTGATTTTTCAATTTAAATTCCACTCGCCTTTGTGACACACAATCCTTTAATGACACAGTTGTTATTATTGCTATCATTTGATCTCGTCGAATATGAGGGACATCGTCCGCGGTAATGTTGTAATACTTGTATGATTGCTTTGTGTCAACAACAATCTAATGGGGTGTAAGTCGCCACTGCGTTTCCAAGAGCTGTTAACCTCAGAATGCTTTGAAGTGGAAATCGATTACGCAATTTTTATCAGCATTATTGCAATGTCCGTCAATGCCGATGATGATCAATTAAAACAACAAAAATGTGAATTTATTTCGACTGCAAATAATGCCAAAGCAAGAAAACAAAAACAAGAATTGTGTGTGTGTAGCACATTACTTGTGATAGAGAGAAAGAGAGAGAGAGAGAGAGAGAGAGAGAGAGAGAGAG
>NW_024005472.1:0-10580 GCF_014805625.2 Glossina fuscipes | reverse complement strand
CACTCCTTTACTTTTTATTTCGATGCTTCTTCATATTACCCGTGCACGGTCAGCTACGCGACTCTACTCGCTGCTATGGAAAAACTTAAATGATTCCCAATCCTCCCGAATTTTGGCCAAACGCCAGGCCTCTCGCCTGAATTAATCCCCGTCCTGACGTTTCTATTCATTATTCCAACTCTATAGGATTTAGCCCACTTTACTCCAACTTGAAGCTGAACCAGCCAATGACTCCACCCGAACCAGTTAATATGCGACTTTGCCTCCTAATAATAAGTAAATGAAACGCTGAAGCACGACGTTCAAGGTTTCTATCTTTTTACATTGTCAAGCATTTTCTCATTTTCAGAAAGTGAAATCTCTTGTTAAGCGATTTGCAACAGTGGGAAAGACGCATCAACATCTTGTATCTTCTTAAAGTTCCAAATCGAGTTAGCCTCGGCAATACTTATACCCTGTTGAAGTTTTTAAATTCTTCTTAAAAGCATAAAAACGTTGAAGCTTCCAAACAATATCATTACAATAATTACATTGATGGATATAGGATCATATATGAAATATGGCGTTTATAGAGGAAACATATATTCAGGATGTTCTGAAATAGAAACAAGTGTTGTCGAGTTCAATATTCAATATTTGAGTTCAATCTCAACAATTCGAAATTTACATAAAAATATAAACGATTCGACCAGTCGCCATTAACACTCAATCCTACCTATTAAAAGTCACTACAAAGCCACATATACAGAAAGACACATTCCTGTATTGCATGGCATAAATTTGGAAAAAGTCAGAAAGCATATCGATGAACCCAATCATTTACGTTAGTAAATAAAATTAACATTCAACGAGCATAAGGACAGGTACATATGAACATATGCTACCATTTTGTATAAGTCTTCTGTGCACGATGCAGTAGCATATTTACAAAATTAATTTTGTCCTACATGGTCACATCAGGGATTACATTAAGGAAGCTACATACACATTTTTACATATTGAGATTGAGATTGAGAAAAAAAGAAATGCAATCCTTCCCGCATACCCGTCTCATCAAATTCAATAGAACTTGTCAGAGCAGCTGCCTTGAAACGGCAACGTTAGTTTTACTACGATCGTTGGCACGCGGCGTATATGTTGCTAGTTATCGTATCTAAGGGGCCGTTAGTACCAAATAAGGATACATATTGGCCATCTCGTCGCTTGTGGGACGACCAGATCCCTCTAACATATCTTTATTCTTTGCTCCCGCAATGTTGAATAGTTGCAATCACCACAAAATTCTACGTCTTCTTGATCTCCTGATACCTACAGATTAAATCTTTTCCAGCATAACTATATTCAGTTAGATTTTCCGTATAAACTCGGGCAAGCGGACCACTTATACGTCTCTGTAGATTTTATGTGAAGATGAACTATGACTATATAGACCTGCTATACTCTTATTATGCCTTCCAGCTCAGTTAGCTACTGCCTCTCTCTCTCTACTCTGTGCACTTTCATAATAATCCAATGATAAAATAAGAGAAAGCCTTTCTTCGAAACGAAAGAAAGAAACTATCGAATATCGAACTATCTCTATGAGCGATGGTATATAGCGGTTTCACCTGACCACTTACAGTGATGTCTCTTTGATTCCATGAAACCTGATGACGCGTGGTTTAAATATGAGCTGGTAGCCGGCGCCCATCATTGAGCAAAATAATCCCCATCGAATAGGGGTCCAATGCGAATTTAATGCGAATTTTAGGGTAATCCAAGTCAACACGAAACTTCCCGAAGGACCGTTCCTAAAAGTTAGAAAGGAGAAATTCTTCACGTAGACATTCTGCAAGTAGTACAACTACGAGCAGCTGTTCTTCCTACGCCATCAGACCTCTGCAGTTCCCAATAACTTGAACTATAATGCTTTCAGGTGATTTGGGCTTGTTAAAGCCACTTTCTGTGTATTTCAATTGTTCCCTTTGTGTACTTTCTGTTGTGCCATTCAATTATGCTCTCATATATATAGCAGTGTGCCTATATAGAAAAGAAAGTCTTGGAATAAAGGTCGGCTTCGCCGTGGAGAGTTTCCCTCGGCCGGCAGTGGTCGTAAGCAAATGGCAATTGTCCTAAATCTTAAAGCTACCGGCAACAAGTCGTCCTTCTCTTCAACAAGACTTCTTGCCTTTTTCACTTGTCAACAGCCTGCATCCCCAAAACTGGCTTCTCAATCTTTTCCTTTCGCATCAATACATTAGTAGGTAAAAGCGACCAACGAACACTTGTTCAATATTAACACTCAAGACTCTCTCGAATGATGTCTGAGAAATGATCTGATATTCTGACAAATACCTACCGTTAATAAATGAGTAAAGCAAGTGCATGAAATGAAATTACTTTAGTTAATTTAAATATAAAATTTCTTCTTCTTCTTCTTCTTCTTCTACTATGCAGCAACTTAACAAACGAAAATACGCTGAGGAGATGTGGAAAAAAGGGCCATTGTAAGCACAAAATTCTTTGTTTGAGTCTTAATAAAGATATAAAATTTTCAGTCACATCTCGACTTTTTGCGATTATAGGGTTTCCCACAGTAAAGTACTCGAAGAATTCGCATAATTCAGTGATCATTTAAGTCTTCCCCATCATCTGAGTTTCCATTAGGAAAACTTATTAATGTTCATATAAATCAAGCGCGACCTCTGTAGTGCACAATCATTCAGTCAATATTGACAACAATAGCGTGAATCGTTTCTTTCGAACGGCGAATATGAGGAAAGTGTTGATAATTTCTTTTGTCTTTTAGTAAATTCTTATCGGCTTACTTGACTGGACTACTTCCACGTAAGCTATCAATTCAAATTGAGTTTAACAAAGTAATTTAAATCAATTTGTTCAATGATAATTAAGACATCAAGTTAAGGATACGTACGTTTCTCTTCTCTCCTATGGAAAATGAAAAATGCTATTTTTATCTTAACGAGAGTTCATATTGAAAAAGTGAACCTATGTTAATGCCATAAAGCATTAAATATATGTTTGTGAAGTGAACGCGAAAAGTTAACAAAAACAATACAAAAGCACTCTTAAATGAGATGATAGCGCTCTAATAAATTTTACAAAAACAAAAAATTGCTCTTTTTTTTTAATAACCCGATTTTGAATAATATTATTTTCTCATTGTTTCTTTACTTTTTACTACTTTTCCATTAGAAATAAGTTTTCAATGCGTTTAGTTTCAGGCAAACAATGGGATATTTACAGTTTTTTTTTTTTGTAAAACCGCTTAAACACGCAAAACAGCAAAAACTATTTTTAAAATACTAATCATAATGGAATAAAAAAATTCTCGATAATGCGATATATGATTTACTTTGAGTTGTGCATAAATAATGCATTTTAAAACGTATATATGGCAGTGTTTAACAGCTTAGTACATTCTCTACGGATTAAATATTATATTATAATTAATGATGAAGAAGAAGACGAGGAGGAGGAGAGAAGAGGAACACGATGGCTTATATTCATAACAACAATATTAATATCGCCTTTTTTTGTTCTTACTAGACTAGGCTTTAGAGATCAGATTACTGTTGGAAGTATATGACATTTGTCCTTCCATCATGTCATTCATTGTAAATAAAATATTCCCAATGTTTTGAAAATGAAAAATCAAAAATTAAAGGCTAGCTGAAAAACAGTGGTCAGCTCGAAATATACGCGCGTCGAGTCACAATTATTTTCTGTCCGTCCGGCTGATTGCTTCCAACAAATTGTAAATTTTCAAGATATTTTGATAATGGCGCCTTTTATGCAAAGGACAAACGCTATTTATCACTTCCTTATGGAATCAAAGTTTCCTTAGTTAACATCTTTCGAAGAATATCGAGAAAGTGTAGAACAAATAAACGTACAAAATGTGAGTTGAAAGGCGTATTTTTGAAAACCCCTCCCAAAATAAATTTTCTGCATTAATTTAAGTATGTCCGTCCGGCCATCTGCTTCGAACAAGTCACAAATTTTCAAGATATTTTGATAATGACGTCTTTTAGGCAAAGGACAAACGCTATTTATCACTTCCTTGTGGCATCGAAGCGTTATACCTTTATCGAGTCGAGAGTTATATGAAAAATATCGAGAAAGAGCAGAATA
The DNA here is from genome assembly GCF_014805625.2 of Glossina fuscipes. Taxonomy (NCBI): domain Eukaryota; kingdom Metazoa; phylum Arthropoda; class Insecta; order Diptera; family Glossinidae; genus Glossina; species Glossina fuscipes. The sequence continues at coordinate 6,446 of NW_024005472.1, read as the reverse complement.
CAAAATGTGGATTGGAATAGGTTTTTTCTTTTGAAAACCCCTTCCCACATAGATTTTCTCGCAAAAAAAGAAAGCCTTTATGTTGCAACAACAGCTGGTTATTAGCAGCATCCCACGGAGAACGACCTGCAACAGCTGTGATTTTAACAAGAATGGACCATCCCTCACATGGAATGATTACAATAAATTTGTTCCTCAGGCTTATCAGAATCATATCCTTATGCATTCGGTTCATGCTGATAGACCAGCAATCATTGAATAGCTAAAGTGTAGACCACATCTTCAATAACTTGAAAAAATGATTCAAAATTGACGTAATTCAATTGCTGTTCATTGAATTAAGGCATGATGGGCAAATGTAGAAAATTGTTTTCCAAAAACAAAACATCTTTCGCATAAAAATGAAATTAAATTCAAACATTAGTTTTTATGTTGTTTTATTTCAATTCAAAATTCTATCAATCTAAAAAGCACTTCTCTATATTTATGGTCTGTCATTAGCAAACAAATGTTGGGTAAAAAAGATTCCACCTGAGTGAAATAATATTTTTATTTTTTATTTTTGTTTATTTTTTTTTCATTTCGTTTTTTGTTTTTTGTGCTTAAAAGTATTTATTTTCCATTCACTAACAGCCGTAATACAATCAAATATAACGCAATTAAATTTGAATTTTTTTTGGAATTTTAATGTGATTAACAAGTATGGCCGGCCATCTGTTTCTATTTTTATTTTAATTAGCAAAATAAATACGTTTTAAATTGTAATAGTTTAAACTTATCATGCAAATGGAATTATTTTTGCCATTTCCAGGATCGAAATTTAATTCTAGATACAATAACTCATTTGAAGTAAGTAATCAGGCCGTTGTCTATGAGGCATGTTCGTGAAAGACGTTGAAGGGCAAAGAGTTACAACGACCATCAAGGAAACTTAGGAAGTCTTAATCATTTTGTATCAAAACGATTGGAAATATGCCTTGGATCTGAAAGATAGGTCAAAGCAAATGCGGATCAAACACTCGAAGCATGAAACTTGCAAATCGGCCTTTAAAGCGAATAGCTGTGGCTTAACTATGGAGCAGGTCGATAAGTGAAGCATTATGGCACAAGCACAAGCTTTACTTTTAATAAAAATGTTTCAATGTATGCTAGCAACACGGATATGGGATACATTCCGCTCGAAATTATATAAACAACAAACAGGCCGACCTCGACTTTCATTTGTGGTTTTTTGTTCTAAACCTAAATGCGCGAAGAAACGTCCTTCGTTCACACACACACACGCACACATATATATATATATATTTACTTATTCAATTATCATTTACATGGAAAAATATTGATAAAATATGTGATAGGAATTTTCTGCGTTTACTTTAGGTATTTCGTAATCAGGCTGCGGTTGTTTCATTGTTAATATGGTTATGAAAGTTGTACGTGACCTACCTTCGTGCATGTATTAGCAACGTTGGCCAAATGTGGTAGAAATGGAAAGTGATTGTCAGTCGTTACGAAAGGTTTCAAAAATATTTTGCTCCCACAGTAAGTTCAGTTTCAGAGCAAATTTTGCGTTTCTCAGCAAAATAATGTTGAAAACGAAGTACATTTTGGTCGGGCTGTTTATTAAAATTATTCTCTGTAAAGTATTAAAATGTTTCGGACTCAATCCAATTAATTGCTTAGATGTGATCAAGCGGAATGTAAACTTAATCAGCTTTTCTGTTATTAGCGCGAATTCTTACGTGAATTTTCAAAATGAAATGAAACTTTAATGAAGCGACCGCGCATTGCGTTAAATCGCAACCGCAATCGCTTAAAAAAGACTTAGTTAAATTGCAATTGCAATTCAAAGCTTCCAGCAACATCATCAATGGCCTGGCATTGCATTTGCATTGAGTACAGATGCACAGGGCGTGTGCATATTTAAAATCATCTTTGCGATGGAAATTACATTGTTATCGTATGCAAATATCATTTGCATGTATATTATGTGATAATGTTTTTTCTAAAGGTGTCAAACTTGCACTTTTTCGATAAAATATATCGAAATATTTCATATTTGACTTAATAAAATATTATTTAGGCATGTGGTCGGTGGTAGAGCATAAATCTGTATAAGTTTACTAATGCATGGGTTTATACGCATACTATACCCTTCAAAAGCTTCGTAGACTTAGCGATAGTAAGAATGTTCGCAGCAAAGCTTAATTGCATTGCATGTTCCATTCGCTCCATTGCTTAGTACTTTAGATTAGTTTTGCTTTTTTAGTTCAGTAAGAAAGGATTTATTCAAAAGCATATTAAAGTCGAAGTGATGGCTTGGTGATCTGGTGATCGATTTGGTGAGAGCAACGCTTCCAAACACATTAGAATCTTTTCTTTTCTCTAAACTTTGTAGCGCTCATTACCCACTGTACTCAGGACGTTGTAGAAGTGGAAGCACTTCCTGAAACTATTGCGAACTACGGGGTTTGATTTCTATAAGGCTCTGAAAGGAATACAACTATGAAGTCACCTGAGTTAAACCAGCAAGCCACAAGTTGAGTTCGGCTTTTCAAACCCCAAACGGTAAAGTGATCATCATTCAAGCAATTTACGGTCAAAATACGGGATCTCACTAATTCATCTACTCCGAGTCATAAAATGTGGGTCAAATGGGGACAATTTTCAATTTACAAACAAGAAATTATCCGAAATCGATCGTTATAAAAGATGGGCTCATTTCAAGTCCTCCTGGGTGTTAGATACGCCGGCAAAAACGCAAACGATGTGGGGTAGAATGAGCTTTATCTTCCGAAACCTGGAAAGGTTTTTACATAAAATAGTAGTTCAAGCCGTTGGGTATCTAGCCCTCTTGGTTCATTGAGAAATGAGCAAACTGATGGATTGGTGAAGTTTGCTGCTTCGGTAATTCAGAGGTACATTGAAAGGAAAGTTAAAGACCTTATCTGCAATACTATCATCAGCACGCCTCCTCCCCCATTATATCCCACAAATATTGACAAAATTAGAATAAAAAAACATTTACCAGAATGTAGATAAATGTTTACAATAAAACACAATCTTAGTGACTTCCTCAACTTTGTTAGTGGAATCGTATTCGGAGCAGCTAATCCTAACGAACGTTATATTACTTTATTACGTTAGATTACTTTATTAAAACTACTAAAGCTCAATATTTGATTTTCTGTTCTTTTCCATTTTGTCCTTTCCGCTCTCACCATCCGCTTCGATCGATAGGTTATGGCATGTTTTTGACGTCACTGCCATTCCTGTGACGATATCAAGAAGAAAACGTTGATTGGTGGAAAGACGCATTGTTCGTTCGACGCACAAATTAATGACTAACGACGGACAATGCCTTGAGTAATAGATTTCGCACTATTTGTTTTGTTTTTTTTTTTTTTTTTTTTTTTAATAAACTTTCGATTATACAAAAGAATAGTTTTCGAATTTAATTACAAATGTCAATTATCAATTATTTAAATCCAATTGATTAAATTAGAAAATGAGAAATCCATCTATAAATGGAATAAAAAAGAATAAAATAAAGAAACACACAAACACACATAGAAGAATAAAACAAACAAGCAGACCAATCTAAGTTTATATTATATTATATAATCCTGTCATATATTATATAATATACGGCCGAGAAAAACGTACGTAAGAAAGCAACAAAATTAGATGCTAAGAACAATGGGAAGACGATATAAGCACATGTCTGCATAATAACGTCTGATGTTATCCTAATGTGTAATAGTGTCCTCAATATCCTCAATAATATCCTAATCAAGCATAAATTTTCAAAGCTCTTCAGCTGGAAGCCCATAAGTTATTTCTCTTTAAAGAAAAGTGAAAATGAATTGAAATCATTTATATGCTGATCTTTAGATTCAAAGTTAGATTAAATTACTGACTAATGCATTAAATCCATTGTTGTGCTGACAAGCTAACGATTTCGAATGTACGGCAAAATCCTTTACAGACAAAAATTTTTTCTAATTTGTAGTGAAGCACAGATTACGGCGAAAATCATTCGTATTATTATTCGATGGGCAAGATGTACCGAGATTTAGAAGATCTATTGTACTCGCCCATGCCCCTACCGCTCCAGTTTTAGGATTCTTATGAATCTAGCCACTTTCTTTCTGCCGGAGCACCATCCAATGTCTGGCGTTATGAAGTGTTCGCCAAACACTTGCTGTCTCTGATCTGCAGAGGTGGCCTCGCAATCACATAAACCTGATGAGAGGTTTCACTTGTCTCGTGTCCATGCTTTTCAGGCCATACCTGCTAGCGTTACAATCCGTGTAGGAGCTTGGGACCAAACATATGTCGCTACTTCTTAGTTCCAGCAGCTTATGTGCCCCAGGTATTGCATCCAACCGCAATTCGATATTTTCTATGCCGATTGCGATACCAGTCTCTTAATACGGCTTCTTGGTACGGTCCTTAAATGTCCTATGTGCCTATTATGAGTCCATTAGCTAGATAGTCAACTTTATTGGCTTCAATACCCAAATGTCCAGCCACCCATATGTGCTTGCCCAGGTCATTCAAGGTTAACAGGGGCTCCAACACGAGCTCAACTGTCATTTTCTGCACGATTTCGCTTTCGTAATGAATGCAGGTCAGCTCTCTTCTAGTTTGTCTTCTTAGGAATATGAAGGCCTATATGGAGGCCTTGCATAAACTTCTGCTTGAAATATAAGGGAAGTAGACGCAGCAGTGTGGCCTTTTTTCACTTTTACTGCTAAGATTTATATCAGAGAAGAAAGCAACAATAAAATATAAGCATAAAAGGAGCAGATAACAACATCCATTCCAAAAATTGAAATGTGAACTGGTTCCCGTGAGCATTATCTTCACATGGTGGAAGTTGAAAAGGGTTTCCACTAACATTTCACATAAGAAAAAAATTAGCTTAATGTCAATTATAAGAGAGAGAGAGAGAGTTTGAACCATGTAATAGCAGCTATTTTGAGCGCTACTCAAAGTCAGACCAAATAAGACCTTAATGACTCAGGGAAATTCTACAGTGATGATAAAATGGTTTCATCGGAATTATGATAAAAAGCTAACGATCAACGTGACATATACTTAGTTTAATAATGTTCATAAGAAAACGTCTTTCATATTTAATGAAAAAAAAGACCTTCTATCCAATATTTATTAATACGTTTCATTTTGAAGGGTACGTTTAGGTCGCTTTTAACTTTCTACTAGAAGCTCAGAAAGTTTCGCAGTGCATGGAATTTTTAAATTTTTAAATCAAACCCTTTTGTCTAGCAACATGAATCCTTTAAATACGAAATATTGTTGCGGTGAATTGCAACTTCAATGTGAAGCTAACGTCCAAAGTGGGTTACACTTAGTTTAATAAAGTTGATGCGAAACGTAACGTAAGAAAATATGTTTCGTGTATTTAATGGGAAAAAGCAATTTCAGTATGAAACTATATTACTACGGATCAGTGCAGATTATCATTTTTCTTGATTTACAAAAACGAAAGCAATTCATGGAATGTATTTTTTAAGGAACGTTGTTCCATTCGTATTGCACAAATACATACACAATGTATGTTGCCATAGTACTATGTCCTTAAAATTTAAATACCTTAAGTTGGTGGTGTGTTTATGAATAAATGAAAAACAAAAAGTAATAGATCATCATTTTGTAGTTTTTGTTTTTTTTTTTACTTTTCCTTCCGTTCGTATGAATGCACACATAAAACTCGTAACTCGTTACCCATTTGGTTGGTCAGTCAATGCATTAATTTTTATTTGAGTTCACACAATATCTATCTATAACTGCGATGGCAATATGTTTAACTGTTTCTTCTGCCGCGCATTATTGACCAGCAGCAGCATTATTATTGCCTTTGCCTTTAGTGACATTCAGAGGTATCAGATAATTGAATCGATATTTTCCAACACACAAATATGAGAGCGAGTGTGCTTATCAAAATTGTTTTTATGCACTGAAGCGTTACAAGAGAAATCTTTTTTCTTTTTTTTTTTTGATTTTTCAATTTAAATTCCACTCGCCTTTGTGACACACAATCCTTTAATGACACAGTTGTTATTATTGCTATCATTTGATCTCGTCGAATATGAGGGACATCGTCCGCGGTAATGTTGTAATACTTGTATGATTGCTTTGTGTCAACAACAATCTAATGGGGTGTAAGTCGCCACTGCGTTTCCAAGAGCTGTTAACCTCAGAATGCTTTGAAGTGGAAATCGATTACGCAATTTTTATCAGCATTATTGCAATGTCCGTCAATGCCGATGATGATCAATTAAAACAACAAAAATGTGAATTTATTTCGACTGCAAATAATGCCAAAGCAAGAAAACAAAAACAAGAATTGTGTGTGTGTAGCACATTACTTGTGATAGAGAGAAAGAGAGAGAGAGAGAGAGAGAGAGAGAGAGAGAGAG
>NW_024005471.1:0-10738 GCF_014805625.2 Glossina fuscipes | reverse complement strand
GAGAGAGAGAGAGAGAGAGAGAGAGAGAGAGAGAGAGAGAGAGAGAGGGAAAACGACAACTCTATCACATAGCCCATTGATATGTTTTACTATACCATCACTTTAGATATTGCCTTAATTAAAACTTAATCCTTTAAATGAAAATGCCAGATACGTACATAGGAAGACGGATTTTTTTGTGAAAAAAAAATATACGTTTACTGTGTGGAAGTGATAAAAGATGATGTTATCCAAAGTTTTATTCATCCTCCATCGCTAGCTGTACATACTCCACACTTGTCTGATAATTTGTGGATGCCATGCTATAAAAAAATTATTGCTTTTTCAAGTCAAAGCCAATCTCGTACATTTCAGCAGATTTTAACTGCTAATCACAGACCATATTGTAGTGGTCCCATTAAATGCAGAATATCATCTTCCTGCCAAAAGAGTTCAGTCTCCAGTTGTTTTACGCTCGGTTCTGAAATTAAGCCATTTTTTATCCCGAAGTAGGATACGATGCATAGAAAGACTTCCTTTTCTTTATCGATCGGATAAAGAAATCATTCTGTCGACGAATGCTCGATAGAAAAAGTAATTTTACTTTCAAACAGTTGTTGTTGTCATCATTTTTACTTTCAGAGTTCCAAGTTATAAAAGAGTACAACTTCAGGCACGTATATGCTCTACATGTGACGTTAAGGCCATTTATGTGCAAACTTCGGTTCCATATTGACATACCTAGTATTTATACGCCGATACATAGTATATAGTATAGAATCAAAGTCGGCTTGTTTTCCTTACGAAAATATTTAGGAGATTTGGATGGAAACTGAAGGATTTATTGCGAACAAAATTATTAATTCTCGCTAATCACTATTAAAGTCAACTGAAGGCATGAATGAATAAATAATCAGTTGATTAAATGAATGTGTGATTAATTGAACGAATGAATGAGTGATTCAATGAATAAATAGATAAATTAATGCATGAATGAACGAAGGAATCCATGAATGAATAAATGATCGGTTGATTGAATGAATGTGTGATTGAATGAATCAATAAGTGAGAGATCGAACGAATGAATGAATGATCAAATGAATGAATGAAAGAACGAATAAAGATCTGAATTTTCGTTACTATCATTGACACTGTCAGTGAATATCTAATCGCATCTCTTTAAATACCTTGTATGCCTCCTATCCGCTTGTGAAAATTTATTTTAGTACAAAAGACACAATCCATGTAATAGGCATTTCCGCATTCAGCACTGAGAAGCTCAGACTTTTGAAAGTCAATAATTTATATAAAAACAATTCCTCCCCGCGTAGTTCGCTTTTCCAACTCGTTAATAATACCAAACTTAATGTTGGAACATTGAAGAGGTCTTCTGGCGAGAAGGCATCCATTAGAGAATAGGGAATAAACTCAATAGAGCGAAATATTTTCTACGTATATTGAGCCTCTCTGAGCATCGTGAAGCAAACGATGCAAAATAGTATACACTTTGCTTATTGTTGGCCATGTAAGTTTGCTAAAGAATTTCTATAGTAACTTATTAAAAGAATTCTTCACTTATTTTTAAATTTCATACAAAATCCATAAAGTTTAAAGTAAAAAAAGTCTAAGTGGTAGAAAAACCACTTAATCCAAGCCACATTAAAAAAAAAAAAAACAGAAGAAGAAGAAGAAAATTCTATTCATCCAAAACTGATTAAAAGCCGTGCAGTGCAGCAGGAAGCAAAGCGAAAATCTCTCAGGCAAAGCCAGTCGTCTAATGCTAAACAACTAGCAATTTCATCAAGGAGCCTTAAGCAAAACCGTTGAATAGTTGAAAGGTTAGTCGACTGGCTCGGCTAGCTGTTGATAGCTGTCCCATAAAACCTGTGCATTGAAAAAATCATTTTGTTTAAGTTAACGCAAAAAAAGCAGAGGGTGGAGCTCGTGCTTTCTACGCTCACGTTCAACATGCCAGGTAATAAGAAAAAAAAAAAAAAAGTAGAAAACATTTAATAGGGACGAGTTACAATTGTGTACACTTAGGATGAAATATGATGGCTTAGGTCATTAAACTATATATATGTGTGTATCATGTTAAAAAAAAAAAAAAAAAAAAAAAAAAAATGCTTCTTTTTATATATTTGTAAAGCATGTAAAAATGGTATCTCTTGTTAATGTATGTGATGCCAAACGTAGTTAATAAAGATGATGAAAACTGAAAGTTCTAAACAACCAACCAACTAATGCGGCCTTTTAACAGGCTGCGAAATAAAGTGATTATTTTCCTTAGCAACCCTTGCTGCTCTGTTGGTATCGCTTGGCAATATTTCACCCGAGCGACATCAACAGCTCTAATGGTGTTGTTTGAATAGTGTCTGTACATCTATCTCTGCATATAAAATATTAACTCTTTTTACTGAAATTCTGTGGGGCAAGGGCTTTTTAAATATGTGTACAACGCATTATCACGGAAAAAAATAACTAATCCACATTGCACACAAGCACAACCACAACTTGGAAACCTAAAACACATTACAGTAAACCGTCTATTTTTACTTACCGCTCACTACTGTTAAAATACTTTAAATATAATACAAGTTGATGAACATATGAATAGCATTTATCTCATAATGGTTAGGTGTGCCCTCCACCATGGTTACGTCGGAGAAAAACTTAAAATATGTTGCATCTGCCTAATGCTGACACTGTGCTCTGTTCCGAGTCTCGTAAATAGACAGCATTTGATTCCTATTTTTTTTTTTTTTTTATGGATTTCTTTGGTTTGATTGTTTCACATTTACTTCGTTATAATTGTAACGGGAAAAACGGGAAAAAGAGCGTAATCACACGGTCTGCTTGTGTTTACCATATGGAATGGAATGTATATATATATATGTAATGTGGCCTAAAGGCACCACGTATCTACTTAGGCACATAAACACAACACAACAACTCATTCAATGTAAACTTTTTCTTACAACATTTACAACATTTATTATTGTTATTTTTGAAGTTCTTGGGATGGGGTGGGATGGGGTATATGTAAACAGGTCTTTTTTTTTTTTTTTTTTTTCTTTTTAATTAACGCACGTTCATCTTACATTCTGCGAAGGTTCTTTAATGAGGGTTTTTGAAGATTTCTGTTTTATTTGTATACTTTGAAACCCCACCCCTCTTATCACATATGAGCTATCATTCACTTTGTATCAACTCCAGACATACATATATATGTTTAAAAAATTACAAATTACAGAAGAAATAAATTTGAATAAGCAGTAGTCGATGATCTGGCTGAAATTCTTCCGGTTTCGAAGTATCTTCATCCGAAGAGTGCCACTTTCCTTGGTAAGCCTCAATACATCGCAACAATGGCTTTAGAGGAAAAAGCGAAATATTCAACTCACTGATTGGAAAAACATCTCTGTTAAAGGATTACGCGGCCATTCACCTAAATTTTCGTCAAGTGAAAAGAGCAAAGGTTAAAATATGAAAATTGATTATGAGCTTTGCATATCTATGCAGGAATAGTTTGAAGATTTGTAGAACGTAAAAACTGCCTACTTCGGCTCATAAAAGTCTATGACATTACATGTGCGGTCTATGTTAATATGAACTTCAGAATATGCAACAAACGGACAATAGTATGGGAAAGAGTCATTTTTAACTAGTTATATATATATATGACGCGGTTTAGCCGTCAAAACCAATCTTCATTTTGGTGCGTCCCAAGCTTACACGGGTTATATGAAATGAAAGGTTACGTATCGATATAAAGAGTCCAAATTTCACTCAAATGTAATGCAGTGTTAGTTAGTGTTAGTTTCCTTATAATAGCAGTAGCTTGCTGTAAATGTGAAAACAACAATTGGTTACATTCACCGGAAACACAAAGCAGTCCTTGTTTTAGGCCGGGCGACTCATTTCAAACTTGAATAAAATGTTTTGGGCTCGCTAGTAGGAAAATTATACTCAGTCGTGACCAAATCTTTCACACCCATCACCTTTATCCTTAAAACCATTAAAAAGGGAAAACAATAATATTTCATAAAACGTAACGTTGGCTGGGCGCGGCTTCGCGCCTTTCTACTTTCAGAATAAAAGTGGAGCAATTGTATTTGGTGTATTTGTTGTACTTTATAAGTAACACAGAAAACAAAGGTGTTCACAGTTTTTGTAGCATTGATGTGCAGGAACTGCTGGCGTGTCCTTTGACGGTTTGCCTCAATGCCAAACTCCTTTGCAACTTTAAAGACCAGAAGAATATTGACAACAGACACTACACAGTTGGGCAGACGAACAAATGGATGACGGATGGACGGACGGAGATGAGTAGGTGTGTTCCGAAGCTGAGACTGGCGGAGAATTCATATACTTGCTTCTGTGCGTTATATAAAAGTTTTGGGGAAAAAAATACTATTATGACACACTGTAAAATTAAGTAGGCGTGGACGATTTTTTTTTTTTGCAAAACCCAGTTTATGAGTAATAAGCAGAAACTTTACTTTTTTCTTTTTGAAAAACAGAGGTGTCCTCACGTACATAGTATTGTAAGCGTGCCCATTAAGCGATTTAACCCATTTTGAACACCAACCTGCGTGCAAGCATTTCTAATGTTTCTGCCTAATTTGAAGTCCATACCTCCGACTTTGAGACCAGGAGGATATTTATAACAGATGGACAGGCGGACAGACACATATGCTTTAATCAATTAAGAATTCAATGCTGGTCAATAACCAGGAATATGTATACTTTCTAGGGTCTCTGAACCTTGCTTTTGGGTGTAGCATACGTCTTGACAAAAGACGTTTACTCTTTATCCCTCGGTGATGGGTATAATAAGTGCAGACCTGTTGTAGTACTCGTATGCTACAAGTGCGGATGTGCTTTTGTGATAGTATACGTTATTCTATTTTGCATCGTTAAATTTCAAACTCGTTTGTTAACCTTATTTGCAGTACTTTCAACAGCTAGAAATAATTAATTTTGGCCTTTTTATCTTATATGAAAGAGGGGACGTCAGCTTAGCGAAAAGATTGAAGTTAAGCGATTTATTAATGCTAACACGTTTTCCAACCGAAAGATTGAGAATGGCTCGAAGCTACCGTTCGACGCATTTAAAGCAAAGTTGAATAAGTTGAATGCATACTTGGAGAGAATAACGCAGGGACTTGAAATCAAATTTTTTTTTGCTTTTAATTCGCAGAAATCTCTCAAATCGGAATTGTTAAAATTCTGATTTCCGACTACGTTGGTTGGATAAATTTTCAATCAAACGAATGCTCCTTTAAGGAGCCAATTTATTCCCGGACAAAAGAAGAAAAATCTGAAGCAACTGTTGCTAAAAATGTATGACCCACCATATGTTTTAATGCTAAGATTACATTGCTTATAGGTTTCATTAGATGAGCGGGCGTTATGTTAATGATTTGTATTTGAGGCGATTGCATGTAGAGTAAAAAAATGCCCTGCAAGGACATGAACTAGATAAAGCATAAAAATAAAACTAAAGTATTTGTATAAAATTTTACGATTTCACAAAGGGAGGGGATAGATATTAAATGAGATTTTAAAAAAAATATCCAAACATATATGAATGCAAGTTTTTATATACATACGAGTTTTGCTTTTTACATTGTAAATAAAGTTGTTGTCCGATGATGATGACGACGATGATGATGGCTTGTTATATCAACAAAATCCCCATGAGTATGTAATGGATAATTTCCGTTTCATCGAATAAAATGGAAATAATGTTAGAATTTAAAATCAAGTTAAATCGCATAACTATTAGAATAGATATTATAAATGTATGTATGTATGTATGTATACATGCAGCACAAAGGGGAGAAATTTTGCTGAACGCAACATATAAGTTAATTTATTTTATGAGGCGAAGAGGCGAATACGAAAAAACCGTTCAGGTTTTGGTCAACTTTTAATTTCCTATAAGACAGATGACGAACATTTTCCAAAGGTTGTGTGATCCAAATCGCAAAATTATCTCAGATTCTTAATCAGCCTTGTTTGATAAAAAGTTAAAGAGATAAAACTACAAGTCTAAGCTTTTTATCAACATTTTACCCACTTTGAGTATTTCTATAAAGGCAAACATGGTGACACGCGCGAACGACTAAACCGACACATATGCTCAGATGAAAGCGAAAAATTTCTTTATTTGATTCTAGATTTCCAGACTGCACAAGTAAACGTTACAAACAGATTGAAAAAGTTATCTATCATCAATAATAGAATGAATAACGAATTCTGCCAACGCCATCTAAAAGAGCAACAAAGCAACTAAGCAAATATGAAAGGGAGAAATATTTGATATAAACCGTCTGATATCTAAAAAGCAAATAAATTGCAGATTCCCCCTTTGGGACATATTCAGAGGCATCCCTGTGTGTGTATTTGCGTTTGCTTTCTTTAAAAAAAAAAAAAGTGAAGAAAACAAATCACTAAAAGGCATAAACTTCACATACGCATAGATCAAGAAAGAAATTATTTTCAATTTGAGTTGCGGATCAACAATCAAATCAAAATATTTTTTACCATTCGGTCGTACGTCTTTAGTAAGCAAAAACTTTGCGTTATTTACTAGGCGTGTAAGCTTATTTTCTATCAGAGCAACCTCGTTGAAGAATACTCAATGCAGCTTAAAAAAAAACTGATATAGTATGCGCAGGAAACGAAGCGAACCTTCAAAATAGCTATTCAAAATTGCTACCAACAACAAATAATGAAATGGATCTATCATTTAAGAAAACATAGCAACACTCTACAAAAGTAAAAAGCTTGACTACTTCAAATTGTCTTCGGTTAGGGTAAAATTAAACACCACAACCACCAAATTTCTTGTGGATATTTAGACAAGATAACATGTACATTCTCTAGTAATGCAAAGCTGCTTTATAAACTTTTCAAGTTCAACAGAAGTCCTTCTAATAGCTTCCGCTCCTCTGAAGATTTTGGAATTTTGAATCTCTTTGCCGATTACTTCCAATGAAATTTTTCTACTACGAGCTTAAATTTTGTTGATAACTACCCGTAGCTGATAATTAAGACTGTTTCTGCCCCCAGCTTAGTCGAATGTTGATGAATGTGACAAGCGTAATACATGGCTTAAGTACATTAACGAAGAAGCACCTTTTGAGGTTATATCAATTATTTTTAATCTGTCTTTAAAAATTGGAATTTTTATGTAGAAGTTGAGATCTCGCGGAGAACTAGAGGGGCATTGCTCAGTATTGTTAAGTATTTTACAAAAGCTATTTGAACGAATTGTTACTCATCGCATCTATTTCTTTGTTTCAACACGCCTTTCTAAAATGAAGATCAACCTTTTAGAATTTACCAAAGCCAATGTCACATATGTACAAACTTTAGCAAAACTTTTTTATTAGATATATACCAATGCATACACATCATGCATACACACATATATAAATGCTTATACATCCGACATAGGCTAATGACTTCTTTTCGCGCCGGCTGTTGTTTGGCTATATTCTGCCTCTCTTTTCTTTTGTCGCTGTTGCGAAAATCACGTACACGAGCTGGCTACAAACTGATGTTGTTGACATCACCTCAAGATAGCTTCGTAAAGCTTAGCAACTCATAGTAAATTGCATCCGGGCAACGTCACCGTGCACAGTTGGCTCTTCTATAACCGTTGACGCGTCAGCTAATTTTACGTCATAACTTCTTATACTTCGGATTGTCGCAGCATATCTATTTTCCATCATCAACCACCAAACGATGTATAACACGTTTCAATTTTTTTGGAGTCGAGATTCATATGAAAACAAGTAAGAAAATTATATTCGTTCGTGACCGAATCTCATCACCGTTATCCTTAAGAAGACAAAAAAAAGTAAAAGAACTAAATCTTGCTCCATAATTTGAAGTGAGTGCTGTTGATATTTTGAAAGTAAAAGGCTTTGTCGCATAGCCTTCCGGGCGTTATAGAAATGCCCTTGGAAAAGTTTAAGTTATTTCCAAATTCCTTTGCAACGTTGTAAGCGATATTTTGATTTTGGCTAACGAGAGGATTTTCACCATGAATACTACAGGGTTGTGCAACCAGGCATATGAGGAGACGAACAGATGGCCATGTTTAAGTGCATTTCAAATGTGAAACTGGCTAAGAATTTATACTTTGTAGGGCCTTTGAAGCTTTTCTCTGTACCGAAAAAAGAAAATTAAATTTTGATAGACTATCATACTGAGTAGGCGTAGTCAATTTTTTACTAGTGCTACAGCATCGCTCATAGAAAGTGCAGCCAAATTTTTGTACATTTATCGAGTATAGCTTATAGTGAGTAATGAACAAAAAAACATGTTTTTAGTTCTTTTGAAGAACAGAGGTCTCTTCAGGTTACATAGTTCTGTGGGGATGATCTTCAAGCAATTTTTAATACCCATCTGCGTGCAACAACTTCCAATGTTTCTGAAAAGTTTCAAGGCCATGGCTTTAGTTTTGCGGCCACGAGAATGGTTACAAAAGACGGACAGACAGACACGTTTCAATCGATTTAGAATTTGATGCTGATTAATAATACATATATACTTGATGGGGTCTCTGGGATCTGTTTCCCTCTGGGCGTTGCAAACGTTTTGACGAAATCAGTATACCCTAGTGGTGAGTACAAAGATTGTTTTGTGTACGCTTCGACCAGATCATGTAAATTATAATATAAAGTTTAATTACAATTTTATGCGGCGCAATGTAGTGCAAGTGAGGCCACCTCTTGGAATAAAACTAAATCAGACACCGTTACTTATGCACATATGTATATAAATATGCCTATGCATGGATAGATATCATGCACATATCATATATACACAAATGTCTATTTTTTTCTTGGTAAATGCTTCAACAATTGCGCACACAACCAAGCATGTATTCCCAAAGTCGGCATAACATTTGCATTTATACGAGTTAATTAAAAATATTACGAGTTGGTTAGTGTGAGGAAAGCAATGAGATGTTATTTAATTAAAACGTGAAACGAAGAAAACAATGATATTCGTTTAGAACGAGGTTTATTATTAATAATTATGGTAGTATTATCAGGCGGATCAAAACGTGCCGGTGCCCCTGCATTATAGTAAAACTACTAAGCCCACAACAAACCAAATATATATAGATGGAATAGAGCGATAATTCAGATGAACGAATCTAATTTGTAGATTTTGTCCTTGTGTCTTTAAATCGCATTCCGCTTCGAATACAACAACGACGAACGCAGAGGCAAGCATAGGTAATTAGGTTCGAAATTACATGCCCGTGAATAGGATAAATTAATGAATATTTCCAAAAGTGTTACAAGCACAATGCGAAACGATGATGCATGCGATGTATGCGATTCAGTTGAGTTCATTTTCGGCGAACTGATGAGATGAAGAAACTCATTCACATTTTGTCGCATAAGCAAAATTATAATATAAGGCGTCAGCAGCAGCAGGATTTACGCGTACGCACGGACGAACAAATTATGAACATAAATGTATGCATGTGTATGTTGACACAAATTACTCATTTAATATATTTTAAATGTATATGTATATTTATATATATAATTTGTTTTTTTTTTTTTCTTTCAGTTCTGCAAAATATTTTTGTTTTCCTTTTTAACATTTACTTCACGATTGTGACTGTAAATGCGGAAAATGCTTTAAAAAACGGAAAAATAATATGTCGAGTATTTAAATGCTTGTGACTTAATTGCATGCATCAAGTATTCATGCATATGCAAATATATGCATATATACGGTGCATTTAAATGCTTGTACACATGAGCACAGACAACCGTGCAGAGGTGACAGAAAAGAAAATAATGCGTCATGTATACCAGCACCTTGGACATAGCCAAGAAGGTGCATTTATATTCATATGCGAGCTTAACAAAAAGAACGCAAAAATACTTTCATAAATATGTTTGCCCATAAAAATGTATACAATAATGTAGCGGCGGCGTTCGCTATGTTTACAGTTGAAAAAACAAGCATTTAATCAAACATTTTTCTTATTATCATCAAGTGAAAGGAGGAAAAAAAACCGAGTTAAATATTGATTTAGGTGAGTAATGTGACGGCGCAAAACGAGATTTCATATGAATTAATGAATAAATATTTGTATTCATCTTGTGAAAGCATAGTTTTGCGAATGATGCGATTTGCAAGAGCCGGTAACAGCTGAGGTAAATGTCGTATACCCAGGAACCTATCCATGGCCAATGGAAAACAATTTTATCCTTTCTCTCTCTTTCTCTCTCTCTCTCTCTTGATAAAAGTAATTTTTGAAAGACGATTGGTGCTCCGAGAATAATTATTCATAACATATTTTTGGGGAAAATCCAACATACAAGTAAATGTCCGCACATATTTTTTTGAGTGTACCTTGCAGATGTTACAGATGTTACCGTGTTTATGATGCGCATCTGGATGTAGGTAAAGAATAAGACCGACATATTTTGATAGCATACTTAATGAGTTTTTTGTGTTCGCCTTTATTTTGCATAATTGTTGAACACAACTCGACACAAAAGGAAACATACACCCATACAGTCACATATCCATGCGAACACTTGACATAAACTTTACATTTTCTTTCACAAAACTGCACTTTGCACATAAAGTACACACATAAGTGTATCAACAACATATACATATAAGCCCGTTTGAATCTCACACATTTGCTGAAACGTTTATATATATATATATATATATACTTACGTTAGTTTTCGATGCATGTGTA